>NC_141694.1:1905338698-1905666198 GCF_964263255.1 Lissotriton vulgaris
AGGGCACTAAAGAAAGAAGTGGGCGACTCGTAGTCCCAGGATGCATCTGGCCTCAGAGGAGTGGCCCTGCTGGTTTCCCTCTGCTTGGCCCGGCCTGTCCTCTCTTGGGTCTTTGAGGAGGCCGGGCCCTAAATGTTTTAAGTCACGCCCTTAATTATATCGGCCGCGCCCCTCTGAGAGACCCCTCCCCCCATTTTTTACATCCCATTTAAATCTCCATATCCTAGGACCCCCCTCCCCCCATTGCATTTCTTTTTGGGACAACGTGGCGCTATGTTAGTTTAATTTGTTCCTTGTTGTCTGCTGAGGTCTCGGCCACGGATGCGAGTGGCAAAGCCCCTTTGAGGGGTCACCTAGGGGGGGGGTGTTCTTGACAAAGAAAACCCTCCTGATTGACCAGTGTCAGTATGGGTGAAAGTTCAACAACTGAGAGTGACACTTCCTCGCCCCCCATCTGACCCCCTCCTGTGGACCCACCTTTGTCCCTGGGTGTATCCGGGGGCCCAGCCCCCCCCACCCCCATGTGCGTGACCCCTCATCCACCCCGGTGTCTAGTCGGGGCTGACCCATCTCCCTGCCCCCCCATCAGACCCATACTGTGGACCCACCTTTGTCCCTAAGTGTATCCGGGGGCCCAGCCCCCCCCATGTGCGTGACCCCTCATCCTCCCTGGTGTCTAGTCGGGGCTGACCCATCTCCCTGCCCCCCCATCTGACTCCCTCCTGTGGACCCACCTTTGTCCCTAAGTGTATCCGGGGGCCCAGCCCCCCCACCCCCATGTGCGTGACCCCTCATCCACCCCGGTGTCTAGTCGGGGCTGACCCATCTCCCTGCCCCCCCCATCAGACCCATACTGTGGACCCACCTTTGTCCCTAAGTGTATCCGGGGGCCCAGCCCCCCCATGTGCGTGACCCCTCATCCACCCCGGTGTCTAGTCGGGGCTGACCCATCTCCCTGCCCCCCCATCTGACCCCCTCCTGGGGACCCACCTTTGTCCCTAAGTGTATCTGGGGGCCCAGCCCCCCCATGTGCGTGACCCCTCATCCCCCCCGGTGTCTAGTCGGGGCTAAACTATCTCCCTGCTCCCCCATCAGACCCCTCCTGTGGACCCACCTTTGTCCCGGGTGTATCCCGGGGCCCAGCCTCACCCACATGTGCGTGACCCCTCATCCACCCCGGTGTCTAGTCGGGGCTGACCCATCTCCCTGCCCCCCCGTCAGACCCATACTGTGGACCCACCTTTGTCCCTGAGTGTATCCGGGGGCCCAGCCCCCCCATGTGTGTGACCCCTCATCCACCCCGGTGTCTAGTCGGGGCTAAACCATTTCCCTGCCCCCCCATCAGACCCCTCCTGTGGACCCACCTTTGTCCCGGGTGTATCCGGGGGCCCAGCCCCACCCACATGTGCGTGACCCCTCATCCACCCCGGTGTCTAGTCGGGGCTGACCCATCTCCCTGCCCCCCCCCCCCATCAGACCCATACTGTGGACCCACCTTTGTCCCTAAGTGTATCCGGGGGCCCAGCACCCCCATGTGCGTGACCCCTGATCCACCCCGGTGTCTAGTCGGGGCTGACCCATCTCCCTGCCCCCCATCAGACCCATACTGTGGACCCACCTTTGTCCCTAAGTGTATCCGGGGGCCCAGCCCCCCCATGTGCGTGACCCCTCATCCACCCGGTGTCTAGTCGGGGCTGGCCCATCTCCCTGCCCCCCCCCATCTGACCCCCTCCTGTGGACCCACCTTTGTCCCTAAGTGTATCCGGGGGCCCAGCCCCCCCATGTGCGTGACCCCTCATCCACCCCGGTGTCTAGTCGGGGCTAAACCATCTCCCTGCCCCCCCATCAGACCAATCCTGTGGACCCACCTTTGTCCCGGGTGTATCCGGGGGCCCAGCCCCACCCACATGTGCGTGACCCCTCATCCACCCTGGTGTCTAGTCGGGGCTGACCCATCTCCCTGCCCCCCCCATCAGACCCATACTGTGGACCCACCTTTGTCCCTAAGTGTATTCGGGGGCCCAGCCCCCCCATGTGCGTGACCCCTCATCCACCCCGGTGTCTAGTCGGGGCTAAACCATCTCCCTGCCCCCCCATCAGACCCCTCCTGTGGACCCACCTTTGTCCCGGGTGTATCCGGGGGCCCAGCCCCACCCACATGTGCGTGACCCCTCATCCATCCCGGTGTCTAGTCGGGGCTAAACTATCTCCCTGCTCCCCCTGACCCCTCCTGTGGACCCACCTTTGTCCCGGGTGTATCCGGGGGCCCAGCCCCACCCACATGTGCGTGACCCCTCATCCATCCCGGTGTCTAGTCGGGGCTAAACTATCTCCCTGCTCCCCCATCAGACCCATACTGTGGACCCACCTTTGTCCCTAAGTGTATCCGGGGGCCCAGCACCCCCATGTGCGTGACCCCTGATCCACCCCGGTGTCTAGTCGGGGCTGACCCATCTCCCTGCCCCCCATCAGACCCATACTGTGGATCCACCTTTGGCCCTAAGTGTATCCGGGGGCCCAGCCCCCCCATGTGCGTGACCCCTCATCCACCCCGGTGTCTAGTCGGGGCTAAACTATCTCCCTGCTCCCCCATCAGACCCCTCCTGTGGACCCACCTTTGTCCCGGTTGTATCCGGGGGCCCAGCCCCACCCACATGTGCGTGACCCCTCATCCACCCCGGTGTCTAGTCGGGGCTGACCCATCTCCCTGCCCCCCGTCAGACCCATACTGTGGACCCACCTTTGTCCCTAAGTGTATCCGGGGGCCCAGCCCCCCCATGTGCGTGACCCCTCATCCACCCCGGTGTCTAGTCGGGGCTAAACCATTTCCCTGCCCCCCCATCAGACCCCTCCTGTGGACCCACCTTTGTCCCGGGTGTATCCGGGGGCCCAGCCCCACCCACATGTGCGTGACCCCTCATCCACCCCGGTGTCTAGTCGGGGCTGACCCATCTCCCTGCCCCCCCCATCAGACCCATACTGTGGACCCACCTTTGTCCCTAAGTGTATCCGGGGGCCCAGCACCCCCATGTGCGTGACCCCTGATCCACCTAAGCATGGGCGAATTTTGCGAATCTCGCGTTCGCGAATTTTGCGGATTTGCGAACTCGCAATCCGCAAAATCCGCGAATTCTCGCGAATTTGCGGATTTTTTTTTTTGTGTGTTTGCACGGGTTTCTGCCAGTTCGCGAGGGTTTTATACAATTTCGCAAATTGCGAACTTACCTGTCGGGTCGCAAGTTTCGCGAACTTGTTGTTTCTACGTGTCCAGCCTGTTTGGGACACTCTTCTTCATCACTGCCACTCTCTGTCACCACTGCCACTCTCTGACTACTCATGCCACCCTCTGGCCCACCCATGCCACCCTCTGTTTCATCACAGCACCCTCTGGTTGTCCAGTCAGTGTACATTATTGTGGCAACGCAAGCACACCTTCCCTGCCTCAAGTGACCTGAATTAATTTGGGGCTGATTAATGTGTCACAGAATAT
Source organism: Lissotriton vulgaris (assembly GCF_964263255.1). Taxonomy (NCBI): domain Eukaryota; kingdom Metazoa; phylum Chordata; class Amphibia; order Caudata; family Salamandridae; genus Lissotriton; species Lissotriton vulgaris. The sequence continues at coordinate 1,905,342,189 of NC_141694.1, forward strand.
TTTTTTAGCTGGCACCTGCTTCCTTAGTGCTTCCTGATTAGTGATCTTTTGCACTTGCTAAGTGCTTTCATTGTTGCAAAATTAGTTACAACACCTGCCCTGCCCCAACTGACAATAATGAATTAGGGGCTGATTAATGGATTTGAACTTCCAGCCTGGCTCCTGCTTGTCTCCCTTAGCTGTAATTCAGGACCTTTGTGGCATATGTGTAACTATTCTGAGGTTCAGAGCAGGGTCACATAATAGTTTCAACTGGCAACTGAACTCTGGAGGGGCCCCTCAGGAAGCACTACAGGAAATGGCTACTAATGATGAGCCTGAACTTTTGAACCTGGTAAGTAGTTTCAGTTTTGCTAAGATCGTATTTCTGCAATTTTGCACTTATTCGCGGGGCGCGAACTCACGCGAACAGTGCGAACAGTGCGAGCAAAATCCGCTGCTCGCGGATTTGCGGATTTTGCGGGAGATTCGCAAATCTCACGGATTGCGAATATACCAAAAATCCGCAAAATCCGCGAGCGAAACGGATTTTCCGCCCATGCTTAGATCCACCCCGGTGTCTAGTCGGGGCTGACCCATCTCCCTGCCCCCCATCAGACCCATACTGTGGACCCACCTTTGTCCCTAAGTGTATCCGGGGGCCCAGCCCCTCCATGTGCGTGACCCCTCATCCACCCCGGTGTCTAGTCGGGGCTGGCCCATCTCCCTGCCCCCCCCATCAGACCACTCCTGTGGACCCACCTTTGTCCCGGGTGTATCCGTGGGCCCAGCCCCACCCACATGTGCGTGACCCCTCATCCACCCTGGTGTCTAGTCGGGGCTGACCCATCTCCCTGCCCCCCCCATCAGACCCATACTGTGGACCCACCTTTGTCCCTAAGTGTATCCGGGGGCCCAGCACCCCCATGTGCGTGACCCCTGATCCACCCCGGTGTCTAGTCGGGGCTGACCCATCTCCCTGCCCCCCATCAGACCCATACTGTGGACCCACCTTTGTCCCTAAGTGTATCCGGGGGCCCAGCCCCCCCATGTGCGTGACCCCTCATCCACCCCGGTGTCTAGTGGGGGCTGACCCATCTCCCTGCCCCCCCCATCTGACCCCCACCTGTGGACCCACCTTTGTCCCTAGGTGTATCCGGGGGCCCAGCCCCCCCATGTGCGTGACCCCTCATCCACCCCGGTGTCTAGTCGGGGCTGACCCATCTCCCTGCCCCCCATCAGACCCCTCCTGTGGACCCACCTTTGTCCCGGTTGTATCTGGGGGCCCAGCCCCACCCACATGTGCATGACCCCTCATCCATCCCGGTGTCTAGTCGAGGCTGACCCATCTCCCTGCCCCCCCCACCCCCCCCACCAGACCCCTCCTGTGGATCCACCTTTTTCCCTGGGTGTCTCCGGGCCCCAATGTACATACCTCTGGTCCAGTAAAAGCTGCAGGGCCAATCCTGGGGGGCCCTTCTGGGTGCATCCTCCCTCCAGCTGTGTGTCCCTCCTTTGCTTTTCTAGCAGATGTTGCAGTGCTGTGACCCGGTGCACGTGAGTCCACCCTCCACTCCAAGCACTGGATTGAGGAGATTCCCGGGCTCCATGGACACTCCTTGGAAACCCTCATGATCAGGAGGGTGGGCTGATTTGGGAAAGAGCATAAGGAATTTAAGGGGGATTGTGTCATTGTCACCCCTAGGAATGGCCAGGTCATGAATTGGGTGCCCAAAGCTGGCCAAATCTAACAGTGGTGAAATAACAGCCCTGCCCCTGGATTACCACCACAGGCCCACCCCCTCGACAACATCACACGCCCACCCCCTTGACAACATCACAGGCCCACCCCCTCGACACACCACAGGCCCACCCCCTCGACAACATCACAGGCCCACCCCCTCGACAACATTACAGGCCCACCCCCTTGACAACACCACAGGCCCACCCCCTCGACAACATCACAAGCCCACCCCTTCGACAACATCACAGGCCCACCCCCTCGCCAACATCACAGGCCCACCCCTTGACAACACCACAGGCCCACCCCCTCGCCAACACCACCGGACCCCCCCCCCCCATTGAGCGGATTCTTTCTACACATGGGGACTTGGGAAATGACGTAACCATCCTATTTTAGAAAATTAGGGCCCTTGTAAGCATATCAGATTGTGAAGAATGGGGACACTACATACATGTCTAGGACATGTTTTTTTCCAGGAGGATCGGGCCTCTGAGGTCATTAATATGGGCGGATGTTATTCCCACTCGATCCCAGAGGGCAGAGGAGGGTGTAACTTCGTGGTTGAAAGTCACCCTGGGGTGTAGCATTATCCCAACCCCCACAGGTAGCTTCCTACTTCAAGCTTTTTTTTAGGTCTCGCCTACGCAGTGCGCATGCGTGACCTTTAGCCGTCGCTCTGCTCTTTTTGGAAGCACACACTCGTACTTGTGGTGGCATCCAGCTGGCGGGAGCGAGCAGGAGCACTCCACAAGCATAAGTACAATGCTTCCAAAAAGAGCAGACTGCCCACACACACACACCACTCTCAGGCTTGTTAGGTGTGCGATTGCTGCAAAAGTAAAGAAATAGATGTTTTTTCTATATCTTTACTTTTGTAGCAATCACGGATGAATCACATCACCTGCGCTTTACTTTAACCATGTTAAAGGGAAAGCGCGGGTGCCGCGATTGCTACAAAAGTAAAGACATAGAAAAAAAATCAATTTCTTTCCTTTTGCGGCAATCGCGGCACCCGCGCTTTCCCTATGTTGCCAAGAGGCCAAGGAGATGCCCAGCTTCACATTCATGATCATAAGCCACATTGACAACATCCACCTAATGTTTCCACTTTTGAAGTGACATCAGCTACCGCTGCTGGTAGCAGCATTATATCGGAAGTCTTTCTTACCTCGAAGATTGAGTCATTTAGCCTTCATCTCCGACAAGATCTGTGTATGCGCAGGAGATTGTTTGTAATTCCAAAACTCCCAGATTGACCTCAGCAGTGGCAGGCGACTTAGCTTTCTTCTTAGCATCTGTCAACCAGCTTGTGCCATTTAATTTGGTCCTGTTTTTAGGTCTCGCCTGACCCAGCGCATACGCTAGACTGGCGATACATTTAGTGAGGGCTCAAAAAATGCTACCATGGCCAGCCTGGCCAGCCTAGAGCTACAGTGCATGTGCACAGGCGCTCACTCCGGAGCCGAGGCGCCAAATGGCAAACCTTGTCAGACTCATTAAGCACCCAAATTCACTTTCAAAGAACGTCAAACATCAAACTTCAAAGAACATGTGTCACTTTCGCCCGAGATCACTTTAGCAGCGCCCCTTTGATGTTCTCCTTCAAAGAACATCAAGCATCAAAGAACATATTGTTGTGTTAATGCTTTGCTGCGCCCCTTGGACTTACAATGTGCTTTCTCTTTCCAAAAACTCGATGTTTGTGTTCCTTTATTTTGAGATGCTTTTAGTATTACTGTCACACACACAACCCCCACACACACAACCACACACACACACAGTCAACCACAACCCCTCACACACAACCACACACACGCACACACACCCACGCCCACCCACACACACACAAAAACCTGCCCACACACAACCACACACACAACTACACACACAACCACACACACAACACAACCACACTTACAAGCACACAACCACACGCCCACACCCCCACACACAACCACACACACACACAACCCCCTGCACACACAACCATAAACACAAAACAACCCCCCCCACACACACAACCACACACCCACACACACCACCACACACACACAACCCCCCCACACAACCACAACCCCCACACACACAACCCCTCATACACGCAACCCCCTCACACAACCCCCCACACACAAATGCACAACCACAACCACCCACACACACAACCCCACCCACACACATACACAGCCCCCCACACACAGACCACACACACACAACCACACAATCACGCACAACTACACACACAACACAACCACACACACAACCACACACACAACACACACACGCACAACCCCCCCACACACAACCACACACACACCTACACACAACCACACACACACACAACCACACACACAACCACAGACACATACACAACCTCCACACACAACCACACACAACCACACACACACAAACACACACACCCACACACAACCCCACACACATAACCACACACACACAACCACACACACAACCACAACCCCCACACACACACACAACCCCCACCCACACACAACTACACACAGCCACACACAACCACACACACACAACCCCACACACAACCACACACAACCCCACACACACACAACCCCCCACACACACACAGCCACACACACAACTCCACCCCTTCACACACACAACCCCACCCACAACCCCCCACACACAACCCCTCATATACACACAACCACACAAATACACACAACCACACAACCCTTCACACAAATACATACAACCACACAAGCTGTCAACCAGCTTGTGCCATTTAATTTGGTCCTGTTTTTAGGTCTCGCCTGACCCAGCGCATACGCTTGACTGGCGATACATTTAGTGAGGGCTCAAAAAATGCTACCATGGCCAGCCTGGCCAGCCTAGAGCTACAGTTCATGTGCACGGGCGCGCGCTCCAGGGCCGATGCTCCAAATGGCAAACCTTGTCAGACTCATTAAGCACCCGAGATCACTTTCGCCCGCGATCACTTTAGCAGCGCCCCTTTGATGTTCTCGTTCAAAGAACGTCAAATATCAAACTTCAAAGAACATGTGTCACTTTCGCCCGAGATCACTTTAGCAGCGCCCCTTTGATGTTCTCCTTCAAAGAACATCAAACATCAAAGAATATATTGTTGTGTTAATGCTTTGCTGCGCCCCTTGGACTTATAATGTGCTTTCTCTTTCCAAAAACTCGATGTTTGTGTTCCTTTATTTTGAGATGCTTTTACCATTACTGTCTCACACACACAACCCCCCCACACAGACAACCCCCCCACACAACCACAACCCCCCACACACACAACCCCTCACACACACAATACCCCCACACACAGCCCCCCCACACACACACAACCACAACCACCCACACAAACACAACTCCACCCACACACATACACAACCCACCACACACACAATCCTCACACACACACACAACCGCACAATCACACACACATCACAACCACACAGACAACCACACACACAACACACACACACAACCACACACACACCTACACACAACCACACACACACAACCACACACACAACCACAGACACATACACAACCCCCACACACAACCACACACACACACACACACACACACAAACCCACACACCCACACATAACCACACACACACAACCACACACACAACCACACCCCCCCACACACAACCCCCCACACACACAACCGCACACAACCACACACCCACACACAATCCCCACACAACCACACACACACAACCTCACACACACAACCCCACGCACACACACAACCCCACCCACACACACACCCACACACATAACTCCCCCCCACACACACAACCCCACACACAACCCCTCATATACACACAACCACACAAATACACACAACCATACAACCCCCCACACAAATACACACAACCACACAAATACACACAACCACACAAAAACACACAACAACACACACAGCCCCACACACAACCCCCCATACACACAAATCCAACCACACACACAACCCCAACCATGCACACACAACCCCAACCATGCACACACAACCACACACACACAACCACACACACAACCTACACACACAACCACCCACACACAACCACCCACACACACAACCCCCACACACAACCCCACACACACAACCCCACACACAAACACCCACAAGCACACAACCATACACCCACACACAATCCCCCACACAACCACACACACACACAACCCCACGCACACACACAACCCCACCCACACACACAACTCCACCCCCACACACACAACCCCACACACAACCCCCCACACACAACCCCTCATATACACAAAACCACACAAATACACACAACCATACAACCCCCCCACACAAATACACACAACCACACAAATACACACAACCACACAACCCCCCACACACAACCCCCCCACACACAAATCCAACCACACACACAACCCCCCACACACAACCCCCCACACACAACCCCACACACACACAAGCCCACACACACAACCCTTCCCCACTCACACAACCCCAACCATGCACACACAACCACACACACACAACCACACACACCACCTACACACACAACCACCCACACACAACCACCCACACACACAACCCCACACACACAACCACACACACAACCACACACACAACCATACACAACCCAACACACACACAACCCCTCCACAAACACAACCTCCCACCACACAACCCCCCACACACAACCCAACACACACAACCCAACACACACAACCCCCCCGCACACACAACCCCACACACAACCACACAAATACACACAACCACACACACAACCCCACACACAACCTCCCCGCACACACACCACACACAACCCCACAAATACACACAACAACCCAGAACACAACCCCACACACAACCCCACACAACCACACCCTCCCACACAACCACACACCAACCCCACACATACACAACCCCTCAGACACACACACACACAACCCCCCACACACAACCCCCCCACACACAACCACACAAATACACACAACCACACAACAACCACAACACACACACTACACCACACACAACCCCCCCCCACACACACAACCCCATCAAACACAACCCCCCACCACACAACCCCCCACACACAACCCAACACACACAACCCAACACACACAACCCCCCCGCACACACAACCCCACACACAACCACACAAATACACACAACCACACACACAACCCCACACACAACCTCCCCGCACACACACCACACACAACCCCACAAATACACACAACAACCCAGAACACAACCCCACACACAACCCCACACAACCACACCCTCCCACACAACCACACACCAACCCCACACATACACAACCCCTCAGACACACACACACACAACCCCCCACACACAACCCCCCCACACACAACCCCCCCACACACAACCACACAAATACACACAACCACACAACAACCACAACACACACACTACACCACACACAACCCCCCCCCACACACACAACCCCATCAAACACAACCCCCCACACACAACCCCCCCGCACACACAACCCCACACACAACCACACAAATACACACAACCACACACACAACCCCACACACAACCTCCCCGCACACACACCACACACAACCCCACAAATACACACAACAACCCAGAACACAACCCCACACACAACCCCACACAACCACACCCTCCCACACAACCACACACCAACCCCACACATACACAACCCCTCAGACACACACACACACAACCCCCCACACACAACCCCCCCACACACAACCCCCCCACACACAACCACACAAATACACACAACCACACAACAACCACAACACACACACTACACCACACACACCCCCCCCCACACACACAACCCCATCAAACACAACCCCCCACACACAACCCCCCCACACACAACCCTCCCACAGAACACCACACACAGCCCTTCCCACACACACAACCCCACACATGCCATGTCCAGCTGAAAGGCAATATTTCTCTCCATGTGTTCCCATACCTGTTGTGTCACGCAGTTTGGTGCTTACTTTCCCTCCATGTTAAAGAACAGTAGATGTTTCAGCACCCAGGCTAATGTGCTGCATAGCTAAATACTTATAAGGTCCCAAAGGCGAGACCGATTGCATTGCAAATGCTTGTTTTTAACTCTGCTATCCAGGACCTTGTTTCTAATCCGGTGCTAGTAGCGTGCCTAGCTCTGAGTACAGTCCAAGGATATTATTAAACAGTAACATTACCAATCTTAAATACATGCCTATGAACAATTTAATTGAAAAAATATCACCGCTCCGACTGCCACTCCTGTTGAGTATTTGGGTTGAAATCGAAAAGTGTCCGCCAGAGCCCCCAAAAATTGGGGTCTCTGGTATACCACGTGATAAAGTTAGGGGCAGTGTCCGTGCATTATAACACATTGGTGTGTTTACATAGACCTTAGTTTAGAAATGCACAGCACCTATAGAAATACAGTGCAGTGAAAGTACAGTAAAAATAAATGTACATTGGATTGTTCGATGTTAAATGTTTAACAACATGGCTGTAATGTTGGGGTTGGTTTTGTCATTAAGCATCAGAAAAGTGTTCATTTGATAATCAAGCAACTCGCATGACTGTCAGAGTGCTTAACACTGTAGGTTGTGAGAGACCTGAGTGTTAGAAGGGGCGATCCCAGAGGGCTAGGATGTGCTCTCCCGACCACCCCGTAACCCACCTCTCCCAAGAATACTGCTGAGTCTTAACGTGAGGTCCTCACCGGGGAGGACTTCGAGTCTAGGATCGTACACACTGAGCTCACACCACACTTATGAACGGACACCACACCATGGATTTCAGTAAGCAAGTTCTTTATCAAACAGTAGAGATTTAGGCAAAATGAACAACCAGCTTGTGCCATTTAATTTGGTCCTGTTTTTAGGTCTCGCCTGACCCAGCGCATACGCTTGACTGGCGATACATTTAGTGAGGGCTCAAAAAATGCTACCATGGCCAGCCTGGCCAGCCTAGAGCTACAGTTCATGTGCACGGGCGCGCGCTCCAGGGCCGATGCTCCAAATGGCAAACCTTGTCAGACTCATTAAGCACCCGAGATCACTTTCGCCCGCGATCACTTTAGCAGCGCCCCTTTGATGTTCTCGTTCAAAGAACGTCAAATATCAAACTTCAAAGAACATGTGTCACTTTCGCCCGAGATCACTTTAGCAGCGCCCCTTTGATGTTCTCCTTCAAAGAACATCAAACATCAAAGAATATATTGTTGTGTTAATGCTTTGCTGCGCCCCTTGGACTTATAATGTGCTTTCTCTTTCCAAAAACTCGATGTTTGTGTTCCTTTATTTTGAGATGCTTTTACCATTACTGTCTCACACACACAACCCCCCCACACAGACAACCCCCCCACACAACCACAACCCCCCACACACACAACCCCTCACACACACAATACCCCCACACACAGCCCCCCCACACACACACAACCACAACCACCCACACAAACACAACTCCACCCACACACATACACAACCCACCACACACACAATCCTCACACACACACACAACCGCACAATCACACACACATCACAACCACACAGACAACCACACACACAACACACACACACAACCACACACACACCTACACACAACCACACACACACAACCACACACACAACCACAGACACATACACAACCCCCACACACAACCACACACACACACACACACACACACACAAACCCACACACCCACACACAACCCCACACACATAACCACACACACACAACCACACACACAACCACACCCCCCCACACACAACCCCCCACACACACAACCGCACACAACCACACACCCACACACAATCCCCACACAACCACACACACACAACCTCACACACACAACCCCACGCACACACACAACCCCACCCACACACACACCCACACACATAACTCCCCCCCACACACACAACCCCACACACAACCCCTCATATACACACAACCACACAAATACACACAACCATACAACCCCCCACACAAATACACACAACCACACAAATACACACAACCACACAAAAACACACAACAACACACACAGCCCCACACACAACCCCCCATACACACAAATCCAACCACACACACAACCCCAACCATGCACACACAACCCCAACCATGCACACACAACCACACACACACAACCACACACACAACCTACACACACAACCACCCACACACAACCACCCACACACACAACCCCCCACACACAACCCCACACACACAACCCCACACACAAACACCCACAAGCACACAACCATACACCCACACACAATCCCCCACACAACCACACACACACACAACCCCACGCACACACACAACCCCACCCACACACACAACTCCACCCCCACACACACAACCCCACACACAACCCCCCACACACAACCCCTCATATACACAAAACCACACAAATACACACAACCATACAACCCCCCCACACAAATACACACAACCACACAAATACACACAACCACACAACCCCCCACACACAACCCCCCCACACACAAATCCAACCACACACACAACCCCCCACACACAACCCCCCACACACAACCCCACACACACACAAGCCCACACACACAACCCTTCCCCACTCACACAACCCCAACCATGCACACACAACCACACACACACAACCACACACACCACCTACACACACAACCACCCACACACAACCACCCACACACACAACCCCACACACACAACCACACACACAACCACACACACAACCATACACAACCCAACACACACACAACCCCTCCACACACACAACCTCCCACCACACAACCCCCCACACACAACCCAACACACACAACCCAACACACACACAACTCCACACACACAACCCCCACACACAACCCCCCCGCACACACAACCCCACACACAACCACACAAATACACACAACCACACACACAACCCCACACACAACCTCCCCGCACACACACCACACACAACCCCACAAATACACACAACAACCCAGAACACAACCCCACACACAACCCCACACAACCACACCCTCCCACACAACCACACACCAACCCCACACATACACAACCCCTCAGACACACACACACACAACCCCCCACACACAACCCCCCCACACACAACCCCCCCACACACAACCACACAAATACACACAACCACACAACAACCACAACACACACACTACACCACACACAACCCCCCCCCACACACACAACCCCATCAAACACAACCCCCCACACACAACCCCCCCACACACAACCCTCCCACAGAACACCACACACAGCCCTTCCCACACACACAACCCCACACATGCCATGTCCAGCTGAAAGGCAATATTTCTCTCCATGTGTTCCCATACCTGTTGTGTCACGCAGTTTGGTGCTTACTTTCCCTCCATGTTAAAGAACAGTAGATGTTTCAGCACCCAGGCTAATGTGCTGCATAGCTAAATACTTATAAGGTCCCAAAGGCGAGACCGATTGCATTGCAAATGCTTGTTTTTAACTCTGCTATCCAGGACCTTGTTTCTAATCCGGTGCTAGTAGCGTGCCTAGCTCTGAGTACAGTCCAAGGATATTATTAAACAGTAACATTACCAATCTTAAATACATGCCTATGAACAATTTAATTGAAAAAATATCACCGCTCCGACTGCCACTCCTGTTGAGTATTTGGGTTGAAATCGAAAAGTGTCCGCCAGAGCCCCCAAAAATTGGGGTCTCTGGTATACCACGTGATAAAGTTAGGGGCAGTGTCCGTGCATTATAACACATTGGTGTGTTTACATAGACCTTAGTTTAGAAATGCACAGCACCTATAGAAATACAGTGCAGTGAAAGTACAGTAAAAATAAATGTACATTGGATTGTTCGATGTTAAATTTTTAACAACATGGCTGTAATGTTGGGGTTGGTTTTGTCATTAAGCATCAGAAAAGTGTTCATTTGATAATCAAGCAACTCGCGTGACTGTCAGAGTGCTTAACACTGTAGGTTGTGAGAGACCTGAGTGTTAGAAGGGGCGATCCCAGAGGGCTAGGATGTGCTCTCCCGACCACCCCGTAACCCACCTCTCCCAAGAATACTGCTGAGTCTTAACGTGAGGTCCTCACCGGGGAGGACTTCGAGTCTAGGATCGTACACACTGAGCTCACACCACACTTATGAACGGACACCACACCATGGATTTCAGTAAGCAAGTTCTTTATCAAACAGTAGAGATTTAGGCAAAATGAACACGTATTTACAAGCGATCGATGGACCGTAAAGTCTCAGTGGTAAGGAGGAGGGAAGCAGGACAGTCTCAGTTTTAGGCCAGTACGAAGCGTACCCTGCGCACAGCTCTCAATCCTCGAGCCCAGGGATATGGAAGATGGCGATCGTACTGGTTGTTCCACTCACTTCTTCTTGAGCCAGGTCGTGTTGGTAGCGTCGGTGGTCCAGCCGGACCAGAGTACTCCTCGAGCCGCGACAAGGTCAGCAGGGCTCGATCCGGAGTGAGCAGGGTGTTTGTCAGTTCTTGAGGAGCCGCGACCACGTCAGCAGGGCTCAGGATGTTCAACGAATGTCCTTAGAGTTCAAGGATGAGCCGCGACGAGGTCAGCAGGGCTCCGAGGTTTCAGTTCCTTCTTCACGAGGATGAGCCGCGACAGCGTCAGCAGGGCTCGATAAGTTCTAGGTTTCCAGTCTTTTCCCCAAGGGTTGAGCCGCGATCATATCAGCAGGGCTCTCTTGTCCAGGATACAACTGCCCTCTAGTTCTTGGGCGGGCCTTGATATAGCGCAGCGGCCCTTTGATGTCCAGACCCTCGCAGGCGGAGATCTCATGCCTCGTGGGCTGGTCGTTGGAGTGTTCCGTCAGTTGGCTCTTTGATCCTTTCGAAGATGTGTCTGGGAATTCCCAGACGCCCAGCAGGGTCTGGAGCCAGCTCTCGGGGAGGCCAAAGGTGTGACCGAAACCGGCCCACAGGGGAAGGCCAGAGGTGTGAGAGAAAGCAGTCTCCCAGGGGAGGCCGGACGGAGGTGCAATCGAAACTCCTTGGTCTTATCTCATGCGGGAAGCCCTTTACCCCCCCGCTGGGCATGGCGCGTCTGGAGCCTAAGTTTCGCTGGGGCCAGGGTCAGGCAAGGCCTAGGGAGTCAGGGACCTAGGGAAGGGTAATGGCGGCCGGGGACCCTGTGGGGTGATGCAGGTTCTGGGCGCCCGGTACCGGGAAGACGGATGGGGGAATGCGGGGCTGGTCGTCGGTTGGTAGGGTCATGTAGGGAGCAGGGCGGACAGGGAACGGGACGACCAGGGGTTTCTGGGTGCAGGGCTAGGCTAACGGGGTGCTGAGGAATGGGGGGAACCACGCCACGAGGCCAGGTCCAACACTGAGGGTGATGGGCGACCCTGCTCCCGCTCGGAGCACATATTGGATGTACCCTACTCCCACTCGGAGCACATATTGAATGTATCCTACTCCCACTAAGAACACATATTGGATGTACCCTACTCCCACTCGGAGCACATATCGGTGTATGCTACTCCAACATATTGGATGTACCCTACTCCCACTCGGAGCAAACATTGGTGTACCCTACTCCCACTCAGAGCACACATTGGTGTACCCTACTTCCACGCGGAGTACATATTGGTGTAGGCTACTCCCACTCGGAGTACTTATTGGATATACCCTACTCCCGCTTGGAGTAAAACATTTTTTTTTTTTTTAGTTTTATATAGCTCGAACTAGACCCAAGACATCAGGTAACAGAGGACTTTACATCTGCATCAGTTTTGTTACGGAAGGACACATTCATATTTTGGTAGGCACAGGGAGATTAAGTGATCTGCCCAGGATCACAGGATGTTGAGCATTGTTGCTGAGACTCAAACCCCATTCCCCAGCTTTGACGTCGACCTCTGTAGCTGTAAGGCTACATCCTCACCCCATATTGGGTGTACCCTACTCCCACTCGGAGTACATATTAGGTGTACCCTACTCCTACTCTGAGCACATATTGGGTGCAACCTACTCCTACTCGGAGCACATATTGGGTGCAACCTACTCCTACTCGGAGCACATATTGGGTGTGCCCTACTGCCACTTGGAGTACTTATCGGGTGTACCCTACTGCCACTTGGAGTACATATTGGGTGTACCCTACTCTCACTCGGACAACATATTTTTATGTCAGCCTTTTTTAATGGAGTTCCCTCTACCCCAGCTATTTATTGCTTGAGTAGTGTACATTGATCGTGGCAGTAGGTTGGCTGTGAGGACCAGGGATGTGTTCTTGTCGGTACTTGCATGCATTCTCTGCTGTTTGTGTTATTGGACGGTTGTCCATCACCTGACTGGTTGTGTCAACTGTCCATGGCATGGTGAAGAGGCCCCTGTTTTAATAATGGAGGTATCACTTTTTCACCTTTTTAGTCAAGGCAAGTTTCTTTTGAGTTTCTTTACTTTAACCCCTTGCATGCTCATGACGGGCTCCCGGCTGTCATACGTCACGGTTGGCGTGTGCGCATGACGACCGGGAGCCATCCGAATCCTGCCTACCGTCTATTTCTCCCGCGCAGTGTGGAAAATCCACCCGCGTCCAAGGAGTTACGTACGCCCCCCTCCCCACCCCCCCAGTGAAAACTTGTTCACTGAAAATTGTAAGTGAAATCATAGACTGTCCTGTTTATCTATAATGAAGAATAAATGCTAAATGTTATTGCTAGAACGAAAAATCTAGACCAAGTTTCCTTTGTTAAATAACCAGCCCTTATTTAGAAGGGAGAAATTCTTCAATCTGTTTCCTGCAAGTTGTGCTGATTGAGACTGGAGTTTTAAGGTTTTGATTATCAGAATGTTGATTAAACAGGAAATCTCACCAGAGTTATGAAGAATGGTCATGGCGATGAAAGCCATATTTCATGAGTCCCATTGAAATGTTTAATGTTTTTAGGTCGAGCATGCGCTTCTCTACGAGACATACTGTATTGGAGAATGTAATTGAAGCCCCGCCCATATTTGTCATTGGCTTGTGTCATTGTCCTTCTTAAATATGACTTCTGATTGGTTAATAGGCTTGTTAGTCCCTCCTTTGTCCCGCCTCTTCTTCATTTGCAACCTTCCATGGTGACTGGCCCTTTTACTTAGGTTGTTACACGTATGCTTTAATTAGAGCCTGGGGGCATTATTTTCTTATTTGGTTTTCGTCTGACTGATGTTGTAGGCAGGACATGCTTTCTCTCTCAATGCTTTTTAGGTCTCGCAGAGGCGTGGACGGAGCAGCGAAGCTGCTGCCACGCCTCTGTGAGAGATATTGTTAGAAAAGGATACTGTAAGCCCCGCCCCTCTTTTCCATTGGGTAGCGTCAGCGTTGATGATAAACGCTGGCTTCCCATTGGAAAAGAGGGGTTTTGGGTGCCACCCTGACCGTTTTTCGTACTGCCCATCCAGACAAGGTAGCCTGCTTTGTGGCTGGCGTAAAGACTATTGTTATCTGCTTGTTTATTCAACAAGCAGATAAGACCATTCTTCACGTCAGCTGTGAAGCAGGCACCGAGCACAGAGGCGTAAGGGGTCACGGGGAGGACAGGGGGATCCCGGCAGATTCTGTGTTTTGCACGGGCAGCCTCTCCTCGCTTGAGCCCCCCCACCCTCCTCGGAGCACACCTCCACGCAGGGAGCCTCTCCTCGGCCCCCACCCCCTCCCAGCTCGGAGCACACGTAACTTGTTATAATCGGTATATATTTATGCCAACGTGCAAGAAATGAAGATTTTCCTTCTTTACTTGGAGAGAAAGTATAAAACAAACTAATACATTGTAATGAATGATGCATGTGTAAAGAAAAAGAAAACTGCAGAGCTCCCGCCTTCTGTTTAAAGAGATATTAAACAACAATGGTCCAAGACCTCTATAATTAAATGAATTGAGTTAATCAATACCAAATACTACTAGTTAGGAGCACTTACACATTAATCAGCTCCATCCAATTTATGCATGTATTTATAAAAACATATTAAGGCAACAGCATCCACTTCCAATTCAAGTACAATATTTTAATCTATTGTCTCAACAGCAAAAAATCACACAATTCAGTTTGTAAATCAGTACAAAATACTGGTTGCCCCGAACAGAGCTAGCAGCATAGCAAAGGGTGCCATAGAAGATGTGAAGTGATTAGAGAAGAAAAGGAAAACATTCAACGAAGTGACATAAAATTCAAATAATGTCTCAAGGGCAGTAACGGACCCACAAATAACAGTTCTGCATAACCTAGCCACTTAATTAATGCAAAAAACTCTCTCTTTTTTTAAACTTGGGACAAAATTATATGTCATCAATATCTGCTCATAATTGTAGAGAGAAATATAGATGGTCCAGGTTTTTTAATAGGGTGTCGACGTTTCGACTCGTCTTAGGACCTTGCGGTTAGTTATGCCTGGGCCATGCGAGTCTTCATCAGGACATTAGAAACGGGGCAAACAGGTGTCTTTTAGATGACCCCATCTGGGAGTCAAGGTGGTAATAATTCACACATGAGACAGATTGTTTAAATCCAATCCTTAAGTTCTCTTCTAAGTGTGAAGGCACCAGTGTTTGATAGTTAAACAAGACTCTATCTAGTAGTCCAGTCTATGAGGGATTCCTCTTCCTCTCGTTTGATGTTTGTAGTCCTACACACGGAGGTGCACGCCGAACCAGTTATTCGTGCACCCAGGAGGCGTGTTATCAGTCGGCACATCAGCTCCTTGGAAAACCAAGAAATTAAGATTTTCTTTCTTTACTTGGAGAGAAAGTATAAATCAAACTAATACATTGTAATGAATGATGCATGTGTAAAGAAAAAAAAAACTGCGGAGCTCCCGCCTTCTGTTTAAAGAGAGCGCCTGTGATATACTTGGGGATTCGCATCTGAGGAGAAGGCGCAGAGGGGACACTGTTTGCAGTCTGGGTGCTCTTTGCTGCAGACAGTTGTGGTGTCCCCCGCCCCTCCCACCCCCTATTTCTTCCAGGTACATCACCGTTCAGAGGAGCCTGTAGACATTAATGAGACCCCCACAGCCCCCCCCCCCATAAGGAGGAGGTGCCGAGCAGACACTGTTTTGCAGTCTGGGTGCTCTTTGCTGCGGGCAGTGGTGGCCAGATCTTTTAACTGGGTGTGAGTGGTTGATTGATTCAGATGCTTCCGTCCATCACCACCCCCTTTTGTACCGCGGGCAGTGGTGGCGGCAGGAGATAATGCCCCCCACCCGGGTCGGAGGAGCTTGTAGACATTAATGGGACCCCCACTGCCCCCCTGTGAGGAGGAGGCAACGAGGAGTCAATGTTTGTAGCAGCCACAGGGCCGCAGGCTGGTAAACCAAGGCGGCTCAGAGGACCAACAGTGTGAGGAAGGAAGGAGGGAACGGTAAAAAAAGAAGGGGGGGTGCTTCTACGAACACCTCAGTTCACACAGCCGCCCTGACACCTCCCTTGTGAAACGGTTGCCTAACTATAAGGGCCTGAGGGCCTAGGTGCAGCCTTGGAGAGCAATGTCTGCAGAACACAGACGGGAGGAGGGAAAGGGGCAGAAAGGGGATGGCAGAGAGGAGCAGGGCAGAGAGGGCAGGACAGAGAGGGGCGGGACAGAGAGGAGCAGTACAGGGAGGGCAGAGCAGAGCAGGACAGAGAGGAGCAAGCGTAGAAGGGCAGGGAGGGTCTGGGCAGAGAGAGGCAGCAGGGGTAGAACAGAAAAGGAGCAAGGCATAGAGGGGCAGGGCAGAGAGGAGCAAGACAGAGAGGGTCTGGGTAGAGAGGGGCAGCTGGGGTAGAACAGAGAAGGGCTGGACAGAGGAGGCTTGGGTGGAGGCGAGAAGCGCTTGACAGAGAGAGGAGGCTTGGGTGGAGGCGAGAAGGGCTGGACAGAGAGAGGAGTCTTGGGTGGAGCAGAGAAGGGCTGGACAGAGAGAGGAGGCTTGGGTGGAGCAGAGAAGGGCTGGACAGAGAGAGGAGGCTTGGGTGGAGCAGAGAAGGCCTGGACAGAGAGAGGAGGCTTGGGTGGAGCAGAGAAGGGCTGGACAGAGAGAGGAGGCTTGGGTGGAGCAGAGAAGGGCTGGACAGAGAGAGGAGGCTTGGGTGGAGCAGAGAAGGGCTGGACAGAGAGAGGAGGCTTGGGTGGAGCAGAGAAGGGCTGGACAGAGAGAGGAGGCTTGGGTGGAGCTGAGAAGGGCTAGACATGTGGATGCCTGATGCTTGTGGATGCCTGACGCATGTGGATGCCTGACGCTTGTAGATGTCTGATTCTCGTGGATGTGAATGACAATGCCTTTTATTTATGTTTTGGTTTGTACAACAGAAATTAAAGGCATTGTCATTTACAATACCAATAGCTCCAAAACTCGCAGTTGCGAGACCTATTGCATTGCAAATGCTTGTTTTAGGTCAAGCTAGAAAGCACATCTACGAGACCTGCTGTAATCGGTCTGTGGACATTAAGTCCATCCCTTTTCTTGACACTGCTTTTCATTTGTCTATGTCCGCATCCTTCAAAAATCCCTGCTAGTGGTCAGTCCTGCCTCTTCGTTCCTCGCACAGAGCAGGGACTTACTACCGTCTCATTCCACTATAGTTCTTTTTCTGTTTTTGAGGGACTCTTTCTTAGCTTGGATTCCTGCTCTGTTATTGTTTTTCTGTGTTCAACTTCAGCTCCCTACCTGCTTATATTTAAATATGTATTATAAAGAACAGTGGTCCCTATAACAAGTATTTTATGAACAATGATCATACACTTAATAGATTGTATGTCTTCTGTCCATCCGGACAGGAATTCATTTTAAATCAGAAGAGTAGTTTTGATTGTTAAAAATGTCAAGCGGGCACAGCCGTGACCTTCAACATATACAGGACAACAACAAAAAGAACAAAATGGAAAAAGCACAAAATATGTCTGTACACTTGTGTTTCAGTGGGACAGACGTTAAATGTTAGACCGCACCATTGCAATTATCCATGTTACATACACATTTTGCATATGGGGTTTATATGTCGACGTTTCGATGCCTTTCCTAGAATGTGGGCATCATCATCAGGACATTGGATGACATTATTGTTGTCTTAATTATTGAAACCATAATAATTGGCATGGTTTAGACGGCCGGTGAAACCTGGGTTCTTGCAGTTTACCCGGTTGTGTTCGCAGAAAATTCTGCAGCCTCGCAGTTCGTTTTAGATTCCGGCGCGAGTTTAATCACAGCGTTTGCTTGGATACGCCGAAATGCACAATGGCTATTTCGGGATAAGTAGGTAGCTGCCACAAGTCTGGTGCATTTCGGCGTATCCAAGCAAACGCTGTGATTAAACTCGCGCCGGAATCTAAAACGAACCGCGAGGCTGCAGAATTTTCTGCGAACACAACCGGGTAAACTGCAAGAACCCAGGTTTCACCGGCCGTCTAAACCATGCCAATTATTATGGTTTCAATAATTAAGACAACAATAATGTCATCCAATGTCCTGATGATGATGCCCACATTCTAGGAAAGGCATCGAAACGTCGACATATAAACCCCATATGCAAAATGTGTATGTAACATGGATAATTGCAATGGTGCGGTCTAACATTTAACGTCTGTCCCACTGAAACACAAGTGTACAGACATATTTTGTGCTTTTTCCATTTTGTTCTTTTTGTTGTTGTCCTGTATATGTTGAAGGTCACGGCTGTGCCCGCTTGACATTTTTAACAATCAAAACTACTCTTCTGATTTAAAATAAATTCCTGTCCGGATGGACAGAAGACATACAATCTATTAAGTGTATTATCATTGTTCATAAAATACTTGTTATAGGTACCACTGTTCTTTATAATAATTAATGCCCAAGGTCCCTATGCTATACCTTAAGGGTTCCCTTGTTTGTTTGAAACATATATTTAAATATGTGTTAGTCCTATCCCCTCTCAATGCCACAGTTACATTACTGCTGCCTCCCCTGCCGTGCTTCCCGCTCTGCTGCTTGAATTTCATTTAGGTTTATTTAACTTGTGGCACTTTTAGAAGTTCGCCATCAGTTGAGCTTTGTTTTGGTAGGATAGCTTGGTTTGGGCTTTCTTCTAAGGTGGGATTTGGCTTGTTTTTTTCCTGCCTGCCTCTGCTCACTTCTCATTTGTGTGTGCACTTAATATTCCTGTGCTTTCCACCCCCAACCCCTCCCACGATAGTGCTTGTGTGGGCCTCCACCACCCCCTCCGATATCGATCAATGCTTTTTTGCTGTTTTTTTAGTGCACTTTAGGACAAAGAACATTTCCAGGATCATTCACAGGATGTTGAACCGACTGCGGAGGCTCAAACACGAATCCCCAGCTCCGAAGTCTGCAGCTCTGACTGCTGAGCCACGTCCTCTCGCTCTGGGGATCCCTGCTGGAGTCGCTCTTTGTTCGCCTCAAGCCTCGCATTCGCAGCAGCTCGCTCTTGGGCTTGTTGTTTCATTCCGTAGTGCTTTGCAAAAGCACCAGCTACATTACACATTTCAGTTTCATATTTTTGGTACACACGGGAGATTACTTGGCAGCTCAGGACATTCCTTGTCTTTAACAGAGCTGCCGATTAATCTCATGTCTACAAAAAATATGAATATGTCATTGGGTGATGTTACTGGTGCTCGCTGCTAGAGAAAATGCTCTGATCCCTTGCCAGGCTCTGTTTTTATCAGATGCTGATGTCAGCAGCACAATCAACGACCGAGATCAGATGGCTGTTAAAATGTGTTTAATATCAACCTGGAGCCATAGTTTAAAGATCTTCAAAGGGACTGGGGGCTTGTTTCTACATGTAGGGGGTTGATGGGGGAGGGGGCAAGGGAACGTAGAGAAGACTATTGGTAATAACCCATCAGGTTTATTGGCGGCGCTTACCCGTATTCTATTTTTTGGTACATTTTCTATTTCTGTTGTAGGAGCGCCCATCACCAAGACCCAGCACTACCTAAATTAGAATACAAATACAGTGAGTACATTTTATTTTAATTTTATCAAAATAAGATTTACTGTCCCACTTTTACATAAAATAAATGTTGTCTGCTACAGCTACAGCTTCACTTTCTACTTCTTGTGTGCGTTTGCTTGAAGGGAGGGTGGGTGTAGTTTCTCTTGCCTGTCAGTTGCGTGAAGTCAGAGGGGGCCGCATGCTGTCACTGCTGCCTCGGCCTTGCGTGTAAAGATGGATCTAATGACTCGGCGCGCCCGTCCAGCTGCAAAGCCCCCATGTCCGATACAGATATTCTCCCTCTCCTACATTCTTATGTTCCAGCTCGCCCACCCTCCATAGCAAACGTGCAACAAATTGAATCCATCGCCACGGATCCCTTCAGGGAACCTAGGCCTAACACCAGAGCCCTAAATGAGAACCACCTCAGGCAAGTCACCACCACGCTTCCCGCTCCAACAGACGCCATCACTAGTCTCAAATGTGTGCTCCTAAATTGTAGATCGGCAGCTAAACATGCTGAAGACATTGCAGATCTCACCCTGGTGCAGGATCTTGTCCTTGCAGTGCTGACTGCAACCTGCCTTAATGACTCAACGACCCCCTTCTTGGACCTCTTAATACCGCCCAACTATGACATCATTAGGTTGGACAGATCCTTAGGGCGAGGTGGAGGCATTGCATGTTTACATCTTACAGTGAAGGTACTTCAGACTGACCTTCTGCCATCCTGTGAATACCTATGCATTGAAGTGGCTGGGGGCAACAATCACCCCTGCAAACTGCACACTTGTTACCACCCCCCTCGCAACAACCTTCCCTTCAGAGAACAGATCATGGACATTATCTCAGCTAACGTAGACTCCCACGGCTCCCAAATCTTCCTGGGAGGCTTCACCCTCCATTGGAATGATGTAAATAATGGGGTGGTCAATAGCCTCAAATCCTTCCTTCTTGACCTTAACCTAATTCAAATCTGTGACAGCCCCACGTGTATCAAAGGAGCTACCTTAGATCTCGTCATTGGTAAGCCCAACTCCCTCCTCCTGGATTCTATCCGCCCTTGTGATTGGACAGATCACTATTATATCACTTTCCGTATCAGCCCAAGAACCCAAAACAGTTGAAAAGATGCCTATGGAATGTCAACCCGCATGATCTGACTGCTCTCTGTGATAACATTCTGCCCTCACCACCGAACATGTCGGATGTCCACGAACGTACAACCCATTATAAACATGCAATGCTGTATGTCCTAGACTCGGTCGACCCACTACAGCTCAAAATAATCCCCTCCAAACATGGTTTACCGATAGTCTTAATTCAGAAAGGAGAAACCTAAGACTTGCTGAAAGGCTGTGGTGGTCCAATCCATCCCTTGAGCATCTGTATCACCTAAGATCCCTTAGAAGCTCCTATAATAAACGCATCAGATGCTCGAAGTCCACCTTTTTCGGAACTCAGGTAGACCAAGCAAAAAAACGTCCTAAAAAACTGTTCAAACTCATCAAGTCACAAGCCAATAGTCATCCAAACTCTGCATTACTGGGTCAATGGACATTGCCCAATTGCAAAGAATTTGCACATTTCTTCATACATAAGACCAGTAAGATTGAAACAGAACTACGATCGGCCTGTAACCACTTGTCGATCAGCCCACCAATGCCCCTATGCCCACCTAGGAGCGAGTGCATGGTCCCGGCGTTCCCACACCTACCGAAAAATAACGCCTCCTGGAGTCTCTTCTAAACATTGGATAAATGCACTAGACGCAAAATGCTGGCAACTCTGAAACCTTCCAACCACTACAATGACCCGTTGCCATTGATCCTTTTCCCGGATGTTAGATCCTCCCTACTAACATTGTGGACTACGATAGTCAATGCATCACTGCGGCAATGTGTTATTCCAGATTGCCTAAAAATGGGTAAAGTCACTCCGATTTTAAAGAAATCTTGTGCGGATCCCTCGGACCTTCATAACTTCCGCCCAATCTTCAACATCCCCACCTTAGCAAAGCTCTTGGAGAAATGTGTCCTTGCCCAACTCTGCAACCATATCAACCATTTCTAACTCCTGGACCATTGCCAATCTGTATTCCGCTTGGGCCGTAGCACAGAGTCGGCCCTAACGCACATTGTCGATGACGCGTTAAGAATGTTGGACCACAATGAGTCGTGCCTACTGATCCTTCTTGACCTTTCGTCAGCATTTGACACTGTCAAACATGATATTCTAATTGACCTCCTGGAACACAAAATGGGTTGTCAGGGCCTGTGCTTAATTGGTTCTCTTCATTCCTCATGAATAGATCCCAATGCTTCAAGGTGAACCAATCCCTGTCCAATCCTGCACCGGCTACGCTGGGGGTTCCCCAAGGTTCAGCACTCTCTCCCACGCTATTTAACCTGTTCATGGAGCCTCTAACGGAAATGCTCAAATCACTTTCACATGTATGGAGATGATACTCAACTATACCTGAAGATCGCCTCCCCTGAGGATCTTCAGTCCCTCAACTCAGTTCTATTGGAACCACAAAGCTGTCTAACACGTAACAACCTGAAACTAAATGCTCTAAAACAGAATTCCTCCTTATCTCAACCCATAAGCAATCACCGGACATTGAACAATGGTTTAACCAGCTTACGGCTCCTAACTGCAGACCTCACCTCGTTGACTCTACATCCTCACTTGGTATAATACTAGACAAGAGTCTGAACATGCAAAAACACATAAGTTCCCTCACCAAAGGAGCGAACTTCCAACTCCACATCCTTAGGAAGCTCAAACCTTACCCCCCTGCTAATGACCTAAAGGTTGCAGTGCAAGCATTGGTGATCACAAAGCTGGCCTATGGCAGTGCTACGCTGTGTGGCCTGCCCAGAGTGATAACAGCTTCCCTTAGGGTGACCCTCAATGCTGTGGCCAGGCTTGTTACGGGCACGAATTCAACCACATCTCTCCGGACCTGCTAGCTCTGAAATGGCTCCCCTTGGAAGCTCGGATACAGCTGAAAAACGCATGCATGATACACCAAGCCATCCACCTCAAGACCCCGATGTACCTCGCTCAGAAACTGGAGCTCTCATGTGGTTCAAGAGCCTCTAGAAGTGCCAGCACCCTATTACTTAAACCACAAATATTCAAGAAAAAATAGACCTATAATCGATCAGTTACAGGTATGGCGCCAAGGATCTGAAACTCTCTTCCCCCCCCGAAGTCAGGATGATTCCCTTCGTCTGCCCTCTCCAAATCAGAAGTTAAAGAGCTCTTGATGAAGAAATATCTGCCTCAGTCTCCCTTCCCCACTTGACTCCCGGGCCTTTTGACGCTGCTCTGTGCCCTAGATGCTAGGTTCTTGAGAATGTTGGACATTCTAAGTTTATGTACCTGTCGATATGCTGATTATTTGTGTTTCCATGTGCTCGTCCTACAGCATAATCTGTAAAGCGCTCCGATACCCTTGGTGGTCACGTTCGCACTACATAAAACTTTCAAAATAAATAAATAAATACCAGCACACTTAAAACTCGTAAGACACCCCTCTCACAGGCATTATCAATCCTGAAGGCAGGGTGCACTGTTTTTGTGTAAGAGGGTGCTCCTGCATGAGCAGGGCACCTCTGCAGCCTTCGCACCAATTCTCCCGGGCTATACATGGTACCACCAGACATATAGGTTAAGTGGCATTATAACCAATCGGTAAAGGCTAACTTTGTAACTTTGTAACTACTGTTTAGAAACATGTCGTGTTTGGTGTCAACCACCTTGGAATCATACCTACATGCCAGTAGCTGGCGTGGGAGGTATGATTCCTCCCCTCAGAACCGAGGTTCTGGGGGTACATAAGTCTACCGGTACCGACTCTCTATAGCCTCACAGCTCCAAATGGATGCTGCCAGCCACAGACACCGGGCTGCCCTCCTGCTGCTGACCGAAACTCGCAGAGGAGGAAGCCCAACAAAAGGTATCCTGTCATAAGGAGGTGTTACCACCTCCCAGACAGGAGTTTGTGTATTGGGGCTCGGTGGGGGCACTGTTCGTGCCAGATTGACTGCACATAAGCCACATTTAGTGTTCTCGTGCATAGTTTAGTTCAAACCAGTTCTGGGAGCACCCAGCTCCCGCTCTGGCAAGAAATTGGACAAAGGACATGGGTGTAGCCGCCCCACTGTACTGACGCTCCCAGAGCAGGGTCCCTAGAATCTGTCCTTCCCTCTCCCGTGCGTATAAAAGGGGATATCTGGCTACAGGACTTTGGATGTTACCTGGACATGATTCTGAAACTGAAGATTCTGAGGAAACCAGTAAGCTGACTGTCTGGACATCGCTGGACCTCCCATGGGCTCGACTTCATCTTCCCTCACCGTCCTTGACTACTCCAAGTTCCAAATCCACTCAGGCTCCGTGCAGGACCCCCTGGGATTCAAAGACCTCCTCAGCATCGGCCTTGGAGTAAAGGAGTTACTCCCCTCAGAAGTAGGCACCGTAACTCATTTCTCTGGTTGCTGACCCTTACCTCCTGTGGACTCTGACGATGTCAGCAGCACCAGAGGAGGGTCACTGAAGGTCCTGAGGTTGTGCCTGCCATCTCACGAAGTTTGAGGGCACCAACTGTCGAGGGGACTGCATAACCTGCACCTCGGTGCACCGTGTTATTTTAGCAGCCAAGGCTTGTTTAAAAGCAACAAACTTGTGCTTCGGGCTAAGTGTAGCCCTGACCCCAGTGCATCTTTTCCTCGAATGATTCCAGCATTCTTGCACTCTGTGCCCTGCCAGCTGGTCTCCTGTGAATCCACCTGTGATCCCCTTGCGACTCCTGTGCCTCTGGCCTGTGGGTCCACTTGAGGGTCAGTCTTGATTTCCGTGGGCTCCCCTGGTTGCTCCAGGCTTGCCCTGACTCTCTCTGCTTTGCTGAGTCTCCTGTGCCGAACCGACACAGATCTGCATCTTCCTGTTATCTGCCGCTGTCAAGGCTTGTTTGGTGCTCCAGCCGGACACCGACCCCTAAGCACTCGACATCCGACATGGAACAGCTTGCTTCCGGCTCCTGTTTGTCCAAGATGTCTCTGGGTCCTCGCAGCTGAAGAGATAAGATCATCGTCAAGCCTCCTGAAGCATCCAACATAGGTGGGCATTCGTCTTCTGAGCCCCTGGTCACTCCTGAAGTGACCTAGACTCTGTCCCCTCTACTTTCAGGTTCCACACATCATGAATCCAGGCTTGCGTACTTCCGGACACTCTTCACCTTCACAGCAGCAGTTCTTCAGGGTGCTCCATGGAAAATGCCGGCGGCTTCGGACGCCATTTGACACCTATGCACCCGGCTCCTCTGGGTTAGGTAAAGTGGGTGCTTCTGTATCCACGGGTGGGTTGGCTGTAGAACCTCCTATGTTCGAAGGGAATTCCTCAAAGTCCTGCTAGAAGTGTCCTTTTTCTTTAAAATTGAAACTGTTACTTTCCATATTGAATAGCAAGTAGTCCACGGCTGTGTAGTCACACTGCACCCGTTCTCCATGGGGTCCCCAACTACTTACCATGGGTGGTTCTTTGGGGTCCTAGCCAATCTACACCTCTCAGACTAGGTCTGAGTCAGAGTCGTGGTTCTTTTACCACTTTCTTAGTATATGGTTTGGTCTCCCCCTGGAGCCCACTGTGTATTGTGCTAGTTACGTTTGATTCTTTGCAACTGTATTATTTGAATTGTGTTGAATTCTGTTCTATCCTCGTGTCAAGGGTACTAGAGAGTATTATTAATAAATTCATATTATAACGACTTTGTGCTTCCTTTTTCAGTCCAGCAACACTATAAGTTTGTCTCTGGTACAACAAGCCACTTTACATTCCTTCAAGACTCCACAGCTACCACTAGGATAGCTTTAAATAAAGGTTATCTTTAACCTATCATCAATAAGGGTTGTTTGGACTGGTACAAGGGGCCTACTTTAATTAGTGGACATCATATACCAGGTCAACTTCTCACAATGCTCCACGCTCCCCACCTTCACTACACCATACCTTAGTTAGCTCAGACCTTACATTGGTCATCCACACTACTGTTCGTCATCTACAAGAAAGATTAAATTCCTCTATTTATTATTACTATGGACTCTTGTCTCCTTATGTAACCTTTGTTTTCGATGCTGGTTTAATTCTGTCAAGCGATTTTCATATATATACCTTACTTATCTCCAAGAAGTGTCATCAACGTACCCTTATGTCTACTGTGCACGCCCTTTACATATTGTCACCATGTGTCTTTATCTACACCAAACACAGCTCACGTCATGGATTCTATGCCAATTCTGCCTTCAGCTCAAGTCAGGATGTGACCTTACTGCTAGAGGGGTCGACCTTGAAACTGGGGAGCAGGGTTCGAGTCTCAGCACAAGGCTCAACATCCTGTGATTCTGGGCAAATCATTTAATCTCCCTGTGCCTAAAACAAATGAATGTATCCATCTGTAACGAAACTGCTGCTCATGTAAAGCGCAATGATATATAAAGCGCTATGATATGTAAAGCGCTCTGACACCTGATATCTTCGGGTCGAGTTTGAGCTATATTAAAAAAAGAGCATTAAAAAAAATCTAAAAAATAATTTTTAAAAAGTTGACGCAAACACTCCACGGAACAGAGGCATTGACGCGTCCCACCCCCGGGGGAGTCCGAGTCCGCCATGAGCCCACCACACCAAGCGCCCAGTGTCGCAGCCTGCAACTCTGAGCGCTAAAACACCCCCTTCAGCTCTACATTGAGACTGTATCCACACACACACTAAGAAAGGCGTCAGAAGAAGGGGAAGCAGGAGCTGGGAGGGGCCCTTCCCACAGGGCCTATGGATGGATGCAGGGGCTGGGAGGGGCCCTTCCCATGGGGCCCGCGGATGGATGTTGGGGCTGGGAGGGGCCCTTCCCCGGCGCCCTGGATGGATGCAGGGGCTGGGAGGGGCCCTTCCCAGTGGCCCTGGATGGATGCAGGGCCTGGGAGGGGCCCTTCCCACGGGGCCCACGGATGGATGCAGGGGCTGGGAGGGACCCTTCCCACAGGGCCCTTGGATGGATGCGGGGGCTGGAAGATGCCCTTCCCATAGGGCCTATGGATGGATGCGGGGGCTGGGAGGGGCCCTTCCCACGGGGCCCGCGAGGATGCGGGGGCTGGGGGGTGGCCCTTCCCACAGGGCCCACGGATGGATGCAGGGGATGGGAGGGGCCCCTCCCACGAAGCCCGTGGATGGATGCGGGGGCGGGGAAAGGGCCTTCTCATGGGGCCCACGGATGGATGTGGGGGCTGGGAGGGGCCCTGCCTACGGGGCCCGTGGATGGATGCGGGGGCTTGGAGGGGCCCTTCCCACAGGGCCTATGGGTGGATGCAGGGGCTGGGAGGGGCCCTTCCCACGGGGCCCATGGATGGATGCAGGGACTGGGAGGGGCCCTTCCCACAGGGCCCGCAGATGGATGCGGGGCTGGGAGGGGCCCTTCCCACAGGGCCTATGGGTGGATGCAGGGGCTGGGAGGGGCCCTTCCCACGGGGCCCATGGATGGATGCAGGGACTGGGAGGGGCCCTTCCCACAGGGCCCGCAGATGGATGCGGGGCTGGGAGGGGCCCTTCCCACAGGGCCTATGGGTGGATGCAGGGGCTGGGAGGGGCCCTTCCCACGGGGCCCATGGATGGATGCAGGGACTGGGAGGGGCCCTTCCCACAGGGCCCGCAGATGGATGCGGGGCTGGGAGGGGCCCTTCCCACGGGGCCTACGGATGGATGCGGGGGCTGGGAGGGGCCCTTCTCACAGAGCCCGTGGATGGATGCGGGGGCTGGGAGGGGCCCTTCCCACAGGGCCCGGGATGGATGCGGGGGCTGGGAGGGGCCCTTCCCACGGGGCCCGCGGATGGATGCGGGGGCTGGGAGGGGCCCTTCCCACGGGGCCTACGGATGGATGCGGGGGCTGGGAGGGGCCCTTCTCACAGAGCCCATGGATGGATGCGGGGGCTGGGAGAGGGCCTTCCCACAGGGCCCGTGGATGGATGTGGGGGCTGGGAGGGGCCCTTCCCACTGGGCCCTTGGATGGATGCGGGGGCTGGGAGGGGCTCTTCCCACATGGCCCATGGATGGATGTGGGGGCTGGGAGGGGCCCTTCCCACGGGGCCCGCGAATGGATGCGGGGGCTGGGGTGTGGCCCTTCCCACAGGGCCCACGGATGGATGCGGGGGCTGGGAGGGGCCCCTCCCACAGAGCCCGTGGATGGATGCGGGGGCTGGGAGAGGGCCTTCTCATGGAGCCCACGGATGGATGTGGGGGCTGGGAGGGGCCCTGCCTACGGGGCCCGTGGATGGATGCGGGGGCTTGGAGGGGCCCTTCCCACAGGGCCTATGGGTGGATTCAGGGGCTGGGAGGGGCCCTTCCCACGGGACCCATGGATGGATGCGGGGGCTGGGAGGGGCCCTTCCCACAGGGCCCGCGGATGGATGCGGGGGCTGGGAGGAGCCCTTCCCATGGGGCCTACGGATAGATGCGGGGGCTGGGAGGGGCCCTTCTCACAGAGCCCATGGATGGATGCGGGGGCTGGGAGAGGGCCTTCCCACGGGGCCCGTGGATGGATGTGGGGGCTGGGAGGGGCCCTTCCCACGGGGCCCGTGGATGGATGCGGGGGCTGGGAGGGGCTCTTCCCACATGGCCCATGGATGGATGCGGGGGCTGGGAGGGGCCCTTCCCACAGGGCCCGTGGATGGATGCGGGGGTTGGGAGGGGCCCTTCCCACGGGGCCCGCGGATGGATTCGGGGGCTGGGAGGGGCCCTTCCCACGGGGCCTACGGATGGATGCGGGGGCTGGGAGGGGCCCTTCTCACAGAGCCCATGGATGGATGCGGGGGCCGGGAGAGGGCCTTCCCACGGGGCCCGTGGATGGATGTGGGGGCTGGGAGGGGCCCTTCCCACGGGGCCCGTGGATGGATGTGGGGGCTGGGAGGGGCTCTTCCCACATTTCCCATGGATGGATGCGGGGGCTGGGAGGGGCCCTTTCCACGGGGCAGGTGGATGGATGCGGGGGCTGGGAGGGGCCCTTCCCACGGGCCCGTGGATGGATGCGGGGGCTGGGAGGGGCCCTTCCCAAAGGGCCCGTGGATGGATGCGGGGGCTGGGAGGGGCCCTTCCCACGGGGCCCATGGATGGATGTGGGGGCTGGGAGGGGCCCTTCCCACGGAGCCCCTGGATGGATGCTGGGGCTGGTAGGGGCCCTTCCCACGGGGCCCACGGATGGATGCGGGGGCTGGGAGGGGCCCTTCTCACGGAGCCCGTGGATGGATGCGGGGGCTGGGAGAGGGCCTTCCCACGGGGCCCGTGGATGGATGTGGGGGCTGGGAGGGGCCCTTCCCACGGAGCCTATGGATGGATGTGGGGGCTGGGAGGGGCCCTTCCCCAGAGCCCTGAATAGATGCAGGGGCTGGGAGGGCCCCTTCTTTCCCACGGGGCCCATGGATGGATGCAGGCGCTGGGAGGGGCTCCTATTTCCCACGGGGACATGGATGGATGCAGGGGCTGGGAGGGGCCCTTCCCACAGGGCCTATGGATGGATGCGGGGGCTGGGAGGTGCCCTTCCCACGGGGCCCGCAGATGGATGCAGGGGCTGGGAGGGGAGCTTATTTCCCACGGGGCCCTGGATGGATGCAGGGGCTGGGAGGGGCCCTTCCCCGGGGCCCTGGATGGATGCAGAGGCTGGGAGAGGCCCTTATTTCCCACGGGGCCATGGATGGATGCAGGGGCTGAAAGGGGCCCTTGATGGATGCAAGGGCTGGGAGGGGCCCTTCCCCGGGGCCCTGGATGGATGCAGGAGCTGGGAGGGGACCTTCCCACGGGGCCCACGGATGGATGCGAGGGCTGGGAGGGGCCCTTCCCACGGGGCCTGTGGATGGATGCGGGGGCTGGGAGGGGCCCTTTCCACAGGGCCTATGGATGGATGCAGGGGCTGGGAGGGGCCCTTCCCACTGGGCCCGCGGATGGATGCAGGGGCTGGGAGGGGCCCTTCCCACGGGGCCTTGGATGGATGCAGGTGCTGGGAGGGGCCCTTTCAACGGGGCCCGCGGATGGATGCAGGGGTTGGGAGGGGCCCTTCCCATGGGGTCCAAGGATGGATGCAGGGGCTGGGAGGGGCCCTTCCCATGGGGCCCGTGGATGGATGCGGGGGCTGGGAGGGGCCCTTCCCACGGGGTCCAAGGATGGTGCAGGGGCTGGGAGGGGCCCTTCCAATGGGGCCCGTGGATGGATGCGGGGGCTGGGAGGGGCCCTTCTCACAGAGCCCATGGATGGGTGCGGGGGCTGGGAGAGGGCCTTCCCACGGGGCCCGTGGATGGATGTGGGGGCTGGGAAGGGCCCTTCCCACGGGGCCCGTGGATGGATGCGGGGGCTGGGAGGGGCTCTTCCCACATGGCCCATGGATGGATGTGGGGGCTGGGAGGGGCCCTTCCCTCGGGCCCGTGGATGGATGCGGGGGCTGGGAGGGGCCCTTCCCACAGGGCCCGTGGATGGATGCGGGGGCTGGGAGGGGCCCTTCCCACGGGGCCCGCGGATGGATGCGGGCTGGGAGGGGCCCTTCCCACGGGGCCTACGGATGGATGCGGGGGCTGGGAGGGGCCCTTCTCACAGAGCCCATGGATGGATGCGGGGGCTGGGAGAGGGCCTTCCCACAGGGCCCGTGGATGGATGTGGGGGCTGGGAGGGGCCCTTCCCACTGGGCCCTTGGATGGATGCGGGGCTGGGAGGGGCTCTTCCCACATGGCCCATGGATGGATGCGGGGGCTGGGAGGGGCCCTTCCCACGGGGCCCGCGAATGGATGCGGGGGCTGGGGTGTGGCCCTTCCCACAGGGCCCACGGATGGATGCGGGGGCTGGGAGGGGCCCCTCCCACAGAGCCCGTGGATGGATGCGGGGGCTGGGAGAGGGCCTTCTCATGGAGCCCACGGATGGATGTGGGGGCTGGGAGGGGCCCTGCCTACGGGGCCCGTGGATGGATGCGGGGGCTTGGAGGGGCCCTTCCCACAGGGCCTATGGGTGGATTCAGGGGCTGGGAGGGGCCCTTCCCACGGGGCCCATGGATGGATGCGGGGGCTGGGAGGGGCCCTTCCCACAGGGCCCGCGGATGGATGCGGGGGCTGGGAGGAGCCCTTCCCATGGGGCCTACGGATAGATGCGGGGGCTGGGAGGGGCCCTTCTCACAGAGCCCATGGATGGATGCGGGGGCTGGGAGAGGGCCTTCCCACGGGGCCCGTGGATGGATGTGGGGGCTGGGAGGGGCCCTTCCCACGGGGCCCGTGGATGGATGCGGGGGCTGGGAGGGGCTCTTCCCACATGGCCCATGGATGGATGCGGGGGCTGGGAGGGGCCCTTCCCACAGGGCCCGTGGATGGATGCGGGGGTTGGGAGGGGCCCTTCCCACGGGGCCCGCGGATGGATTCGGGGGCTGGGAGGGGCCCTTCCCACGGGGCCTACGGATGGATGCGGGGGCTGGGAGGGGCCCTTCTCACAGAGCCCATGGATGGATGCGGGGGCCGGGAGAGGGCCTTCCCACGGGGCCCGTGGATGGATGTGGGGGCTGGGAGGGGCCCTTCCCACGGGGCCCGTGGATGGATGTGGGGGCTGGGAGGGGCTCTTCCCACATTTCCCATGGATGGATGCGGGGGCTGGGAGGGGCCCTTTCCACGGGGCAGGTGGATGGATGCGGGGGCTGGGAGGGGCCCTTCCCACGGGCCCGTGGATGGATGCGGGGGCTGGGAGGGGCCCTTCCCAAAGGGCCCGTGGATGGATGCGGGGGCTGGGAGGGGCCCTTCCCACGGGGCCCATGGATGGATGTGGGGGCTGGGAGGGGCCCTTCCCACGGAGCCCCTGGATGGATGCTGGGGCTGGTAGGGGCCCTTCCCACGGGGCCCACGGATGGATGCGGGGGCTGGGAGGGGCCCTTCTCACGGAGCCCGTGGATGGATGCGGGGGCTGGGAGAGGGCCTTCCCACGGGGCCCGTGGATGGATGTGGGGGCTGGGAGGGGCCCTTCCCACGGAGCCTATGGATGGATGTGGGGGCTGGGAGGGGCCCTTCCCCAGAGCCCTGAATAGATGCAGGGGCTGGGAGGGCCCCTTCTTTCCCACGGGGCCCATGGATGGATGCAGGCGCTGGGAGGGGCTCCTATTTCCCACGGGGACATGGATGGATGCAGGGGCTGGGAGGGGCCCTTCCCACAGGGCCTATGGATGGATGCGGGGGCTGGGAGGTGCCCTTCCCACGGGGCCCGCAGATGGATGCAGGGGCTGGGAGGGGAGCTTATTTCCCACGGGGCCCTGGATGGATGCAGGGGCTGGGAGGGGCCCTTCCCCGGGGCCCTGGATGGATGCAGAGGCTGGGAGAGGCCCTTATTTCCCACGGGGCCATGGATGGATGCAGGGGCTGAAAGGGGCCCTTGATGGATGCAAGGGCTGGGAGGGGCCCTTCCCCGGGGCCCTGGATGGATGCAGGAGCTGGGAGGGGACCTTCCCACGGGGCCCACGGATGGATGCGAGGGCTGGGAGGGGCCCTTCCCACGGGGCCTGTGGATGGATGCGGGGGCTGGGAGGGGCCCTTTCCACAGGGCCTATGGATGGATGCAGGGGCTGGGAGGGGCCCTTCCCACTGGGCCCGCGGATGGATGCAGGGGCTGGGAGGGGCCCTTCCCACGGGGCCTTGGATGGATGCAGGTGCTGGGAGGGGCCCTTTCAACGGGGCCCGCGGATGGATGCAGGGGTTGGGAGGGGCCCTTCCCATGGGGTCCAAGGATGGATGCAGGGGCTGGGAGGGGCCCTTCCCATGGGGCCCGTGGATGGATGCGGGGGCTGGGAGGGGCCCTTCCCACGGGGTCCAAGGATGGTGCAGGGGCTGGGAGGGGCCCTTCCAATGGGGCCCGTGGATGGATGCGGGGGCTGGGAGGGGCCCTTCTCACAGAGCCCATGGATGGGTGCGGGGGCTGGGAGAGGGCCTTCCCACGGGGCCCGTGGATGGATGTGGGGGCTGGGAGGGGCCCTTCCCAAAGGGCCCGTGGATGGATGCGGGGGCTGGGAGGGGCCCTTCCCACGGGGCCCATGGATGGATGTGGGGGCTGGGAGGGGCCCTTCCCACGGAGCCCCTGGATGGATGCTGGGGCTGGTAGGGGCCCTTCCCACGGGGCCCACGGATGGATGCGGGGGCTGGGAGGGGCCCTTCTCACGGAGCCCGTGGATGGATGCGGGGGCTGGGAGAGGGCCTTCCCACGGGGACCGTGGATGGATGTGGGGGCTGGGAGGGGCCCTTCCCACGGAGCCTATGGATGGATGTGGGGGCTGGGAGGGGCCCTTCCCCAGAGCCCTGAATAGATGCAGGGGCTGGGAGGGCCCCTTCTTTCCCACGGGGCCCATGGATGGATGCAGGCGCTGGGAGGGGCTCCTATTTCCCACGGGGACATGGATGGATGCAGGGGCTGGGAGGGGCCCTTCCCACAGGGCCTATGGATGGATGCGGGGGCTGGGAGGTGCCCTTCCCACGGGGCCCGCAGATGGATGCAGGGGCTGGGAGGGGAGCTTATTTCCCACGGGGCCCTGGATGGATGCAGGGGCTGGGAGGGGCCCTTCCCCGGGGCCCTGGATGGATGCAGAGGCTGGGAGAGGCCCTTATTTCCCACGGGGCCATGGATGGATGCAGGGGCTGAAAGGGGCCCTTGATGGATGCAAGGGCTGGGAGGGGCCCTTCCCCGGGGCCCTGGATGGATGCAGGAGCTGGGAGGGGACCTTCCCACGGGGCCCACGGATGGATGCGAGGGCTGGGAGGGGCCCTTCCCACGGGGCCTGTGGATGGATGCGGGGGCTGGGAGGGGCCCTTTCCACAGGGCCTATGGATGGATGCAGGGGCTGGGAGGGGCCCTTCCCACTGGGCCCGCGGATGGATGCAGGGGCTGGGAGGGGCCCTTCCCACGGGGCCTTGGATGGATGCAGGTGCTGGGAGGGGCCCTTTCAACGGGGCCCGCGGATGGATGCAGGGGTTGGGAGGGGCCCTTCCCATGGGGTCCAAGGATGGATGCAGGGGCTGGGAGGGGCCCTTCCCATGGGGCCCGTGGATGGATGCGGGGGCTGGGAGGGGCCCTTCCCACGGGGTCCAAGGATGGTGCAGGGGCTGGGAGGGGCCCTTCCAATGGGGCCCGTGGATGGATGCGGGGGCTGGGAGGGGCCCTTCTCACAGAGCCCATGGATGGGTGCGGGGACTGGGAGAGGGCCTTCCCACGGGGCCCGTGGATGGATGTGGGGGCTGGGAAGGGCCCTTCCCACGGGGCCCGTGGATGGATGCGGGGGCTGGGAGGGGCTCTTCCCACATGGCCCATGGATGGATGTGGGGGCTGGGAGGGGCCCTTCCCTCGGGCCCGTGGATGGATGCGGGGGCTGGGAGGGGCCCTTCCCACAGGATGGATGCGGGGGCCCGTGGATGGATGCGGGGGCTGGGAGGGGCCCTTCCCACGGGGCCTACGGATGGATGCGGGGGCTGGGAGGGGCCCTTCTCACAGAGCCCATGGATGGATGCGGGGGCTGGGAGAGGGCCTTCCCACAGGGCCCGTGGATGGATGTGGGGGCTGGGAGGGGCCCTTCCCACTGGGCCCTTGGATGGATGCGGGGGCTGGGAGGGGCTCTTCCCACATGGCCCATGGATGGATGCGGGGGCTGGGAGGGGCCCTTCCCACGGGGCCCGCGAATGGATGCGGGGGCTGGGGTGTGGCCCTTCCCGCAGGGCCCACAGATGGATGCGGGGGCTGGGAGGGGCCCCTCCCACAGAGCCCGTGGATGGATGCGGGGGCTGGGAGAGGGCCTTCTCATGGCGCCCACGGATGGATGTGGGGGCTGGGAGGGGCCCTGCCTACGGGGCCCGTGGATGGATGGGGGGCTTGGAGGGGCCCTTCCCACAGGGCCTATGGATGGATGCAGGGGCTGGGAGGGGCCCTTCCCACGGGGCCCATGGATGGATGCGGGGGCTGGGAGGGGCCCTTCCCACAGGGCCCGCGGATGGATGCGGGGGCTGGGAGGAGCCCTACCCATGGGGACTACGGATAGATGCGGGGCTGGGAGGGGCCCTTCTCACAGAGCCCATGGATGGATGCGGGGGCTGGGAGAGGGCCTTCCCACGGGGCCCGTGGATGGATGTGGGGGCTGGGAGGGGCCCTTCCCACGGGGCCCGTGGATGGATGCGGGGGCTGGGAGGGGCTCTTCCCAAATGGCCTATGGATGGATGCGGGGGCTGGGAGGGGCCCTTCCCACGGGGCCCACGGATGGATGCTGGGGCTGGGAGGGGCCCTTCCCACGGGCCCGTGGATGGATGCGGGGGCTGGGAGGGGCCCTTCCCACAGGGCCCGTGGATGGATGCGGGGGCTGGGAGGGGCCCTTCCCACGGGGCCCGCGGATGATTGCGGGGGCTGGGAGGGGCCCTTCCCACGGGGCCTACGGATGGATGCGGGGGCTGGGAGGGGCCCTTCTCACAGAGCCCATGGATGGATGCGGGGGCTGGGAGGGGCTCTTCCCACATGGCCCATGGATGGATTCGGGGGCTGGGAGGGGCCCTTCCCACTGGGCCCGCGAATGGATGCGGGGGCTGGGGGTTGGCCCTTCCCACAGGGCCCACGGATGGGTGCAGGGGCTGGGAGGGGCCCCTCCCACAGAGCCCGTGGATGGATGCGGGGGCTGGGAGAGGGCCTTCTCATGGCGCCCACGGATGGATGTGGGGGCTGGCGGGGGCCCTGCCTACGGGGCCCGTGGATGGATGTGGGGGCTTGGAGGGGCCCCTCCCACAGGGCCTATGGGTGGATGCAGGGGCTGGGAGGGGCCCTTCCCACGGGGCCCATGGATGGATGCAGGGGCTGGGAGGGGCCCTTCCCACGTGGCCCGTGGAAGGATGTGGGGGCTGGGAGGAGCCCTTCCCACGGGGCCTACGGATAGATGCGGGGGCTGGGAGGGGCCCTTCTCACAGAGCCCATGGATGGATGCGGGGGCTGCGAGAGGGCCTTCCCACGGGGCCCGTTGATGGATGTGGGGGCTGGGAGGGGCCCTTCCCACGGGGCCCGTGGATGGATGCGGGGGCTGGGAGGGGCTCTTCCCACATGGCCCATGGATGGATGCGGGGGCTGGGAGGGGCCCTTCCCACGGGGCCCACGGACGGATGCGGGGGCTGGGAGGGGCCCTTCCCATGGGGTCCACGGATGGATGTGGGGGCTGGGAGGGGCCCTTCCCATGGGGCCCCTGGATGGATGCGGGGGCTGGTAGGGGCCCTTCCCACGGGGCCCACGGATGGATGCGGGGGCTGGGAGGGGCCCTTCCCACAGGGCCTACAGATGGATGCGGGGGCTGGGAGGGGCCCTTCTCACGGAGCCCGTGGATGGATGCGGGGGCTGGGAGAGGGCCTTCCCACGGGGCCCGTGGATGGATGTGGGGGCTGCGAGGGGCCCTTCCCACGGGGCCTATGGATGGATGTGGGGGCTGGGAGGGGCCCTTCCCCAGAGCCCTGAATGGATGCAGGGGCTGGGAGGGGCCCTTCTTTCCCACGGGGCCCATGGATGGATGCAGGCGCTGGGAGGGGCCCTTATTTCCCACGGGGACATGGATGGATGCAGGGGCTGGGAGGGGCCCTTCCCACAGGGCCTATGGATGGATGCGGGGGCTGGGAGGTGCCCTTCCCACGGGGCCCGCAGATGGATGCAGGGGTTGGGAGGGGCGCTTATTTCCCACGGGGCCCTGGATGGATGCAGGGGCTGGGAGGGGCCCTTCCCCGGGGCCCTGGATGGATGCAGAGGCTGGGAGAGGCCCTTATTTCCCACGTGGCCATGGATGGATGCAGGGGCTGAAAGGGGCCCTTCCCCGGGGCCCTCGATGGATGCAAGGGCTGGGAGGGGCCCTCCCCCGGGGCCCTGTATGGATGCAGGAGCTGGGAGGGGACCTTCCCACGGGGCCTGTGGATGGATTTGGGGGCTGGGAGGGGCCCTTTCCACAGGGCCTATGGATGGATGCAGGGGCTGGGAGGGGCCCTTCCCACGGGGCCCGCGGATGGATGCAGGGGCTGGGAGGGGCCCTTCCCATGGGGCCTTGGATGGATGCAGGTGCTGGGAGGGGCCCTTTCAACGGGGCCCGCGGATGGATGCAGGGGTTGGGAGGGGCCCTTCCCATGGGGTCCAAGGATGGATGCAGGGGCTGGGAGGGGCCCTTCCCACGGGGCCCGTGGATGGATGCGGGGGCTGGGAGGGGCCCTTCCCACGGGGTCCAAGGATGGATGCAGAGGCTGGGAGGGGCCCTTCCAATGGGGCCCGTGGATGGATGCGGGGGCTGGGAGGGGCCCTTCCCACGGGGCCCGCGGATGGATGCGGGGGCTGGGAGGGGCCCTTCCCACGGGGCCTTGGATGGATGCAGGGGCTGGGAGGGGCCCTTCCAACGGGGCCCACGGATTGATGCAGGGGCTGGGAGGGGCCCTTCCCACGGGGTCCAAGGATGGATGCAGGGGCTGGCAGGGGCCCTTCCCACGGGGCCCGTGGATGGATGCGGGGGCTGGGAGGGGCTCTTCCCACGGGGTCCAAGGATGGATGCAGGGGCTGCGAGAGGCCCTTCCAACGGGGCCCGTGGATGGATGCGGGGGCTGGGAGGGGCCCTTCCCACAGGGCCCATGGATGAATGCGGGGGCTGGGAGGGGCCCTTTCCACGGGGCCCACGGATGGATGCGGGGGCTGGGAGGGGCCTTCCCACGGGGCCCGTGGATGGATGCGAGGGCTGGGAGGGGACCTTCCCACGGGGCCCACGGATGGATGCGAGGGCTGGGAGGGGCCCTTCCCACGGGGCCTGTGGATGGATGCGGGGGCTGGGAGGGGCCCTTTCCACAGGGCCTATGGATGGATGCAGGGGCTGGGAGGGGCCCTTCCCACTGGGCCCGCGGATGGATGCAGGGGCTGGGAGGGGCCCTTCCCACGGGGCCTTGGATGGATGCAGGTGCTGGGAGGGGCCCTTTCAACGGGGCCCGCGGATGGATGCAGGGGTTGGGAGGGGCCCTTCCCATGGGGTCCAAGGATGGATGCAGGGGCTGGGAGGGGCCCTTCCCATGGGGCCCGTGGATGGATGCGGGGGCTGGGAGGGGCCCTTCCCACGGGGTCCAAGGATGGATGCAGGGGCTGGGAGGGGCCCTTCCAATGGGGCCCGTGGATGGATGCGGGGGCTGGGAGGGGCCCTTCTCACAGAGCCCATGGATGGGTGCGGGGGCTGGGAGAGGGCCTTCCCACGGGGCCCGTGGATGGATGTGGGGGCTGGGAAGGGCCCTTCCCACGGGGCCCGTGGATGGATGCGGGGGCTGGGAGGGGCTCTTCCCACATGGCCCATGGATGGATGCGGGGGCTGGGAGGGGCCCTTCCCTCGGGCCCGTGGATGGATGCGGGGGCTGGGACTGGCCCTTCCCACAGGGCCCGTGGATGGATGCGGGGGCTGGGAGGGGCCCTTCCCACGGGGCCCGCGGATGGATGCGGGCTGGGAGGGGCCCTTCCCACGGGGCCTACGGATGGATGCGGGGGCTGGGAGGGGCCCTTCTCACAGAGCCCATGGATGGATGCGGGGGCTGGGAGAGGGCCTTCCCACAGGGCCCGTGGAT
Source organism: Lissotriton vulgaris (assembly GCF_964263255.1). NCBI lineage: Eukaryota > Metazoa > Chordata > Amphibia > Caudata > Salamandridae > Lissotriton > Lissotriton vulgaris. Next base: position 1,905,381,490 of record NC_141694.1, read on the forward strand.
GGATGTGGGGGCTGGGAGGGGCCCTTCCCACTGGGCCCTTGGATGGATGCGGGGGCTGGGAGGGGCTCTTCCCACATGGCCCATGGATGGATGCGGGGGCTGGGAGGGGCCCTTCCCACGGGGCCCGCGAATGGATGCGGGGGCTGGGGTGTGGCCCTTCCCGCAGGGCCCACAGATGGATGCGGGGGCTGGGAGGGGCCCCTCCCACAGAGCCCGTGGATGGATGCGGGGGCTGGGAGAGGGCCTTCTCATGGCGCCCACGGATGGATGTGGGTGAAGTATTTCGGGGTTCCCAAGGCCTACACGCTCCAGAGATTACCCACTTTATAAGAACTGTTGGCACGGAAACTGTAAAATGCAAAGAACAAGTTTATTAGGACCCCATGGGGTGGTGGTACACTCAAACAGCACCCTTCGGTAATGCAAGAGGTATCACACCGAACACCGGTGTGACCCCGTTTATATACAGTTTTGGGGCAATAAAAGTTTAGGCGGCACAAGTTAAGACACAGTTTTAGAGACATATATGGTCATGTTTTGGAATACTGCCAGCTCATTGGAGAGTTTCAAACCCACTGGTCAGTTGGCGGCACATTCCTGAAGGTTTACGGGTCAGTGAGAACTGCGCATGTGTGGCTTGACCAGTACTAAAAATAGCCTGTTGCTGGGCAGATGAGAGTGGACAGTGGAACGGACAAAGGACTAAAGGGCACGTCGGCCACGAGGCCGCTCATGGTCTAAGATGGCTGCTGCAACATTCAAAATGGCGTTTATCGTATATAGCCAAGTTTAGAAGTGAAACGTGTAGGTTCAGCTAATCGCTAATCCGATCGGGCCAATTACGACAGACGACCCTTTTAGCGTTTAGCTGAATCTACCTCATAATGAACATAATCTGGATGTTCGTCCTCGATGTCTATTAACATAATTTTTGTCACCTCTTTGTGTAGCATCATTTTATCCTGAGCAAGAGCTCGTCTCGATGGTAAACAAGCTGATAGACATATTGAGCATAAGGCAGGGCCACATTGAATACACAAGCATATAAAGAACATTGCTCCCATAAGTATACAAAGAATTGTCAACAGTTTCCAGCCCCAAGTTGCAATCATGGACCAGAACCATCCAGAAAGTGTCCAAGTTCCATTGTCCGGGTGTATTTCGGCAGCAATTTTATGCAGCTTGGAAATCGCATCATACACAGATGGAGAATTATCAGGGACATAGACACAACAGCTGCTTCCGATGATTCTACATGCCCCCCCACGATCTGCCAAAATAACATCCAGCACCATCCGATTTTGGAGGGTGACAATTCTAGAAATCTGCAGCTCTTCGGTAATATTCCCCAGGGCAACAGCAGTGTCATTCGCAACAGCCTCAACAACATGAGTCAGCCGTCTGATTTTCCGGCTGTTTAATGCAGCCCCCACAAAGGAGAATAGTCCCAGATTGAAATCCACATACTGTTGTAATGCAGTGTCCGTTTGATCAATGTCCTCTAGGGCAACAGTTCGTTTAACTCTGTTCAAAACAAAATCATGGTACAGAGTATAGTCGTTGTGGTACATCGGAGGGGCAATGAATACAGGAGGTAGCACAAACGATACATAACATGTGCCCAACCACCCCACTGGAAGCTGATGGTACCCCTTCGTTCCACAGATGAAGTAGGTGTTTCGAGATGCAACAAATGAAATGCCATTCGGGCTATCAAACGTGAGAGTAATATTACATTCGCTTTTCCCCACTGCAATCGTGCCCTTGTTTCGGATACATAAATCGGCCTTTGTGGCAATGACATTTATAACATGAGCACTGGATACATTCACATTTCGCTGATTGCTATATATTCGTGGAGCAGATACATTATCAGGCCTGTACTCTTCCCATTCAAAACGTGTACCCTCAGCCCGGGGAAACCCATCCTTGTCATGGGAGCATACTTTATTCAAACGGAAAAGCACCCCCCCTTTTGTTGGCCATCTCAAAGTAAAGAGGAGGGTGTACCAGGCGTTGCATGACCCATTGTGCGAAAACGGGAGTGGAATAAGTGGGGTGCCCCCTCTCTTCTGGTGCCCAGGCAACATTCCACACACCCAGCAGTTAGAGGTATTGGTCATATTATGCGTGTGGTGCAGAATCTGAATGAAGCTGTTATTTAAATACGTTTGGCGATGGCGTTCTTCATGGAATGGCAATGTAAAATGGAAATGTTCAGACGGTGCCGGGGTAGTCGGCAGCAAATGTTCTCGTACAGGCACCACAAGTTCAACTACCCAAGCAATAACAGCTATCACTACAATCGTGAAAACAAAAAGAAAGGCACCCAGTATTTTCTTATCACGCGATGCCATTGATGCCATAGTTCAAGGAAATCTGTACAAAGTCTCAAACGACACAAATTGTTCACAGTTTTTTTTTCACAAATAGTCTTTGATACACGTACGTGTATCCCCTAAAAAAGAAAAATGCGGTGCTGAACTCCGAGGTAGCCGTTGTTTTCTTCTCCGGGCCAAGACGGGTGTCGCTACTCTGGCAGAACTGATCCCCCCCCCTTGGAATTCCCGGTTTCCGTTTCACAAACCTGGAGCGGTTACCAACCAGTCTAAAAAGGAACAAAAATCTTCTTTATCGCGGTCGTAGATTGTAGCGCTCTCTTCCAGTAGCAGATTGGTCCGGGAAGACTCCCTCCACTTCGGCCGACGTCACAGCTGGGCTCTTTTCTTTCTCCAAGATCTCTTTGTAATCAGTCAGCACAGCAGGAGTCACCAGGTCCGGAGAGACACGGCGACAATGGGTCGAATGCACCCACCGCTTTCTGTTCGTCACTCGTACTGCGGTGCGGGTTGCCAAGAGGACCTGCTCGGGGCCTTTCCACCTGGGCTCCAAACTGCTTGCTCTCTCAAACGAGCGGATCATCACATGATCCCCAGGACGAAGATCGTGGCCTTCTCCAGTGGAGTTATCAGGGAGCGCTTCTCGAACCTGTTGATGAATAGAGAGCAAATCATTTGTTAATCGTGCCAAATAATCATTCATCATAACGCAAGGCACATCATGTATTAATCGCGGCTTGGGCACCCCCCAGATATTCATGGGGCGGCCAAACACCACCTCATAGGGCGTAAGGCCTGTTCGTGAGTGGGGTACTGATCTAAGAGAGAGCAGTGCTAGCGGCAATGCGTCTGGCCACTTCAACGATGTAGACGCCACGATTTTGGCCAGCTTAAGCTTCAAGGTGGCATTGTACCGCTCGACCAAACCTGCTGACTGAGGGTGGAATACAGCGTGGAACTTTTGCTGAATCCCTAACCCCTTCAGTACATATTCCACAATCTTCCCAACAAAATGGGGCCCATTATCGCTCCACAAAAATTTACAAACTCCAAAGCGAGGAAAGAATTCCTTAAGCAACACCTTAGCTGTTGTCAAAGCCGTATTGTCTTTCGTGGGGTAGGCCTCAACCCATTTACTAAAAGCACACACCACCACTAGGACATACTTCAGATTGTTGCAGCGCTCGAGTTGGATGTAGTCCATTTGAAGCACTTCAAATGGTGCAGAGGGTGGAACGAACCCTCCTTTCGGAGTATGGGTCCCCTTTCCAGGATTGTGTTGCAAGCATACCAGGCAGGTCTCCACTACTCTCTTTGCAGTATTCGCAATCTCGGGATGCTCCCAAACTCGTTGTAAAAGCCGAGTAATTGCAAGAGCTCCAACATGGGCCAGTCCATGTGTCATCTGGACCATCGCCTGCAAATAAGCCGCAGGCAATTTCCACTTCTCCATATCTTTGCTTCTCCAACAACCCTCGTCATCTAGTACCCCATCTACTGCCCAAGCCGCAAGTTCAGATTCTGTAGCTGATTTTTGAATGTCCCGTATCTCTGCTCTGGCATCACTCCATCTCTCAGCCTGTGATTGTACCACATACATAGGGGAGCTAGTTCGGGACATAGCCGTCTGCCTTGCTATACTGTCTGCAAAGGCATTTCCTTGACCCACTTTATCCGTGATCTTTTTATGGGCACTACACTTCACTATCGCTACTTTCTTAGGGCAAAGCAACGCATTTAGGAGATCACGCACTAACTCTCCGTGCATAATGTGCTCCCCGTGTGACGTCAGAAACCCACGTTCCCTCCAGAGGAGCCCGAAGTCATGGGCCACTCCAAAGGCGTACCGGCTGTCCGTGTATATGTTCACACATAGGCCAGCACTCAATTCGCAGGCTCTTGTCAAGGCTATCAGCTCTGCTGCCTGAGCCGATTTTTGTGGTATTCTAGCTGTTTCAACCACCGTCTTAAGAGTCGTGATCGCATATGCTGCAGAAGTCGTACCATCTGGCAGCCTCAAACACGATCCATCAACCCACAGTTCCCCATCTACATCAGGAAGTGGCACATCCTGTAAGTCAACACGACCCTTTGTCTGTTCCTCAGTCAGGAAAACACAGTCATGATGTTTTTCTTCCTGACTTTCCTCGGCCGGATAGGGCAATAAAGTCGCGGGGTTCAAAGTAGCACATCTTTTCAATGTTATGTGAGGCGCTAAAAGCGTCAGCTCATATCCTGTAAGTCGTGCGCTCGTAAGATATTGGGTCTTTGTTTGGTTTAACAGGGCATCTACTGCGTGGGGAACTAACACCAATAATTTGTGTGATAACACTATGCCCTCACTCTGTCGTATGGCTACTGCTGTTGCCGCTACTGCTCGAAAACACCCAGGCAACCCTCGTGCTACAGGATCCAAAATAGCAGAGAAGTATGCACATGGTCTCTGCTTATCCCCGTGTAACTGCACTAACACTGACAATGCGCACCCATCATTCTCGTGCACGTACAATGTGAAAAGTTTCGTGTAATCTGGTGTTCCTAGCACAGGTGCAGAACAAAGAGCCTGTCTCAACTGCTCAAAGGCTTTCTGACATTCATCTGTCCACTCAAGAGGCATCGGTGTAGTTTTGGACAACAATGCTAGCAAAGGTTTTATGATATGTGAAAAACCCATGATCCATTGTCTACAAAAAGATGTCAACCCTATGAAGGCACGCACATCTCTCTGCGTGCGGGGGACTGGTGTGTCTAAAATTGCCTGAATTCGATCAGATGTTAATGCCCGCCCCTCCTTAGACAACAGATGACCGAGATAGGTCACCTGGGGTCTACAGTATTGAAGCTTTTTCTTGGAAACCTTGTGATTGTTGTGTGCCAAAAAGGAAAGCAATGCAAGCGTACTCTGTTCACATTGTGCATAGGAGTCGGCGGCGAGCAGAAGGTCATCCACATACTGGATGAGTGCCACGCCAGACTGCAATGTAAAGGAATCTAGTTGACGTTTCAAAGCCTGGCTGTAGATGCTAGGGCTCTCAGTGTAACCTTGGGGAACACGACAAAATCTATACGATTTATTATTGAGCGTAAAACCAAACAGATATCTGCTATCTGGGTGAACAGGGATAGAAAAGAACGCATTCTTTAGATCAATAACGCTAAAAGTGGTGGCTGTCGGTGGGACCAAAGTAAGCAAAGTCGTGATATCAGACACCACTGGGTATTGGGGAATGACAATTTTATTTATTTCACGCAAATCAATAATAAATCGATAGATCTTGCCATCTGAATCTCTTTTAAGAATCGGTAGAATAGGACTATTACAAACATTATAAGGGACCTCCTCCACCACCCCTGCGGAAATCAAATCCTGAACAATATGCGTCAGTGCAATTTCACCTTCCTTCGAGATCTTATACTGTGGCACTCGTGGTAGGGGGGCCCCCTCCTTAACAGTAATGTGTATTGGTGGAATGCGCATCTCTCCCACATCCGTATCTGATGTCGCCCACAACGTGTGCGGCAGAGAGGCCAGAGTGGGAATATCTAATATGACACAAAATCTGTCAGGGTCAGGGCAATCATCGGGGTCAGGGTAGTTGTCATTCAGAATAACCCGCACTCCCTCTGGAGCGCAGCGTATTGTTGCTCGAAAATATTTAAGCAAATCAATGCCCAAGATATTATCTGGGGTATGGGGTGATAACAAAAATTGGCCAAAGCTAAAGTATTTGTCAATGCACAGTGCAAGGGGCTTGGACAATGGGCTGGGGGAGGGTGTGCCATCAAACCCTACACACGTAATCATTTCGCCAGACAGGGGAGCCCTCGGAACCAAGTTTTTCGACAGAGCGCTACGAGTAGCTCCTGTGTTGACTAGAAACTGATCAGTAGAACCCAAAATACCCGCTGTTACATATGGACCTTGCTGATCTACTGGCACTTCAACTGATTCCTTACCCCATCCTACGCAATCCTATGCATGCACGTAATCCTGATGTTCCACATTCTCTCCTTCCGAAATCTGATATTGATTCCGTCTATCAAACGTATTTCGTTCGTCCTGGCCACGGCTCTTCTCCTCAACCTGTCTACGATCACCTCCGCCACCTCTCGTTCCAGTATAACCTCCTCTTGACCTTCCACTACCTCGACCACGCTGACTACGCTGTTCGCGAAGTACCGGACAATCTTCGGCCCAATGCCCAAACTCCTTACAATAAGCACACTGATCCTCCGCAATGTCCGTACGACCATACGATGCATTTCCCCCACCGCGTCTACCTCTATCATTCCCTCTACCCTGTGTTCCCCGAACCTGTGCCAACATCACCTTCGTTTTCAATTCCTTCGTCTTTTTCTCTACACTTTCTTTAGCTTCCACCTCCTGCCGCTCATAATACTGAGCCATAGTTAACAAGGACGCAGGGGTCGCCGTGGCCCAGGAACTCTCACTCGACTTCAATCACTTTGCAATCTCTGGTAGGAGATTAGCTACATACTTATCTACAAACAGATGCCGACCCGTATCGTCTGTTAAAGATTGACCACTGTAATCATGAAATGCCTCCTCGAAGCGTGTAAAGAAATCAGAGACCGTTTCATCGGGTTTCTGCTTGCACGACGTTAACATGGTCCAATCAATCTTTTTGGCGGGAACAAGCGTTTTTAATTTATGCAAAATAGCTGCCGGAAGATCTAAAATTAGCGGACAAGGCTTACATGCCGGTTCCCTATCTAAATCTGCAGCGTTTATTTCTTTCCAGGTTCCCCCCAAAATCGTTTCATCATTAGTCTTACGAATTTGCCTCCACATATCAGGTGGTAAAATTAGCCCAAAAAACAAATCTATATCTACAAGAGTCATCACACAAGACGATATAGCCCCTTCCACCCCCTCATAAAATGCCGCTGGGTTCTTTCGGAGATCAGGTAAAGAATTTTTCAGTGCCATGACATCTGCCCTATTCCATGGCGTATATACCCAATTATACACAAAATACCCTTTCGCATCCTTCGACAACTTATCATCATCCGTACCTTCCCCTTTTGGTGGAACATACAAAGGCGCGGCTTCACGCATAGGCATAACATGCAACGCAGAACTCTTATCTGAACCACGGAGAGAACACTCCTTAACCGCCCCGTCATTTCCTGGCTCGGACTCTTTCTGCCTCCGTTTTCGTTCCTGCCTCAACTGGGTTGTCTCGTCCCGCAGCTTGATCAAGTGCTTGAACAGGTCGTCAACATCTGAAAGATCAAAGTCACCTTTAGCTAAATTTTCACGGTACACCGACAACACTTTTGGCTCTAACGTATCAGAAAGATCTCGATATGCGCTTACAACTTCATCAGCCAAGGAAGACAAAAAATACATCACTTCAAGATCTGTCCACCCTGCTTTCTCTGATATCAATTGATCCTGAGTAACACTATGCTTATTCACTTTGCGAGCCCAACTACGTAAATGAGCGGACCTCTCCGCAGTAAACCTGAGAGCCGATACCCCCTTCTTGCCCGACTTATCCCGTCCGTCATCATCAAAGTCCACAGCTGGGGCCGTCGGCGTAACATACGGAGGCGGTGACCGATCTAACAAAGAAAAATCATCAACTTCATTATTAAGGACAGGATAAAGTGGTCGGCGAATAGGAAACTGACCAGCAGTTTGCAAATTACGTTCCCGTTCCTCCCTTTCTTTCTTCTCCTGAGCCTCCTTTTCCTCAAGCTGTAAAGCCTTATCCCGAGCAGCCTTGCGCTGCTCTTTGTCCGCCAAGGCAACCTCACGCTTCATTCGTTCACGCGCTGCTTTCTCCCACATTCGCACACAATCAAACATATTTTGTCTAGACCTGCGCTGAAACATACATTGCTCCACAAATTGGATTTTACCCAAATCGTATGACCCGTGTAGAGGCCATTGCAATTCGGGATCGGCCTTAGTGTACTTATGCCACAATTTACTGTACATAATAGGGGGGAGGCCGAACTTGATATACATTTCCCTATTTGGAGTCCCCTCTGGGGGAGCCGGCTGTGATTCCGCTAACCTAATTGAGGCATTTTCCCCAAAACAACACATTCCTCGGAGTGTGCTAAAAACAGGCATGTTCGAAAAGTATCACGAAAGCGTGACACCAGGAAAAATGGCACTTACAATTCTCCACACGATCGTGCCGCTCAAGGGAAAAAAAACCAAAGTTAGAGAAACATCTCTACATGCCTGCCTATGTGAAGTGCACTACACATATAAGTTCAAAGATCACAAATTCACAATGTTAGCTAACTCAAGTCAAAGTTCATAGAATTCGGCAAGCGTCCTCACCGGTCACAAAGCACAGATTTTTCAGTAAGCGTCCGAAGACTACCTTACCGAACACAATTCGTAGGACTTCAGTAAGCGTCCGAAAACTACCTTACCGAACACAATTCGTAGAACTTCAGTAAGCGTCCGAAGACTACCTTACCGAACACAAAGCTTACCAAATACTCAACTGTCCAGGTTCCAACTGCCAAGGTCTTGTAAGCCAAATCAGCCAAACGGCACTCTCTCAGTGATGCGGACACTTCGGAAACTCAGTCGGAGACCGGCGCCACCTGGAAGGTCAGATCGGAAGGAAAGGAAAAAACACCGTGGCAGCCAAGACTCGGGTCACTCGTGGCAGCGCGCGCCCATGGCGGATTTCCAAGCCTTCGTCACGACCTCTCCTTCGGGCATCCGAGTCGCCGATGAGTCCCTTCGTGGTCGCCAATTGAAGTATTTCGGGGTTCCCAAGGCCTACACGCTCCAGAGATTACCCACTTTATAAGAACTGTTGGCACGGAAACTGTAAAATGCAAAGAACAAGTTTATTAGGACCCCATGGGGTGGTGGTACACTCAAACAGCACCCTTCGGTAATGCAAGAGGTATCACACCGAACACCGGTGTGACCCCGTTTATATACAGTTTTGGGGCAATAAAAGTTTAGGCGGCACAAGTTAAGACACAGTTTTAGAGACATATATGGTCATGTTTTGGAATACTGCCAGCTCATTGGAGAGTTTCAAACCCACTGGTCAGTTGGCGGCACATTCCTGAAGGTTTACGGGTCAGTGAGAACTGCGCATGTGTGGCTTGACCAGTACTAAAAATAGCCTGTTGCTGGGCAGATGAGAGTGGACAGTGGAACGGACAAAGGACTAAAGGGCACGTCGGCCACGAGGCCGCTCATGGTCTAAGATGGCTGCTGCAACATTCAAAATGGCGTTTATCGTATATAGCCAAGTTTAGAAGTGAAACGTGTAGGTTCAGCTAATCGCTAATCCGATCGGGCCAATTACGACATGGGGGCTTGGAGGGGCCCTGCCTACGGGGCCCGTGGATGGATGGGGGGCTTGGAGGGGCCCTTCCCACAGGGCCTATGGATGGATGCAGGGGCTGGGAGGGGCCCTTCCCACGGGGCCCATGGATGGATGCGGGGGCTGGGAGGGGCCCTTCCCACAGGGCCCGCGGATGGATGCGGGGGCTGGGAGGAGCCCTACCCATGGGGCCTACGGATAGATGCGGGGCTGGGAGGGGCCCTTCTCACAGAGCCCATGGATGGATGCGGGGGCTGGGAGAGGGCCTTCCCACGGGGCCCGTCGATGGATGTGGGGGCTGGGAGGGGCCCTTTCCACGGGGCCCGTGGATGGATGCGGGGGCTGGGAGGGGCTCTTCCCTAATGGCCTATGGATGGATGCGGGGGCTGGGAGGGGCCCTTCCCACGGGGCCCACGGATGGATGCTGGGGCTGGGAGGGGCCCTTCCCACGGGCCCGTGGATGGATGCGGGGGCTGGGAGGGGCCCTTCCCACAGGGCCCGTGGATGGATGCGGGGGCTGGGAGGGGCCCTTCCCACGGGGCCCACGGATGATTGCGGGGGCTGGGAGGGGCCCTTCCCACGGGGCCTACGGATGGATGCGGGGGCTGGGAGGGGCCCTTCTCACAGAGCCCATGGATGGATGCGGGGGCTGGGAGGGGCTCTTCCCACATGGCCCATGGATGGATGCGGGGGCTGGGAGGGGCCCTTCCCACGGGGCCCGCGAATGGATGCGGGGGCTGGGGGTTGGCCCTTCCCACAGGGCCCACGGATGGGTGCGGGGGCTGGGAGGGGCCCCTCCCACAGAGCCCGTGGATGGATGCGGGGGCTGGGAGAGGGCCTTCTCATGGCGCCCACGGATGGATGTGGGGGCTGGCGGGGGCCCTGCCTACGGGGCCCGTGGATGGATGTGGGGGCTTGGAGGGGCCCCTCCCACAGGGCCTATGGGTGGATGCAGGGGCCGGGAGGGGCCCTTCCCACGGGGCACATGGATGGATGCAGGGGCTGGGAGGGGCCCTTCCCACGTGGCCCGCGGATGGATGTGGGGGCTGGGAGGAGCCCTTCCCGCGGGGCCTACGGATAGATGCGGGGGCTGGGAGGGGCCCTTCTCACAGAGCCCATGGATGGATGCGGGGGCTGCGAGAGGGCCTTCCCACGGGGCCCGTTGATGGATGTGGGGGCTGGGAGGGGGCCTTCCCACGGGGCCCGTGGATGGATGCGGGGGCTGGGAGGGGCTCTTCCCACATGGCCCATGGATGGATGCGGGGGCTGGGAGGGGCCCTTCCCACGGGGCCCACGGACGGATGCGGGGGCTGGGAGGGGCCCTTCCCACGGGCCCGTGGATGGATGCGGGGGCTGGGAGGGGCCCTTCCCACAGGGCCCGTGGATGGATGCGGGGGCTGGGAGGGGCCCTTCCCATGGGGCCCACGGATGGATGTGGGGGCTGGGAGGGGCCCTTCCCATGGGGCCCCTGGATGGATGCGGGGGCTGGTAGGGGCCCTTCCCACGGGGCCCACGGATGGATGCGGGGGCTGGGAGGGGCCCTTCCCACAGGGCCTACAGATGGATGCGGGGGCTGGGAGGGGCCCTTCTCACGGAGCCCGTGGATGGATGCGGGGGCTGGGAGAGGGCCTTCCCACGGGGCCCGTGGATGGATGTGGGGGCTGGGAGGGGCCCTTCCCACGGGGCCTATGGATGGATGTGGGGGCTGGGAGGGGCCCTTCCCCAGAGCCCTGAATGGATGCAGGGGCTGGGAGGGGCCCTTCTTTCCCACGGGGCCCATGGATGGATGCAGGCGCTGGGATGGGCCCTTATTTCCCACGGGGACATGGATGGATGCAGGGGCTGGGAGGGGCCCTTCCCACAGGGCCTATGGATGGATGCGGGGGCTGGGAGGTGCCCTTCCCACGGGGCCCGCAGATGGATGCAGGGGCTGGGAGGGGCGCTTATTTCCCACGGGACCCTGGATGGATGCAGGGGCTGGGAGGGGCCCTTCCCCGGGGCCCTGGATGGATGCAGAGGCTGGGAGAGGCCCTTATTTCCCACGTGGCCATGGATGGATGCAGGGGCTGAAAGGGGCCCTTCCCCGGGGCCCTCGATGGATGCAAGGGCTGGGAGGGGCCCTTCCCCGGGGCCCTGTATGGATGCAGGAGCTGGGAGGGGACCTTCCCACGGGGCCTGTGGATGGATTTGGGGGCTGGGTTGGGGCCCTTTCCACAGGGCCTATGGATGGATGCAGGGGCTGGGAGGGGCCCTTCCCACGGGGCCCGCGGATGGATGCAGGGGCTGGGAGGGGCCCTTCCCACGTGGCCTTGGATGGATGCAGGTGCTGGGAGGGGCCCTTTCAACGGGGCCCGCGGATGGATGCAGGGGTTGGGAGGGGCCCTTCCCATGGGGTCCAAGGATGGATGCAGGGGCTGGGAGGGGCCCTTCCCACGGGGCCCGTGGATGGATGCGGGGGCTGGGAGGGGCCCTTCCCACGGGGTCCAAGGATGGATGCAGAGGCTGGGAGGGGCCCTTCCAATGGGGCCCGTGGATGGATGCGGGGGCTGGGAGGGGCCCTTCCCACGGGGCCCGCGGATGGATGCGGGGGCTGGGAGGGGCCCTTCCCACGGGGCCTTGGATGGATGCAGGGGCTGGGAGGGGCCCTTCCAACGGGGCCCACGGATTGATGCAGGGGCTGGGAGGGGCCCTTCCCACGGGGTCCAAGGATGGATGCAGGGGCTGGCAGGGGCCCTTCCCACGGGGCCCGTGGATGGATGCGGGGGCTGGGAGGGGCTCTTCCCACGGGGTCCAAGGATGGATGCAGGGGCTGCGAGAGGCCCTTCCAACGGGGCCCGTGGATGGATGCGGGGGCTGGGAGGGGCCCTTCCCACAGGGCCCATGGATGAATGCGGGGGCTGGGAGGGGCCCTTTCCACGGGGCCCACGGATGGATGCGGGGGCTGGGAGGGGCCTTCCCATGGGCCCGTGGATGGATGCGAGGGCTGGGAGGTGCCCTTCCCACAGGGCCTATGGATGGATGTGGGGGCTGGGAGGGGCCCTTCCCACGGGGCCCACGGATGGATGAGGGGGCTGGGAGGGGCCCTTCCCACGGGGCCCATGGATGGATGCGGGGGCTGGGAGGGGCCCTTCCCACGGGGCCCGTGGATAGATGCAGGGGCTGGGAGGGGCCCTTCCCACGGGGCCCACGGATGGATGCAGGGGCTGGGAGGGGCCCTGCCCACGGAGCACGTGGATGGATGCTGGGGCTGGAAGGGGCCCGTCCCACAGGGCCCACGGAGGGATACGGGGGCTCGGATGGGCCCTCCCAGGTAGCCCGTGGATGGATGTGGGGGCTGGGAGGGGTGTTGGACCCGGCCCCACGGCGTGGTCCTAACCCTCCCCGCATGGCGGGCCCAGGACGACAACGGCCCTCCATCAGACCCCGGGTGCCCTTTGGCCCGACCTTAGACGAACTACCAACGGGAGCAACCCCCCTGACACCCCATCGCTCTCCTCCACTAGACCTAGCCCGACTCCGGCTAGACGGAGAACTACAGCTGGCCGAGAAAAAAATAGCCCTCGAGCAACTACGATTTGAGGGAGACCTGGAGGAGAAACGAAGACAAAGAGAACTCGAGGAAAAGAGACTCACGTACAAGCATGAGCGTGGTTTAAAGGAACTGGAGCTCAAGGCCAAGACAAATTAGGCCAACGCCTCTGGGGGCAAGACTTCGCTCCCTCCGGGGGACACGAAGGTGCACATATCCAAGGATGTCGTCAAAGAGTACTATAAGAACGACGACATCCAACAGTGGTTCAAAGCCTATGAGGTAGCCATGACCGCCCATCGAGTACCCCTTAAGGACTGGGGCGCCGGCTTATGGGGGAAGTTCATCAACGAAGGGAGGGACGCTCTCCTGATGCTGAGATGACCTCGTATGAACACATCAAATCCACCCTCCTCACTCGCTACGGACTCACCCCCGCGATTCGGAGACTGTAAAAAAATCCCCGGTACCACCTGGGTGGAATACGTGAACTTTTTTAGCCGAGCCTTCGAGGGGTGGATCAAAGGCTGTCAGGTCACCACTTTCCAGCAGTTGGCTGACCTCATTATATGGGACCATCTTTCCAACAACTGCTTCATCGAACTCTGGCAGCATCTCCTCGACAGCAAACTGACACGAAAACTTGCTGTCGAAGCTGATAGATGGGTGAGCAACCGAGTCCCCCGGAGCCCGATGGGAGACTCCGGCCGGGGATCCCCGGGGAACCACCGACCACGAGGCGGCGGGGGAGGCCAGAGCAGGGGCCGAGACGCCCCCACGGGGTCCTTCCCTACCTCAACTTCGCCATCCCTGTGCCGAGGGGGGGGCCCTCCAGCACGACCCGGGCCCCGCCCAAACGTTACTTGCCACAGATGCCAGCGGCTGGGTCACTACGCTAATGACCCTCTCTGCCCGATGAACCAGCGACCTGGCACCACCGGTCCTCCAAACCGCCAGATCATGGTCGCCGCCCTGGGTGAAGAAGGAGGCAAGGAAGAGGACAAAGTCCCCGAACAGACCGAGTGGGATCCCGCAGCTATGTCCTTGGTGTGCCTGGGCGAAAGAAACATGATCCCCCGAGCCCCGATCCCAGGCAACACCCAGAAGTACCACCAGTGGGTCACCATTAATGGACACCGGGCCGAAGCCCTCCGTGACACAGGAGCCAGCGTGACGGCGGTCCGCTGCCACTTGGTGACCCCTGAACAAATCCTGCCCAACATCCTGTGCCCAGTACGGTCGGTGGATAACTCCAAGAGCTTGTGCCAGATGGCACGCATTCCCTTCGAGTGGGGAGGGGTGTCGGGCATGCTGAAGGTGACTGTCCGGGACGATGCTCCCGTGGACTGCCTCCTCGGGAATGACCTGGAGAGTTCCCCATGGGCCCACGTCGAGCGGAGAGAGCATCTGGGGATGCTCGGCCTGCCCAAGTGGGTCTGTGTGACCACTCGAGCCATGACCGCCCGGGCCTCCGCCCCGAACGAAGACACCCCGCCTGAAGAACCGGAGTGGCCGGCACCTCCGTCGCCCCTGAGGACGCCAACACTGAAAACGGGCCCCAGGGGTCCGACGCTGAAGATCTCACCGAACTCGGCCACCTTCCAGAACTAGCTCAATGGCGCCAAGAAGGTGGCCCACCCAAGAAACAGTTCCGGCAGGAACAGAAAACTTGTCCTTCCCTCAAGGGAATCCGTCAACAAGCCGCCACTCAAGCCGCCGGAGACCCCTCGGGGTCCCACTGGGTCTATTGGGACCATGACCTCCTCTATAGAAGATTGCCGAACTGGGAGCCAGCCGAGTGCTGGTCGTCCCCCTACGATTCCGAGACTTTCTCCTGAACCTGGCACATGACGTGCCCCTCGCCGGGCACCTAGGACAGGACAAGACCTACAGCCGCCTGGTGACCCATTTTTACTGGCCGAAAATGCGCAACGACGTGAACAATCACTGCCGAACATGTCCGACCTGCCAGGCCAGCGGGAAGAGTGGGGGGAGAATCAAAGCCCCGCTCCAGCCTTTTCCCGTGGTCACCACTCCATTCGAGCGAGTAGGGATCGACATTGTGGGGCCCCTGGACCCCTGCACCTCTCAGGGGCACCGCTTTATCCTCGTCCTGGTGGACCATGCCACCCGCTATCCAGAAGCCATCCCCCTCCAAACCATCACGGCCCCCATAGTGGGCCGAGCGCTAATGGGGATTTTCTCCAGAGTCGGCTTCCCCCGAGAGGTCGTGAGTGATCGGGACACCAACTTTATATCTAAATATATGCGGTCCCTGTGGCAACAGTGCGGGGTCACATATAAGTTCACCACACCGTATCACCCCCAAGGAAATGGACTGGTAGAACGGTTTAACCGAACCTTGAAGGGGATGATCAAGGGCCTCGAAGAGCCGCTACAACGCAAATGGGATGTCCTACTGCCCTGCCACCTGTTCGCCTATCGAGAAGTGCCCCAGAAGTCCCTGGGGTTCAGCCCTTTTGAACTGTTGTATGGGCATCCTGTCCGAGGCCCCATCAGCTTGGTCAAAGAAGGCTGGGAGACGGCTGCCCACGATGCACCCCCGGACGTCTACCGGTACCTCCTGACCCTCCGCAACCAGACTCGGAAGTTCCGGGAACTTGCCGAGGCTAACCTTGAGTCCAGTCAGGAAGAAATGAAACGCTGGTATTACCAGAACGCCTCGTCCATCGAGTTCGAGCCGGGCCAACAGGTCTGGGTCATGTCCCCGGTCGAGCCTTGTGCCCTCCAGGACAAATGGACGGGGCCTTTCAAAGTGGTGGAGCGCAAGAGCCCCATCACTTACTTGGTGGACATGGAATCCCCCCGTAACCCCCTCGGGGTTCTGCACGCCAACAGGCTCAAGCCTCACTTTGCCCTCACCGAACTGAGCCTACTGCTAGCTACCGATGACGGAGCGGAAGACGACTCCGAGCCTCTACCAGATCTCATGAGCACCACCGAGAAGGACGGCTCCGTCGAAGGGGTCACGCTCTCCTCTACCCTGACCCCAGAACAGCACCAGGACTGCCGGAAGCTGCTGGGACAATTTGCAGACCTCTTCTCCCTCACTCCCGGAGTCACCCGGTGGTGTGTACACGATATAGACACTGGGGACAGCCCGCCTGTACGACACCGGGCTTTTCGAGTTCCCGACCGAGTTCGGGCCTGCCTTCAGTCCGAAGTGGCCAAGATGCTGGCTTAGGGGGTAGTCAAACCCTCAAACAGTCCCTTGGCCAGTCCCGTGGTCCTGGTCCCTAAAGCCGCCGCCCCCGGCGCAACCCCGGAGCTCAGGTTCTGTGTCGACTACCGGGGGCTGAATGCCGTCACCAGAACCGACGCCCATCCCATCCCCCGGGCGGATGAACTGATTGATCGCCTGGGGGCCGCCAGGTACCTCAGCACTTTCGACCTCACTGCTGGGTATTGGCAGATCGGCCTCACCCCTGGTGCCCAAGAGCGATCTGCCTTCTCGACCCCTGATGGCCACTACCATTTCACAGTGATGCCCTTTGGCATGAAAAACGCCCCGGCCACCTTCCAGAGACTCGTGAATAGAGTGCTGGCGGGGCTAGAAGAGTTCAGTGCCACGTATCTGGACGATATTGCAGTATACAGCCTCGACTGGGACGAACACCTGACCCACCTCTGGGAGGTCCTGACGGCCCTCCGACGGGCCTGACTGACAATAAAAGCCAGCAAGTGTCAGGTAGGCCAAGGGTCGGTGGCCTACCTGGGGCACCAAGTAGGGAGCGGCCAGGTGGCTCCCCTCCAGCCGAAGATTGACGCTATCCGGGCCTGGGAGCCCCCGGTCACCCAGACCGCAGTCCGAGCCTTCCTGGGGCTCACAGGATACTATTGGCGTTTCATAAAAAACTATGGGAGCATTGTGGGGCCCCTCACCGAGCTAACCTCCAACAGACTCCCCCACAAGGTACACTGGACCCCCGAGTGCCAAGCGGCCTTCGAAACACTAAAGACTGCCATGTGCACCGCCCCTGTGCTCCAGGCCCCCGACTACAGCCAAGAGTTTGTAGTCCAAACAGACGCCTCCGAGCACGGCATTGGGGCGGTCCTCTCACAAGTGAACCCTGACGGAATCGACCATCCCGTGGCCTTCATCAGTCGGCACCTGCTGGCTAGGGAACAACGATGGAGCACCATTGAGATGGAAGCCTTCGCCGTCGTGTGGGCCTTAAAGAAGCTCAGGCCCTACCTCTTTGGCACCCACTTCCGGGTGCAGACCGACCACCGGCCTCTGCGGTGGCTGATGCAGATGCGGAGCGAGAACCCGAAGCTACTGCGATGGTCCATCTCCCTCCAAGGGATGGACTTCACTGTGGAGCATCGCCCTGGCAACGACCACGCCAATGCGGATGGCCTGTCCCGGTTTTTCCGCCTCGCCGAGGAGACCCCCCAAAAAGATGGGTGACTCTCCCCTGCCTTCAGCTGGGGGGGACACGTGTTGGACCCGGCCCACGGCATGGTCCTAACCCTCCCCGCATGGCGGGCCCAGGACGACAACGGCCCTTCATCAGACCCCTGGCGCCCTTTGGCCCGACCTTACACGAACTACCAACGGGAGCAACCCCCCTGACACCCCATCGCTCTCCTCCTCTGGAACCTGGCGGACCCAGCAGATCCCCAATCCTACCGGCCCGACTCCATCCTGGGCCCATCACGTTACGAGCACGAGGCCTCGGCCGACTCCATCTTGGACCACCATGTCCCGAGCACGTGGCCTCGGCCCCGGCCAAGGCCCTAGCGAAGCCCCGACATCGAGGCACCAAGATCTCCCCGGGTGGTAGAGTGGCCACTCAACAGATCCTAGAGGAGGGAAGTTTCGCTGGGCCTCCAGTCGTCCCCGGACGCCTGGTATCGATCGCCCTCCGGCCTCCCTGGGCCCTGGATCTGCCCCCCTGCTGGGTGTCCGGACACCACCATCCCGGCCCCTCTGACCCCCAGGCGAGAGGGTCCGGACATCAAAGGACTCCAGTCCTATATCTGGGCCAACCTCGGAGTAGGACGGCAGTTGTATCCTGGAGTCGAGAGCCCTGCTGACGCTGTCGCGGCTGACCCCGAGACGAACTCCTTTCCCTGAAAACCTGCAACCATCTTTGGAGCCTGCTGGCGCTGCCGCTGTCCATCTTCACCGAACCATCCTTGGAACCTGCTGGCGCTGCCGCTGTCCATCTTAGCCAAGCCATCTTTGGAGCCTGCTGGCGCTGCCGCGGTCCATCTTAGCCGAACCATCTTTGGAGCCTGCTGGCGCTGCCTCGGTCCATCTTAGCCGAACCATCTTTGGAGCTTGCTGGCGCTGCCACGGCCCATCCTCGCCGTATCTACCTCAAGGCCTGCTGGCGCTGCCGCGGCCCCCTCTCCGAGAAGTTCATCTGTTGAGTCCTGCTGGCGCTGCCGCGGCTCGACCCCTCAGATTCCCCCGGCTCGAGGATTGAGAGCTGTGCGCAGGGTATCCCTACCTTCCTCCATACTAAGACTGTCCCGCTACCCTGTCCCTTGATTACGAGACTTTACAGATCCCTCGATCTGCCTGTACATATCGCTGAAGATAAGCAACCTTTATTCCTGATAAAGCCTAAGAACTTATCCTCTTGTGTGGTGTCCATTTGTAGTGGTGTGATTACTCTGCTGTACGATCCTAGAAGCGGCCCCTCACCTAGGAGGTCTCTCGCTGAACGCTCGGCTACTTCGAGACGGAGGGGTGGACCTAGGGGTGGTCAGTCAGACATCTTCTGCCTTCCCCGGTATCGCCCTTCTAACAAGGGGCCCTTGCCCGGGGCCCTGGATGGATGCAGGGGCTGGGAGGGGGCCCTTCCAATGGGGCATGCAGATGGATGCAGGGGCTGGGAGGAGCCCTTCCCCGGGGCCCTGGATGGATGCAGGGGCTGGGAGGGGCCCTTATTTCCCACGGGGCCCATGGATGGATGCAGTCGCTGGGAGGGGCCCTTATTTCCCACGGGCCATGGATGGATGCAGGGGCTGGGAGGGGCCCTTCCCACAGGGCCTATGGATGGATGCGGGGGCTGGGAGGGGCCCTTCCCACGGGGCCCTGGATGGATGCAGGGGCTGGGAGGGGCCCTTATTTCCACCGGGGCTGAGAGGGGCCCTTCCCCGGGGCCCTCGATGGATGCAAGGGCTGGGGGGGCCCTTCCCACAGGGCCTATGGATGGATGCGGGGGCTGGGAGGGGCTCTTCCCACGGGGTCCAAGGATGGATGCAGGGGCTCGGAGGGGCCCTTCCAATGGGGCCCGTGGATGGATGCAGGGGCTGGGAGGGGCCCTTCCCCGGGGCCCTGGATGGATGCAGGGGCTGGGAGGGGCATTTCCCCGGGGCCCTGGAAGGATGCAGGGGCTGGGAGAGGCCCTTATTTCCCACGGGGCCATGGATGGATGCAGGGGGTGAGAGGGGCCCTTCCCCGGGGCCCTCGATGGATGCAAGGGCTGGGAGGGGCCCTTCCCCGGGGCCCTGGATGGATGCAGGAGCTGGGAGGGGCCCTTCCCACGGGGCCCACGGATGGATGTGAGGGCTGGGAGGGGCCCTTCCCACGGGGCCTGTGGATGGATGCGGGGGCTGGGAGGGGCCCTTTTCACAGGGCCTATGGCTGGATGCGAGGGCTGGGAGGGGCCCTTCCCACGGGGCCCGCGGATGGATGCGGGGGCTGGGAGGGGCCCTTCCCACGGGGTCCAAGGATGGATGCAGGGGCTGGGAGGGGCCCTTCCAACGGGGCCCGTGGATGGATGCGGGGGCTGGGAGGGGCCCTTCCCACGGGGCCCGCGGATTGGATGCGGGGGCTGGGAGGGGCCTTTCCCACGGGGCCTTGGATGGATGCAGGGGCTGGGAGGGGCCCTGCCCATGGAGCACGTGGATGGATGCGGGGGCTGGTAGGGGCCCTTCCCACGGGGTCCAAGGATGGATGCAGGGGCTGGGAGGGGCCCTTCCAACGGGGCCCGTGGATGGATGCGGGGGCTGGGAGGGGCCCTTCCCACGGGGCCCGCGGATTGGATGCGGGGGCTGGGAGGGGCCTTTCCCACGGGGCCTTGGATGGATGCAGGGGCTGGGAGGGGCCCTTCCAACGGGGCCCACGGATGGATGCAGGGGCTGGGAGGGGCACTTCCCACGAGGTCCAAGGATGAATGCAGGGGCTGGGAGGGGCCCTTCCCACAGGGCCCGTGGATGGATGCGGGGGCTGGGAGGGGCTCTTCCCACGGGGTCCAAGGATGGATGCAGGGGCTGGGAGGGGCCCTTCCAACGGGGCCCGTGGATGGATGCGGGGGCTGGAAGGGGCCCTTCCCACAGGGCCCGTGGATGGATGCGGGGGCTGGGAGGGGCCCTTCCCACGGGGCCACGGATGGATGCTGGGGCTGGGAGGGGCCCTTCCCACTGGGCCCGTGGATTGATGCGGGGGCTGGGAGGTGCCCTTCCCACAGGGCCTATGAATGGATGCGGGGGCTGGGAGGGGCCCTTCCCACGGGGCCTGTGGATGGATGCGGGGGCTGGGAGGGGCCCTTCCAACGGGGCCCACGGATTGATGCAGGGGCTGGGAGGGGCCCTTTTCACAGGGCCTATGGCTGGATGAGAGGGCTGGGAGGGGCTCCTCCCCACGGGGTCCGCGGATGGATGTGGGGGCTGGGAGGGGCCCTTCCCACGGGGCCCCCGGATGGATGCAGGGGCTGGGAGGGGCCCTTCCCACGGGGTCCAAGGATGGATGCAGGGGCTGGGAGGGGCCCTTCCCACCGGGCCCGTGGATGGATGCGGGGGCTGGGAGGGGCCTTTCCCACGGGGTCCAAGGATGGATGCAGGGGCTGGGAGGGGCCCTTCCAACGGGGCCCGTGGATGGATGCGGGGGCTGGGAGGGGCCCTTCCCACGGGGCCCGCGGATTGGATGCGGGGGCTGGGAGGGGCCTTTCCCACGGGGCCTTGGATGGATGCAGGGGCTGGGAGGGGCCCTTCCAACGGGGCCCACGGATGGATGCAGGGGCTGGGAGGGGCACTTCCTACGAGGTCCAAGGATGAATGCAGGGGCTGGGAGGGGCCCTTCCCACAGGGCCCGTGGATGGATGCGGGGGCTGGGAGGGGCTCTTCCCACGGGGTCCAAGGATGGATGCGGGGGCTGGGAGGGGCCCTTTTCACAGGGCCTATGGCTGGATGAGAGGGCTGGGAGGGGCCCCTCCCCACGGGGTCCGCGGATGGATGTGGGGGCTGGGAGGGGCCCTTCCCACGGGGCCCCCGGATGGATGCAGGGGCTGGGAGGGGCCCTTCCCACGGGGTCCAAGGATGGATGCAGGGGCTGGGAGGGGCCCTTCCCACGGGGCCCGTGGATGGATGCGGGGGCTGGGAGGGGCCCTTCCCACGGGGTCCAAGGATGGATGCAGGGGCTGGGAGGGGCCCTTCCAACGGGGCCCGTGGATGGATGCGGGGGCTGGGAGGGGCCCTTCCCACGGGGCCCGCGGATTGGATGCGGGGGCTGGGAGGGGCCTTTCCCACGGGGCCTTGGATGGATGCAGGGGCTGGGAGGGGCCCTTCCAACGGGGCCCACGGATGGATGCAGGGGCTGGGAGGGGCACTTCCCACGAGGTCCAAGGATGAATGCAGGGGCTGGGAGGGGCCCTTCCCACAGGGCCCGTGGATGGATGCGGGGGCTGGGAGGGGCTCTTCCCACGGGGTCCAAGGATGGATGCAGGGGCTGGGAGGGGCCCTTCCAATGGGGCCCGTGGATGGATGCGGGGGCTGGAAGGGGCCCTTCCCACAGGGCCCGTGGATGGATGCGGGGGCTGGGAGGGGCCCTTCCCACGGGGCCACGGATGGATGCTGGGGCTGGGAGGGGCCCTTCCCACTGGGCCCGTGGATTGATGCGGGGGCTGGGAGGTGCCCTTCCCACAGGGCCTATGAATGGATGCGGGGGCTGGGAGGGGCCCTTCCCACGGGGCCTGTGGATGGATGCGGGGGCTGGGAGGGGCCCTTCCCATGGGGCCCGTGGATAGATGCGGAGGCTGGGAGGGGCCCTTCCCACAGGGCCCACAGATGGATGCAGGGGCTGGGAGGGGCCCTGCCCATGGAGCACGTGGATGGATGCGGGGGCTGGTAGGGGCCCGTCCCAGAGGGCCCACGGAGGGATGCGGGGGCTCGGAGGGGCCCTCCCAGGGAGCCCGTGGATGGATGTGGGGGCTGGGAGGGGCCCTTCCCCAGGGCCCTGGATGGATGCAGGGGCTGGGAGGGGGCCCTTCCAACGGGGCATGCGGATGGATGCAGGGGCTGGGAGGGGACCTTCCCCGGGGCCCTGGATGGATGCAGGGGCTGGGAGGGGCCCTTATTTCCCACGGGGCCCATGGATGGATGCAGGCGCTGGGAGGGGCCCTTATTTCCCACGGGGCCATGGATCGATGCAGGGGCTGGGAGGGGCCCTTCCCACAGGACCTATGGATGGATGCGGGGGCTGGGAGGGGCGCTTCCCACGGGGTCCTGGATGGATGCAGGGGCTGGGAGGGGCCCTTATTTCCCACGGGGCCATGGATGGATGCAGGGGCTGAGAGGGGCCCTTCTCCGGGGCCCTCGATGGATGCAAGGGCTGGGAGGGGCCCTTCAAACAGGGCCTATGGATGGATGCGGGGGCTGAGAGGGGCCCCTATTTCCCACGGGGCAATGGATGGATGCAGGGGCTGAGAGGGGCCCTTCCCAGGGGCCCTCAATGGATGCAAGGGCTGGGAGGGGCCCTTCCCCGGGGCCCTGGATGGATGCAGGGGCTTGGAGGGGCCCTTCCAACAGGGCCCGTGGATAGATGCGGGGGCTGGGATGGGCCCTTCCCACGGGGCCCACGGATGGATGCAGGGGCTGGGAGGGGCCCTGCCCATGGAGCCCGTGGATGGATGCGGAGGCTGGAAGGGGCCATTCCCACAGGGCCCACGGATGGATACGGGGGCTGGGAGGGGCCCTTCCCAGGGAGCCTGTGGATGGATGTGGGGGCTGGGAAAGGCCCTTCCCCGGGGCCCTGGATGGATGCAGGGCTGGGAGGGGGCCCTTCTAATGGGGCCTGCAGATGGATGCAGGGGCTGGGAGGGGCCCTTCCCCGGGGCCCTGGATGGATGCAGGGGCTGGGAGGGGCCCATATTTCCCACGGGGCCCATGGATGGGTGCAGGGGCTGGGAGGGGCCCTTCCCACCTATGGATGGATTTCGGGGCTGGGAGGGGCCCTTCCCCAGGGCCCTGGATGGATGCAGGGGCTGGGAGGGGCCCTTCTCCGGGGCCCTGGATGGATGCAGGGGCTGGGAGGGGCACTTATTTCCCACGGGGCCCTGGATGGATGCAGTGGCTGGGTGGGGGCCTTCCCTGGGGCCCTGGATGAATGCAGGGGCTGGGAGGGGCACTTATTTCCCACGGGCCATGGATGGATGCAGGGGATGAGGGGGCCCTTCCCCAGGGCCCTCGATGGATGCAAGGGCTGGAAGGGGCCCTTCCCCGGGGCCCTGGATGGATGCAGGGGCTGGGAGGGGCCCTTCCCACGGGGCCCACAGGTGGATGCGAGGGCTGGGAGGGGCCCTTCCCACGGGGCCTGTGGATGGATGCGGGGGCTGGGAGGGGCCCTATCCACAGGGCCTATGGATGGATGCGGGGACTGGGAGGGGCCCTTCCCACGGGGCCCGCGGATGGATGCGGGGGCTGGAAGGGGCCCTTCCCACGGGGTCCAAGGATGGTTGCAGGGGCTGGGAGGGGCCCTTCCCACGGGGCCCGTGGATGGATGCGGGGGCTGGGAGGGGCCCTTCCCACGGGGTCCAAGGATGGATGCAGGGGCTGGGAGGGGCAATTCCCACAGGGCCCGCGGATGGATGCGGGGTCTGGGAGGGGCCCTTCCCACGGGGCCCGTAGACGGATGCGGGGACTGGGAGGTGCCCTTCCCACGAGGCCCGCGGATGGATGCAGGGGCTGGGAGGGGGCCTTCCCACGGGGTCTAAGGATGGATGCAGGGGCTGGGAGGGGCGCTTATTTCCCACAGGGCCCTGGATGGATGCAGGGGCAGGGAGGGGCCCTTCCCTGGGGCCCTGGATGGATGCAGGGGCTGGGAGAGGCCCTTATTTCCCACGGGGTCACGGATGGATGCAGGGGCTGAGAGGGGCCCTTCCCCAGGGCCCTCGATGGATGCAAGGGCTGGGAGGGGCCCTTCCCCGGGGCCCTGGATGGATGCAGGAGCTGGGGGGCGGCCCTTCTCACGGGGCCCACGGATGGATGCGAGGGCTGGAAGGGGCCCTTCCCACGGGGCCTGTGGATGGATGCGGGGGCTGGGAGGGGCCCTTCCCATGGGGCCCGCGGATTGATGCGGGGGCTGGAAGGGGTCCTTCCCACGGGGCCTTGGATGGATGCAGGGGCTAGGAGGGGCCCTTCCAACGGGGCCCGCGGGTGGATGCAGGGGCTGGGAGGGGCCCTTCCCATGGGGTCCAAGGATGAATGCAGGGGTTGGGAGGAGCCCTTCCCACGGGGCCCATGGATGGATGCGGGGGCTGGCAGGGGCTCTTCCCACGGGGTCCAAGGATGGATGCAGGGGCTGGGAGGGGCCCTTCCAACGGGGACCGCGGATGGATGCGGGGGCTGGGAGGTGCCCTTCCCAGAGGGCCTATGGATGGATGCGGGGGCTGGGAGGGGCCCTTCCCACGGGGCCCGCGGATGGATGCAGGGGCTGGGAGGGGCCCTTCCCACGGGCCCGTGGATGGATGTGGGGGCTGGGGAGGGCCCTTCCCACAGGGCCTGCGGATAGATGCGGGGGCTGGAAGGGGCCCTTCCCACGGGGCCCACTGATGGATGCAGGGGCTAGGAGGGGCCCTGCCCACGGAGCACGTGGATGGATGAGGGGGCTGGAATGGGCCCGTCCCACAGGGCCCACGGAGGGATGCCGGGGCTCAGAGGGGCCCTCCCAGGGAGCCCGTGGATGGATGTGGGGGTTGGGAGGGGCCCTTCCCCGGGGCCCTGGATGGATGCAGGGGCTGGGAGGGGGCCCTTCCAACGGGGCATGCGGATGGATGCAGGGGCTGGGAGGCGCCCTTCCCTGGGGCCCTGGATGGATGCAGGGGCTGGGAGGGGCCCTTATTTCCCACGGGGCCCATGGGTGGATGCAGGCGCTGGGAGGGGCCCTTATTTCCCACGGGGCCATGGATGGATGCAGGGGCTGGGAGGGGCCCTTCCCACAGGGCCTATGGATGGATGCAGGGGCTGGGAGGGGCCCTTCCCACGGGGCCCTGGATGTATGCAGGGGTTGGGAGGGGCCCTTATTTCCCACGGGCCATGGATGGATGCAGGGGCTGAGAGGGGCCCTTCCCCGGGGCCCTCGATGGGTGCAAGGGCTGGGAGGGGCTCTTCCCACAGGGCCTATGGATGGATGCGTGGGCTGGGAGGGGCCCTTCCCACGGGGCCCTGAATGATTGCAGGAGCTGGGAGGGGCCCTTATTTCCCACGGGGCCATGGATGGATGCAGGGGCTGAGAGGGGCCCTTCCCCGGGGCCCTCGATGGATGCAAGGGCTGGGAGGGGCGCTTATTTCCCACCGGGCCCTGGATGGATGCAGTGGCTGGGAGGTGCCATTCCCCGGGGCCCTGGAGGAATGCAGGGGCTGGGAGGGGCCCTTATTTCCCACGGGGCCATGGATGGATGCAGGGTCTGAGAGGGGCCCTTCCCCGGGGCCCTCGATGGATGCAAGGGCTGGGAGGGGCCCTTCCCCGGGGCCCTGGATGGATGCAGGGGCTGGGAGGGGCCCTTCCAACAGGGCCCGTGGATAGATGCTGGGGCTGGGATGGGCCCTTCCCACGGGGCCCACGGATGGATGCAGGGGCTGGGAGGGGCCCTGCCCACGGAGCCCGTGGATGGATGCGGGGGCTGGAAGGGGCCCTTCCCACAGGGCCCACGGATGGATGCGGGGGCTCGGAGGGGCCCTTCCCAGGGAGCCTGTGGATGGATGTGGGGGCTGGGAGGGGCCCTTCCCCGGGGCCCTGGATGGATGCAGGGGCTGGGAGGGGCCCTTCCAACAGGGCCCGTGGATAGATGCGGGGGCTAGGATGGGCCCTTCCCACTGGGCCCACGGATGGATGCAGGGGCTTGGAGGGGCCCTGCCCACGGAGCCCGTGGATGGATGCGGGGGCTGGAAGGGGCCCTTCCCACAGGGCCCACGGATGGATGCGGGGGCTCGGAGGGGCCCTTCCCAGGGAGCCTGTGGATGGATGTGGGGGCTGGGAGGGGCCCTTCCCCGGGGCCCTGGATAGATGCAGGGGCTGGGAGGGGGCCCTTCCAACGGGGCCTGCAGATGGATGCAGGGGCTGGGAGGGGCCCTTCCCCGGGGCCCTGGATGGATGCAAGGGCTGGGAGGGGCCCTTATTTCCCACGGGGCCCATGGATGGATGCAGGTGCTGGGAGGGGCCCTTATTTCCCACGGGGCCATGGAAGGATGCAGGGGCTGGGAGGGGCCTTTCCCACAGGGCCTATGGATGGATGCATGGGCTGGGAGGGGCCCTTCCCCGGGGCCCTGGATGGATGCAGGGGCTGGGACGGGCCCTTCCCCAGGGCCCTGGATGGATGCAGGGGCTGGGAGGGGCCCTTATTTCCCACATGGCCATGGATGGATGCAGGGGCTGAGAGGGGCCCTTCCCCGGGGCCCGGGATGGATGCAGGTGCTGGGAGGGGCCCTTCCCACGGGGCCCACGAATGGATGTGAGGGCTGGGAGGGGCCCTTCCCACGGGGCCTGTGGATGGATGCGGGGGCTGGGAGGGGCCCTAGCCACGGGGCCTATGGATGGATGCGGGGACTGGGAGGGGCCCTTCCCACGGGGCCCGCAGATGGATGCAGGGGCTGGGAGAGGCCCTTCCCACGGGGCCTTGGATGGATGTAGGGGCTGGGAGGGGCCCTTCCAACGGGGCCCGCGGATGGATGCAGGGGCTGGGAGGGGCCCTTCCCATGGGGTCCAAGGATGGTTACAGGGGCTAGGAGGGGCCCTTCCCACGGGGCTTGTGGATGGATGCGGGGGCTGGGAGGGGCCCTTCCCACGGGTGCCAAGGATGGATGCGGGGCCTGGGAGGGGCCCTTCCCATGGGGCCCGTGGATGGATGCGGGGGCTGGGAGGGGCCCTTCCCACAGGGCCTGCGGAATGGATGTGGGGGCTGGGAGGGGCCCTTCCCACGGGGCCCGTGGATGGATGCGGGGGCTGGGAGGGGCCCTTCCCACAGGGCCCGTGGATAGATGCGGGGGCTGGGAGGGGCCCTGCCCACGGAGCACATGGATGGATGCGGGGGCTGGGAGAGGGCCTTTCCACGGGGCCTATGGATGGATGTGGGGCTGGGAGGGGCCCTTCCTCGGGGCCCTGGTTGGATGCAGGAGCTGGGAGGGGGCCCTTCTAACGGGGCCCACGGATGGATGCGGGGGCTGGGAGGGGCCCTTCCCGCAGGGCCTATGGATGGATGCGGGGGCTGGGAGGGGCCCTTCCCGCGGGGCCCGCGGACGGATGCGGGGGCTGGGAGGGGCCCTTCCCACTGGGCCCACGGATGGATGCGACGGCTCGGAGGGGCCCTTCCCAGGGAGCCCGTGGATGGATGTGGGGGCTGGGAGGGGCCCTTACCCGGGGCCCTGGATGGATGCAGGGGCTGGGAGGGGCCCTTATTTCCCACGGGGCCATGGATGGATGCAGGCTCTGAGAGGGGCCCTTATTTCCCACGGGGCCATGGATGGATGCAGGGGCTGGGAGGGGCCCTTCTCCGGGGCCCTGGATGGATGCAGTTGCTGGGAGGGGCCCTTATTTCCCACGGGGCCCATGGATGGATGCAGGGGCTGGGAGGGCCCTTCCCACGGGCCCGCAGATGGATGCAGGGACGGGGAGGGGCTCTTCCCATAGGGCCCGTGGATGGAGAGTCAGCCCACAGGTGGGGTGGGATGTATGACATTACAACGCATGCCTTTAAGGCGCAGTTTTTACAACGCATGCTGTTACAACGCATAGCGCTTAGGGGTGCTGGATAGTGAATAGTTTAATTTACTATACCAACTCCAGTCCCCGTGGATAGTAGGGAAGGTGTTGGATAGTAAATTAAATTTATTCCCTATCCTATAGCGCACCCCATCGCTATCCGTTGTAATGACATGCGTTGTAATAGTTGCGTCATAAAGGCACTGCGTGGTAAAAGTTGCATTGTAAAGGATGTTTCCCGGTTGGGTGACAGGTGTCCCGGATTTGCCCGGACAGTCCCTGGTTTTCACCAGCTGTCCTGGCAGATTTTTGCATTTTTGGCTCCTGTCCCACGTTTTAAAGGGGGTTCAACTGAAACTAGTGAGATGTGAGGTTGGGTGTCCTAAAGCTGAACTAGTTAGCAGCTGTTAAAAGGAAGCAATTTAATGAACAGGTATGCGGCTAGTTTTAAAATTACATTTTATTTATTTTCTTAGTACTTCTTCTGGGTTCCAGTGTTGATCAGATTTGTCTTTCTGTGCAGCATTGTTGATATAAGATTGTAGTCCTTCTTCTATTTTTGTAAAAGGTCCAGGTTTTTGGTTCTCAAGATCTTGTCACCCACCCACAGTGCTTCCCTGGTGGGGGGCACCAGTCCTCGAGCTGGCACCGCCCAGGCACTGATGCATCACTGCCCATGCGGGGGGCATGGTATCTCCTACCTACTGCAAGTGCACCCCCCAACCCCCTGACCCCCCACCTCCTCCATCCCCAGCCCTCCAACTCCCCCCTCCCTCCCAGCTGTAGAAGAGGTGGGCCGGTCCAGACACATTCCCCCTCCCTTGGGGGAGGGGCGCAGAACCAAGGGGCATAACAGACAGTCAGCAACATCAATTATGTGTGGGGTGGGGGGAACTAGAGGGTGTTTTGGGACTGCCCGCCCGTCTGACCACTCCCCCTGGATGATGCACTTCTAACGTCACTGGCGGGCCGATCTCAAAAGTCCTGAATGCCAGACTCCGGCAGGCGAGTTACTTTCACCCTCAGAGGTGCTGCGTGAGGTGAGCGCGCCGTGTGATATGCCGCAGGTGAGCTCTGGTGCTGCGTGAGGTGAGCACGCCGTGTGATCTGCTGCAGGTGAGTTGTGGTGCTGTGTGAGGTGAGCGCTTGACAATTTACTTTAAACAACTTGGAATAATTATAGGCTACGATCTGCGCTATAATGAAACCTGACGGTGCGATCCTGCCCCGCAGAGGACTTGTTACCGCAGAATCATCAGGTTCAGCATACATCCAGCGGTGCCTGGGGTCATTCAACCCCGCCGTCTACTTGTTCATCGACCAGCGTGTTGGATTGAACCCTTAAATCGGACACACTGTCCCCATCCTGGGCATCGGTTGTTATACCGCCATCCGGATATCATCCGGGACCCGGATTTCACTCCCAGTACCCTCCTCTCAGAATCGACCACGGTGTCGTGCATAAATTCCCTAACACGGATATCTGTTGATATTTCGCCATCTGAACACCAATCGGCTTCGATATTCGCTCCCAGCAGAGATTCTTCTACCAGGAGCATTCTCCTGACATCAGCCACCTTGGACACCTTATGCCATCTTGCATGAGTCCAGGCTCGCAATTCAGGCAATACAATGATGTCAGACCTGATGATGATCCTTTATCTGTAATAGGATCGAAACGCCGTCGACAGTTGATATAGTAATCCACTAGTTCTCCACTGTGTGACTCATTTGTGTTGTACTACATGAGCGCAGCTAGATTGATTTTTTGATAATTATGTACCTACTAGCACCTCAAGATTTCATATAATTGCCTGAGTTATCCCCCACCCTTGTAAATATTGGTTTGTCCTTAATTGTTGTTGTATGTACTGGGTGCAGGATTGTGTCCCACTGTCATCTTGTGTGCTTTGAATTCCCTTCTGTCTCTCAATTGATTATTAAATAGGGTCCGGCTGGACACCTTCGTTATAGCGCAGATCGTGGCCTATAATTATTCCAAGTTGTTTAAAGTAAATTGTCAACCCCTGGTCCTTGCTTACCTAGCGGGTTCCCTTATACAGCGATGCTCTCGCAACCACAAGATAGTGTGACACAAAAAAAAGGTACAATAAACAGATCTCAACAGTACAATAGAAGCAGATTCTTTGGTGTGTTTTCTTGTCCCAGCAGGGCGAAGATTTATTTAGTCCAGACGTAAGAAATGTCACAATATGCCGACACGTGTTTCGTCGTGTGCCGTAGAGTCAACACGACTCTTCAGGGCTTATGAATCAACTCCTGAGTATGGGTTGATAATAGTCTGGAATTGTGGAGATGTCTCACGTGGGTAAACTCGAGAGAGAGACACTGGGATTATTTTGTATCCAACAGTTGTTGATAGGTGGTGATAAGATATCCAGTGGAATTATGAGCAAGACGAGTAATCTCCACTCATTTGAAAATCTTTAGGGCGTGTTAATAACTTCAGGGTTAGAACACTGAAAAACGATGTGTTTCAGGTGTAGACCGGGAGGGGATCCCTCAGTCAGGAAACTATCCGAAAACGTGTACGTTTTCTGGAAAGGCGGTGCGCCGAGGTTCGGAATCCCTCCTCTGTTGCTTCCCGGTGGCCGTCTGTCGAGAGCGGGTTCCCTTGTTTGTTCTTAACAGTGTGAGGTGAGCGTGCCATGTGATCTGCTGCAGGTGAGTTGTGGGGGTGGCAGACACAGACAGGCAAGTTATTTTCACCCGGCATTGCTGTGTGAGGTGAGCGCGCCGTGTGATCTGCTGCAGGTGAGTTGTGGTGCTGTGTGAGGTGAGCGCGCCGTGTGATCTGCTGCAGGTGAGTTGTGGTGCTGTGTGAGTTGAGCGCGCCGTGTGATCTGCTGCAGGTGAGTTGTGGTGCTGTGTGAGGTGAACACGCTGTGTGATCTGCTTGTGGTGCTGTGTGAGGTGAGCATGCCATGTGATCTGCTGCAGGTGAGTTGTGCTGCTGTGTGAGGTGAGCGTGTGTTATGGCTGTCTTTTTGCTAGCTCTTTGGAGAAGGAGAATGATGAAGAGTGACTCCAGCCTATCACCCCCATAGCATAGGGATTAGGCCGATAGACAGGGACCCTGTCTTACATATATAAGGGCATTTTCGTATTATTTTCCTTAGAGTAAGGCTTATGAATTTAAGTTAGGGGATAGATATATAAGTATTAGTCATGATTTGCTCATTTGCTAACATGCTGAGCTGTTTTTCATGGAGCTATGCGTATTATGGGCTCCGTAGGCCTTAAACGAGACAGACTCCATTTTGCTTTCTGCCCGGTAGCTCGAGAAGGCTTTCTAGGTTAAGTGTAATGTTTTAGTTTCAAGCTGTTGTTCGCTTGGAGAGAACCGGTTCAGGCTGACCCTTATCGAAGGAATGTATTTTTCTCCACTCCGAAGACACAACTTCAGGCCGGCCGGCTGGGAAAGTGTCCTTGGTACGGGGAGGTACAAGAATTTGGTGGGCGGCAGGTTACTGGCCGTGAATTTCCATGAAGGAACGGGCTTTGATATTAGCGAAGGTGTTAGTCAGTTTGTCAGTTAGTCCGTAGGCGGCATCTAGCCGTTAGCATCTCTGCCATTATTCATTTTCATGGTGGACAAGTCGCCATCTTTGAAGTCGGAGAAAGATTTAAGACCGAAACTCTCTGAGAAAGACTGAACGAGAAGTAGCGCGGAGCGCACTGATACAGAGAGAGAGAGAGACGGTAGCTAATAATCAGCAAGGTTCCGGTGTCCTGAGGGGAAGCAGACGAGGTTGAGCCTAGCGGTGCAGACGTGTACTTGTGACGGCTGAGGGTGACTGCAAGGCGAGCCAGGATACAGAGACGAGAAGGGAACCTAGATGACTGCCGAGTCCAGACTTCCCACTAACAAGGTGATACCTGCCTAACTTATTTAGGATGTGCACTCTAATCTTTATCTTTTTCTTGCAAAAGTTATGCTGCATAGTAAAGTGATTTGTGTCTGTTGTTAATAAATACCCTAATTCATATAGAATTATCGTGTACCTGGTGCTTATGTTCAATCTTGGTAAACCGCACTTCTAGTCAAGAGCTGTTTGGGTGAACGGATGAGAAATCCCGATCAGGTAAATGGTGATTGAATAAGGAGGGAGTGAGTGGACCTTCGATGTCAAGAGCAGGGAGTACACTATACAATCTGGAACCCTATTCAAAGTTATTATTGTAGTTTTATTCCAAGTAGACCACTGAGATAATATCCCAAATAATGGTTCATAGGAATGTGGTCGTCGTTGATATGCGGCGTTAGTGACAGCACTGGGTGGGAGACCAGTGTGAATACCCACTGGATTGTGGCTTGAGTAAATGAGAGCACTAGGTGGTTGAACTAGTGTGTAGTTTCGCAGGATTGCGAACAGTTTGGAAAAGGGAGCATTGGGTTCTGCAGGCCCGTGTGTAGACACACCGGATTGTGTGTCAGATCTGCCCTAGGGTAGAACGGTCTGGGTCGGGGTGGCCGCGAGACCAACTGATGTGAATAAGATATTGTAGAAAATCCATACATACATATGTTGTCATTCCCCATCCTTAGGTGCGATCTGTATATTTATCTGTATATCTACTCATTGTGAATACGATCTGAGGAGGGAAGGTGAGTACGTTTTGGCTGGGTCACAGGGGCCCCTGGGGGCTGATCCCATCTAAACAGAAAATCCGGCCATTACATCTGGCGTCACGAACTGTTTACGAAGCCTGTGTGCATTGTGTTGTTTTAATATCGTTGGTTTGCGCTCGGCTTGTGAGGTTCCGTGACGATTTGAACCCGTGTTTTCAAGTTTGTCGGAAATACATAATATTAGTATCAGCGAACCGCAAATGATCCATTTAGCATATCCTGGTGTTTTCGCTACGATATGAGCAAGAGCACTCCTGTTATGAACACATTTCTGATCTACCCACGGCATCCATCTTAGATCATGTCCGCCATTTTGTGTTTCTTGCCCTCACATATGCAATAACCTCTGATCACTTCATTTCGATTAAGGACACGTAGCCTTAGCCGGAGATTCACCTCTTTTCATGACACGTGTGCCTTAAACCAGATCACGCTGTAGCTGCATGAATCAACAAAGGCTACCTCCTCTGCCCGAGGCCAGCCCACCTGAACTGGTTCTCGTGTCCATTGTTCCGATCATGATTAGGCGGCCGAAGCCGGTAGCCTTGCCCATTTACAACCCACAAACATCTCTTATCCCGCTTCTCTATCTCCTGCACCTGGCTCTGCTCCTTTCCTTCTGGGCCTTTATTAGGGGGAGGTAACGAACTTTACGATGAGGCGGTCCGGCTCTTGAATGCAATATTGACAAGGGATTGTGATGGACTAGTGGGAACCCCTCTTCGTGATGTTTGGCATCAGATATTATCGACAGTTCCTGTGTAACGCCAAATATTTATTGTTTAAGACACAAAGGTTTAGGAATGTACTAGCATGTGAAATATTTGCCTGAAGCACAATTTTTAGTATATAAGGAGCAACCCTCAATGTACAAATCGAACAGGCTCCTAGTCTCTGCCCGTGTGTAGATTCTGTGACTTCTGTGTCCCTGCAGTAATAAACCTTTGGTCTTTGACGCCACCATCGAGAAGCCCGTGTTTCTGTTCATTTGCGCACCAAGGCAGGTGGAACTCCGGGGTCTTTGGGTGTTGTTCCCTGACACCTCTGGACGGAACCAAAAAGTCCAGAACTCCAATTGGCGCCCAACGTGGGGCGACGTCATTCGGTACCGGTCCAAAAGCCTGAAGAGTTCGGGGAGCTTCGTGTGAAGATTTCCGAGGGAGGCGCCCCACTTCATCGATCCCGGCATATCGCAAAAGTGGCCCTGAAGTTCTCTTCCACGAGGGTTCCCGTTCAGGACGGCTGCAGTGGGCCGTTGCCTTGACCGTCGCCCTGTCTTGGACCCGAGGTGCAGCCTTAGTACAGCGAAACGTGACGGGTTTCTCCTTGGTGACGTCTTCAGTGCCTCAGTTAAGTATTTAGTGATAGCTAGCTGGTTACTTTGTGAGGATTGTTAAAATCCTTGATCGGTTCTTGGTTTGGTTTGGTTTCGTAAGATTATCACTAGTTGTTCTGGTTACGATAATCTATTTGGTTCAGTTTGGGTATCGATACATTAGTTTGGTTTTGGTAGGCCTAAGTTCTTGGTTCAAGTGCACATATCTGTTTCGTGTTTTGTTTGTTTTGTGTTCCAGACTGAAAATGGTAAGTCGGAAAATGTTGTCTTGTTTCCGTTGCAACCATGACTCACGATTGGAGGATTCTTGTCTGGTTCCTCCGATTGGGACTCCCCTTTATGACCTATATTGCAAATTTGGAGTGGGTCCTATATCCTATAACGAGTTGTGGGTCCGTTACTGTAAGAAGGATGGTGTCCTTAGTTGGCCACTACATGGTAGTTTTGAACCCGAGATCCTTGATAATTTAGAAGCGAAATTGTTTAGTAAGAAAGCCCGGCCGGCAATGTTTGATTCTTTCCGTTATTGGCGAAAAGAATCTAAACAGAGAGAAATGAAAAGGTTGAAGAAAGAACAGAAAGAGAAAGAAGAGCTAACTCTAGAGCAAGCAACTAAACAACTGCAAGATAATGAGTGCGAAAAGGCCATAGATGTGGCCATTAGAGAGCATAATTTAGCGATTGACAAGTGCTACCCTGCCTTGCCATCGAAAACAGCTAAGATACTGGAGGATCCCGAAAACGATCCTCTGTTGTCTTATCTGTTACGTTCACCTCCACCGTACGCACAAGGTGCTACGGCTCAACTTGTACCGAATGTTCAATTGCCGGTTGCTGGACAACCTGGTGTTCTTGTTCCTCAGAATCTAGTTCCTGTACCTCCTGTGGTTAATGTGAATATTCCTACGGCTCCTCCTCTTCCTGGGTTGCCGACTTCTATACCTGTATCTGTCTCGCTTACGCCTACTACTTCACAAACTATTTTCATCGATACTCCTACTGCTTCGCAATCTGTTCCTACCTCTACTGTGTTCTCTACGTCTGCAAGTGTATTAACTCCACTTTCTGTACGTCGAAAAATAACTGATTCTGTTGCTAATATTCTGTCTCCTTTATATAAATCTTTAATTAAGACTCCTACTTCTGATTCAGTTCAGAGACGTAGTCAGCTACCAAGTACTGAAGAACGGGGAGTTTTAGATTCCACGGCTCTCAGATGGATTACGAAAGTTAGAAGATATAGTACGAGAGATGTACTAGATACGTTTATGCAGTGGAAGGAACCAACGCAACGATACGTCTTTGATGAGATGTGCTCGTTGTTACGTGAGGAAATAGAGGAAGATGATGTTGAATCAGACTTGGAAGATTTAATTAGGGTGCAAAAAGAGTTTGCTGCAGGAATGATAGTAGGTGATAATATAAAAGAAGCGATGGAACTTATTTTGAGTTTTAGGAATGATCCATCTCTTCGTTCGCCGAGAGATTTAGAGAAAGGTAAAATGAAGCTAAGTCGCCAATATCCTATGAGGGAGGTTCCTCCAATCTGGCGCGAAGCAATACAACGTGATGATAATGCAGGTATTGCAGCTGCTCCAGCACAGTTCCAACGAGTGTGGATACACATTCCATGGAAGCGAGCTGAAGTGCTAGCAGTGAAACAGGCCTTGCCAGATCCGCGTAAGAATCCAGCCGGATATTACAAGGAATTAACACAGACAGTTGAAGCTTGTATAATGAACTTAGCAGACATCGATATGTTATTTGGCAATGTAGTTCCACAACCAGTGTGGGCTAAAATTCGTAGAGAGGATCATCAAGCAGCCTTAGGTGGTGATTGGGCAGCTATCACTGCAGCGGATGGTCAGCAAACGGGTGGTGCAAAACCCGAACCCCTAATTGCTAATCTTCCAGGTAGAATAATTGACTTAATGAAGACTCTGATGCCTGCGTTGCGTGTTAATTGGGATAAATTATCCGCATGCAAGCAGAAGAAAGATGAAAGTGTCTCCGACTTCTTCACAAGGTTCGAAGAGACTTTTGTAGACCATAGTGGTCAGGATATGAGCACTGAAGGAGGACAGAGATTGTTTGTCGATAAATTTGTGCATAATTTGTTACCTGAATTATGCAATAAATTAAAGGATTCAGAGAGTGCGTGGGCTGTTTCCACAACTGCGCAAATACTTGCGACTGCACAGTACTACGAAAATAGGGATAAAGAGGAAAAGGAGAAATCAGAGAAGAAAACGAAAGATTTAAAGACTAAAGTTCTTTTACAGCAGGCGTATCCGCCTCGCACGAACCAGACTGATATGCAACAGAATTCGTATCAGAGGACAGATTATAGTTCAACCAGGCCTCAATACCAGTGGAATCAGTGTGCGTACTGTAAGAAAGAGGGTCACTACAAGAATGAATGTCCGATCTTAGCGCAAAATAATGCAGCAGCAGCTCAGAGAGGTCGTGGTGGTTTTGCGCAGAATTCTAGAGGTCGAGGGCGAGGTGCTATGCCTCCGCAAACGAATGATCGTCCCTCTAATCACTTTGATCAACGAAACGTACAGTCAGCTCAACAGAATAGATCTCAGCAATATCTTGTTGAAGATTATTGTGAAGTTGATGAGG
Organism: Lissotriton vulgaris; assembly: GCF_964263255.1. NCBI lineage: Eukaryota > Metazoa > Chordata > Amphibia > Caudata > Salamandridae > Lissotriton > Lissotriton vulgaris. The sequence continues at coordinate 1,905,418,263 of NC_141694.1, forward strand.
GATTTCAGCAAAATGGGTACTAGGACAGCCATGGACAGAGAGAGGGAGTAGTATCAGTTCCAGTGGATCAGAATGGGCCTTATGTCGCAGTAGCAACATCAGGTGTAGTCGAACCGTTTCTGTTGGATACTGGTGCCGCAAAAAGTTCTATCATTCATGCGAAACTCCCTGGCGCACCTTTGTCTGGCTCAACAAATGTTTCTGTAGGTTTTTCAGGCGCCCCTGTTTACAACCCGATATCTGGTCCTTTGTCTATTTCTGTTGGACCGTGTCAATTGAAGGCACCCTTGATTTTGACGACAGGTTGTAATGAAAATCTGCTTGGTTTAGATTTGTTAAAACGACTATATGCGACATTGTACTGTTCTCCGGAAGGGGTACAGCTTACTTTGGGTAAAAGAATCACTTCGCCGATGTACTTATCAATGGACGCACTCCCGCCAGAGCTGCGCTCACTCCCTGATTCTCTTTGGGCGACTGGTCCTAATGATGTAGGCCTTTTAGAAATACCACCGTATGTAGTAACTTTGAAAGCAAATGTAAAATTTCCAAGAATTCCTCAATATAAAATATCGAGTGAAGGAGAACGTGCACTTTTATTGATTGTGCAAGATTTGATTAAGAAAGGTGTGGTTGAAGAAACTCGAGGAAATGTTTGTAATAGTCCTGTATTGCCAATTCTGAAACGAACTGATCCTACGAAACCTCCAGTATATAGGTTTGTCATAGACCTTAGAGAAGTTAATAAGATTGTGGTTCCGCAGTTTCCTGTGGTTCCAGACATTACTGCATTGTTAACATTGATTCCTGCTACAGCCAATTGGTTCTCAGTCATCGACTTGAAGAATGCCTTTTTCAGCATTCCGATAGCCGAGGAAAGCAGGGATATTTTTGGCTTCTGTCTAGGAGGTCGAAGTTTCAGATTTAAACGCGCTCCACAGGGCTACTGTGAAAGTCCATCTATTTATAGTCAAGCATTAAAAAGCCAGCTAGATTCTTTTGTCCTTCCTCCAGGTTCTGCCCTAGTACATTATGTAGACGATCTTTTAGTGGCTGCCGATGACAAGGAAACTTGCAAAGCAGCTACGGTTTCGTTATTGCATCATTTGTCTGATTTGAATCACAAGGTGTCACCTTCCAAGATGCAATACTGCTGCCAAGAAGTGACCTACTTAGGTCATCTCTTGTCAAAGGAGGGAAGGAAGTTGACCCCAGAAAGAATAAAAGCAATTACGCAAATGAGTGTTCCACGCACACAGAGAGAAGTACGTGCCTTTTTAGGTATTACCTCCTACTGTAGGCAGTGGATTCCAAATTTTTCTCTTTTAGCGAAACCATTGGTAGCTTTGACTGGGAAAAATGTTCCGAGTCTGGTGCCATGGTCTGATGAATGTCAAGAGAGTTTTACTGAATTACGAAAAGCCTTGTGTTCAGCTCCTGTATTGGGTACACCTGATTACAGTAAACCATTCACGCTCTACGTTCACGAGAGAGAAGGTTGCGCGTTGAGTGTCCTGACACAAAAGTTTGGTGATAAACAACGCCCTTGTGCGTATTTCTCATCAACATTAGATCCAGTAGCTAGAGCGTTGCCTAGTTGTTTGAGAGCTACAGCGGCAGCTGCGGCTTCCATTCGGCAATCTGCTGGTTTGGTGATGAACAACATGCTAGTGGTCATGATTCCTCATGCAGTGGATACGCTTATGAACCGAACGAAGACACAACACCTTACCAGTGCGAGATTATCTGGTTACGAACTGACACTACTAGCGAGTCATATTCAGATCAAAAGGTGTAATGTATTGAATCCAGCAACGCTGTTGCCGACTGATCAAGAGTCGAGTGATTCTGAGCCACATGACTGCTGTTTTAAAACGGAGGAAGAGACAAAAGGACGCATCGATTTGAAAGATACTCCGTTACCCGATCCGGATGGTACGCTGTATGTGGACGGGTCATGTTTTAAATTGGAGAATGGTGATGTGACTGCTGCTTACGCAGTGACGACGTTGAAGACGATTGTGGAGACTGCAAGAGTGAGTCAGAATTCTGCCCAAGCTGCAGAATTAATAGCTCTAACGAGAGCATGTGCTTTAGCTGAGGGAAAGAGAGTGAATGTGTTCACAGATAGTCAGTACGCATTTGGCGTGGCCCATAGTTTTGGCCGGTTGTGGAGAGAAAGAGGTTTCATTACGTCCCATGGGACTAAGATTCAACATGGTCAGCTAGTTAACGACTTGTTGGAATCTCTAACCTTGCCGACTGAAGTTGCAATTGTAAAGTGCAGTGCTCATAAAGCAATCACGGATGATGTTGGACGTGGGAATGCTTTTGCTGATGAAATTGCTAAACAGACAGCTAGAGACGTGATGAGTAGAATGTATGTTGCAACGTCTGCAAGATGGATCGCTGAGTCTGGGATGTGTGAAGATACAATGGAAAGTGTGAAAGAAATTCAGAGAGAAGCATCTGAGGAAGAGAAAGGTGTATGGAGAGAGAGTACGGGCAAGTTGGACTCGAATGGATGTTGGATTGATTTGACAGAGCAGCAACGTTGGATGTTGCCGGATGCGTATGTGCTTGCAGTAGTGACAATGGCGCACGGAGTAGCGCATATAAGTTCTAAAGGTATCTGTAAGATGTTGGCTCCGGTCTGGAAGAATGATGGGATCAGTAAGTGTGCAGAAAGAGTGGTGAAAAATTGTATGGTGTGCTTGATGCATAACCCTGGCAAGGGAACTCCAACTCCAGCTGGTCATTTCGCTCCTCCTTCCTGCCCCTTTGAAGTGATTCAGTTAGACTTCATTCACATGGAACGCTGTAATAATTTAAAATACGTCTTGGTGGTGGTTTGTGCTTTTTCCAGGTGGATAGAAGCATACCCACTGAAGGACAATACTGCCTTATCAACTGCCAAAATTCTTCTCAAAGAATATTTCCCTAGATTTGGTATGCCACGGATTGTATGGTCAGATAACGGAAGTGAGTTTATAGGGAAAGTTATGCAGAGTGTATGTGCAGGCCTAGGTTTGAAACAAAAATTTCACAGTGCGAACCATCCTCAGTCAGCTGGTCTAGTGGAGGGTTATAATGGCACCCTCAAGCTGAAGATAGCTAAGATACAAGCATCCACAGGTTTGGCTTGGCCAGACGCATTTCCTTTGGCTCTGTTATCCACAAGAGCGACAGTACATTCTCGAGTGGGGCTTAGCCCTTACGAGATTGTATTTGGTCGTCCTGCCAATATTTGGGGGGTGCCAAGACCAAGGGAGTTCAGACAGCTGGAATATCCTATGTTGATAGACTACCTTTACGACTTGACTGCTAAATTGAGTCTTATTCATCAACAGGTTTTCGATGCACTACCAAAGCCTCCGGAGAGTCCAGGGCATCAACTGAAACCCGGCGACCAAGTGGTGGTCAGAAATTTTACGAGGACAAAGAATCTTCAGCCCCGCTACGTCGGCCCCTTCCAGGTCCTACTGACAACAAGGACAGCCGTTCGTGTAGCTGGCCGCAAACACTGGGTACACGCGTCACACGTAAAGCGTGTACCCTTGCCACTACCTTACGACGACTGGGTGAAAAAGGGAATTGGTGCCTCCGAAACTGACAGCACACCAAAGTTTATTCCTTTCAGCGATGCCGAATTGATTACTGATACTCCAAAATCTGACTCTCCTCCTGAAAAGACTCTTTTGAACACTGAACATTTGTCTCCAGCATCAGAAGACACTTTGCTATCTGCGAACTTAAACACTACAACAGCTGCTAATGATACACTATTTTCCGATCAGACGATACCTGCGAAACAGAAATACAATTTGAGAAAACGTAAAATGGACAAATAAAGCAGGCAACTGCATATTGTGATTTTGATATATTGAACATTTGATATTGAACATTTGCCTTCAGCCAGGAAGTTTGCTATTGTTTATTTTTTTTAAATTGCCTTGCCGTCTGGGTAGCCGTAGGGTCGTGGCTGTGTGCCTAGTTTGAATTTGCAGGGGTCTGACACAAGGTCGATCTTTCTGTTGGTTCTGGGAACTCCCAGGGCTGACAGAGGCATTTTCATCTACGTACACATCATCAGTGGTCGCGAGCGGATTGTAGAAGATGGAGCTTCCTGCGCTGCAACGAGAAAATGTGATTTATGTTCGCAGAAACAGACTGTACAGAATACTTCGTAGCAAATGCTTTTTGATGCAATGTGCCGTTACATTTTTGATTATTTTAGCAACATTGGTGGGTGGAATCGTCTTTAGTATAAATCTGATTTTTGTGCCAGTTACTACAGTACCTCCCCTTGATCCCGCTACTTCTAATGTTTCTTCTATACACTCTTTTCACTCGTTTCCTGAACATGAGCAAGCCCGACGTACAGAGTTCATTAACAACACTTTTGTACAGCTCTTGCACCAACACCAACTGGTAGTTAACACTACAGACTGCTGGGTGTGTGGCTTGATACCCCACACTATGGATAAAGGTATTCCCTATCTGGTTTTGCCTTTCAGCTACAATGGATCATTTCAGGCCCTTCAAACCATCTTTGCTTATGCCCTTGAAACCTATCCTCCGCGTCCACCACGTTCCACTAAATATAACTCTGCCAACAAAGCTTTAGTCCAGGGAATTATTGACATGATCAAGGATGTCAATAATACTCCATCATACCCTAGAGACGAACTACGAGTGTATTTAAGTTGGAATACTTCAGAGTATCGCCTTAGTTTAGGAGAAAGCAAGCGTAAAAGCTCAACTCCAATCTGGGTCGTACCTCACCGAGGTCAGGTCTGTTTGCAAGGTAATGGGAGAAATCCGAGAGCTCAGCTAGGGAGGAGTGAGTGCGTTGAGACTTATGTGTTTCCGGCTAACTCTTCCCCTGCCTTCCTTACTGCTAGAAGTACCTATTTCATTTGTCGAGACCAAGCTTATACATGGTTGCCTGCTGACTTTTCAGGTTCATGCTATATTGCTCGATTGCTGCCTCCAACATACACTGCTTCATCTGATTACCACAGAACCAGAATAGCGAGAGGTGTCTTCAGTAAGGAAGATACTGCTGGTCAGGAAGCTGGAGACTTCTTCAAAGGCTTCCTTCCGTTCTGGGGGCCTATGGCCAATAGTAGAAACATACGTCAGCTAACACGGGTAGTTGAATCTACTATTACTGAAACTGCTGGTGCCCTTAGCAATCTAACAGCTGAGCTTCAGGCGGATAGACTCATGACATTGCAGAACCGTATGGTTCTAGATGTTATACTTGCAGATCGAGGTGGGGTATGCAGAATGATCCAATCGAGCTGCTGTGTCTTTATTCCTAATAATGCTCCAACAGTCTACAAGGCGATCTCTAAGCTACACAAGATTTCCGACTCTATACATGTAGACAAGGGAAACTGGTCCTTTATGGAGTGGTTTTGGACTCTGATCTCAGCGTGGGGATGGAAGGTTCTAATGGTTATCGGTGTCATCTTAGTATTCCTGTTCTCATGCTGCCTGATTATCCAGTGTGGTCCTGCTCTGTGTAGTCTTTGCGCTGCAACTTGTCTCAGAAAACCACCTGCGTTTGGAGAAAAGGCACGAGAAAGGATGATGATACAACAACATGTCACTGACCTGATGAGTATAGAACTAGACTCTGATATAGACTGAGTAATTGCCTACGTAAGGGCAAAAGGAGGGTCTGAGGTTCCGTGACGATTTGAACCCGTGTTTTCAAGTTTGTCGGAAATACATAATATTAGTATCAGCGAACCGCAAATGATCCATTTAGCATATCCTGGTGTTTTCGCTACGATATGAGCAAGAGCACTCCTGTTATGAACACATTTCTGATCTACCCACGGCATCCATCTTAGATCATGTCCGCCATTTTGTGTTTCTTGCCCTCACATATGCAATAACCTCTGATCACTTCATTTCGATTAAGGACACGTAGCCTTAGCCGGAGATTCACCTCTTTTCATGACACGTGTGCCTTAAACCAGATCACGCTGTAGCTGCATGAATCGACAAAGGCTACCTCCTCTGCCCGAGGCCAGCCCACCTGAACTGGTTCTCGTGTCCATTGTTCCGATCATGATTAGGCGGCCGAAGCCGGTAGCCTTGCCCATTTACAACCCACAAACATCTCTTATCCCGCTTCTCTATCTCCTGCACCTGGCTCTGCTCCTTTCCTTCTGGGCCTTTATTAGGGGGAGGTAACGAACTTTACGATGAGGCGGTCCGGCTCTTGAATGCAATATTGACAAGGGATTGTGATGGACTAGTGGGAACCCCTCTTCGTGATGTTTGGCATCAGATATTATCGACAGTTCCTGTGTAACGCCAAATATTTATTGTTTAAGACACAAAGGTTTAGGAATGTACTAGCATGTGAAATATTTGCCTGAAGCACAATTTTTAGTATATAAGGAGCAACCCTCAATGTACAAATCGAACAGGCTCCTAGTCTCTGCCCGTGTGTAGATTCTGTGACTTCTGTGTCCCTGCAGTAATAAACCTTTGGTCTTTGACGCCACCATCGAGAAGCCCGTGTTTCTGTTCATTTGCGCACCAAGGCAGGTGGAACTCCGGGGTCTTTGGGTGTTGTTCCCTGACACCTCTGGACGGAACCAAAAAGTCCAGAACTCCAATTGTACGTATAAAATTTTTGTTTATAATTGTGTATATAATTTTTGCGTGTCATTATGTTTGCGAAAAAATCATCGTCGGTTTTCAAATTACCGATCCAGATTCCCGGCTGGGAGTCTACGCCTTACGAGGCCTTGGCCCGTGAGTGGGCTGATTCTACTGGTTTGAGTGAAAATTGGTCTTCATGCTTGGAGCAGGCGGAGCCTGCCGATGTGGTGTCATGCCTACAGAAAGCGCCAGTAGTGAAGGGTGATGAGCTTCCTATTTTAGGACGCAGAGGGTGGATTGTTCTTAATGCATACAGAATATTGCATGAGAAGTTTGTTCAATTACAGAAACAGTTTAAAGATTCGGAAGGACAGTGTGTTGAGTTGCAAAACGCGCATACTTTGTTACGTTGTCAAAATAAATTGCTTGCCGACAAACTTGAAACATATCAGACCATTGCCGAAAGAGCTGCGGTCCGTATTGCACGATATAAATATAAACATCGTCGTGGACGTGTGTCTTCCCGCAAAGTGCGTATGATTGTAGCAAAAGCTGGAATGGATTGGAACCCCGACGAGTGGGACGGTAATATCTGGGATTCTCATACTTCTGACTCCTCGGCAGAGGAGGGTGACAAGCGCGAGTCTTCTCGCTCCGGACGTGATTGTAAATCTGCTTCATGCATTGATTCGACTCCCGATTGTGACCGTGCTCGTTCTTCCCATGTGGATGACGTAGCTTGCCCTGATTGTGCTGTTAAATCTAAGATGCGGGCTTCCTCGGAAGCTCTTCCCGCAGTTTCTGCTCACCCGATTTTTCGACGAAAATTACAACAGGCCCCTGGTAATCCGGGTGGTATAGCTCTTGATTGTATTGAAGATTTTACCCAGCAGGAGGTTAGTGACATTCTGCAACGATTTAGACAACGGCCTGGTGAGGCCTTGCTTACCTGGATGGTGCGTCTTTATGAGCTTGGCGCTGCCGGTATTATGCTCGATGCTGTTGATTGCTTACGATTTTGCTCTTTAAGTTCTGATTCTACGATTCAGGATCATTTTCGGAATTATAATGGTGCTGGTCAAATTTCTTTGCTCCAGCTTGCGTCTGATGGCTGTAATCATAAATATCCAACTGAATCTGATTGGCCTACTGATGAAAAACCGTGGTACACTCTGCGCGATGCGTCGCAACGTTTAAAGGAGGAAGTCATGAAAACGTGTATCTTCCTTAGTACTGCTGACAAGTTATTGGATGGTCTTTTAACATCTTCTGTGCGTAACCGCATTATTCGTTCTTCTCCTGTTGCTTACAAGCAGGTCATGATGACATTATTGATTAACCAAACTGGCAATCCTTTGTCTGTTGTGCTTGAGTCTGTTCGTCAGCTTGGTGAGCTGGGTGAATGGTTTAAACCTGAAAGACAATCTCGACCTGAGGGTCGTACTGGTGGGGACTATAAGTTCTCTAGACGTGACATGTTTCTTGCTCTCATTGCTGATGGTGTCAAAAGGGAAGACATTGATGGCGAGCCTAATAATCGCTTATGGTACATGTTTCGTAAGCGTGGTTTGGATCGAAAGGAGGGTGCCCGTCGCGTGCGAAAGAATGAGTATGATCGTGGTTCGGATGACAGTGGTGATGAGAGACGACGTGTGAATTCTGATCGCCGTGATGATCGGCGCTATGAACGTGATGGATCCCCTCGTCGTAATGATGGGAGGGGGAGAGAGGATGATCGTGAAAGTGGTAGAGATGATCGTGTTTCTAGCAGACGACGAGATGCAAGGAGTTACTCCCCTGACATAAGAAAGAGGGAGGATCGTAACAGACTCCCTGACCGTAACTCACAACTTTTTGAACCTGACACTAATCCGTTTCGTACTGGAGACGGATATGAACAAGACATTCTAATACCAAAGAAAACCGAGAACATTTACCCTGATTTGTCTTGGTTGACAGAACGCAGGAAAAATGACTAGGAAATAGGTCAAGCTCCGGTACGCAAGTGGGCCCACAGAGATTACAGACCCTATGTAGATATTGAGATTTTTTGGAAACATCGTAATATCCAAAGGGCCCGAGCGTTGGTTGATACTGGGGCGGAGGCCACTTTAATTCATGGTAAGTCGAGAAAATTTAATGGACAGTCTTTTACAATTACCGGTCTGGGTGGTAAAGAGACACCCGCGGTTCAAACTGCACTCGAAATTAAAATTGGTAGAATTCCTCGTAGAGAATACTCTGTGTTGGTTGTGCCACTTTTGGAATACATTATTGGAATTGACATTTTGAAAGGTATGACTTTGCATTTGGATGATGGATACTATCAATTTGGTACACGACAGTACATTTCGACCAGACCCGTACGGGTTGGCCGTTTACGCATGCCACCTATTAAGATCCCTTTAGCAACGAAAGTGATTTCTCAAAAGCAATATCGCATTCCAGGTGGTCATGAAGAAATTACCGCTACGATTCAGGATTTGGTTGACGCGGGAGTCATTACTCCGGTCACATCTGCTTGGAATAATCCCGTTTGGCCCGTGCGCAAAAGTGACAATTCTTGGCGCATGACTGTTGATTATCGAGAGTTGAACAAAAATACACCTAAATTGACTGTTGCAGTGCCTGACATTGTCACACTGATTCAAAGAATTCAAAAGCATCCAGGTACGTGGTATGCTTCTATTGATATTGCTAATGCGTTCTTTTCAATTCCGATTGCCCCCGAATGTCAGGAACAATTCAGTTTCACATGGAATGGACGTCAAATGACGTTCCGGAGTCTTCCTCAAGGCTATGTACATAGTCCTACGATCTGTCACCGGCTGGTGGCGGAACATTTGTCTGAAGTGCCCACGAATCCACAAGTTCAGATTTGTCATTATATTGACGACATTTTGATTCAAGGTGAAACGCAAGACCAGGTACAGTCCCATTTAGATCAGATCATTGACTGTTTGCGAGCGAAAGGCTGGGAAATTAATCCTGACAAATTACAAACTCCATCACAAGCTGTAAAATTTCTAGGAATTAATTGGCATGAGGGTCACCGAGAGGTGATTCCACAGGTTAAACGAAAAATACTTGATTTTGCTGTTCCCAGGAACAGGAAAGAAGCGCAATGCTTTATTGGATTGTTTGGATTTTGGCGTCAGCATATTCCTCATTTGAGTCAAATCTTGGCTCCATTATATCGAGTCACTCGTAAAAAGAATGCGTTTGAATGGGGTGAACCTCAACAGACTGCTTTTAATTTGGCTAAAGAAGCTATTCAGTATGCTTTGGATTTGTGGCCCGTGAGTGATGGTGATGTGGATTTGAATGTGTCCGTGGAAGGCCTGTATGCCAATTGGAGTTTGTGGCAAAAGCAGGGCAGACAAAAAGTGCCATTAGGTTTTTGGACCAAAAAGTTGCCAGAGGCTGGTGAGCGGTACTCACCTTTTGAGAAACAGTTGCTTGCTTGTTATTGGGCTCTGGTGGATACCGAGCAATTGACCCTAGGCCATGCTGTGATTTTGAGGCCTGAAATTCCCATTATGCAGTGGGTTTTGAGTTCACCGAAGTCCCATCGAATTGGACATGCTCAGGAGGCCAGTGTGATTAAATGGAAATGGTACATTCAGGACAGGGCACGTGTGGGTCCAAAAGGTGTGGCGGTTTTACATGAGCGAGTGGCGCAGGCGCCCTCCAATGAGGCTGAAAGTGAGTGTTCCGTTCCCGTAGTGCAGGAGTCTCCCGTGAAGTGGGGTAAATCATTTGATGATCTGTCCGCGGAGGATAGAAAACGTGTGGTTTACGGATGGTTCTGCGAAGTTCATTGGTGACAAAAGACATTGGAAAGCTGTCTCTTTTAATCCGATTACAAAGAAATTGTTAAGCACAACTGGAGATGGTAAGAGTAGTCAATATGCTGAACTCTATGCGGTTTACCAAGTTTTGAAACAGGAGTTGCCTGGTACATGTCATATTTTCACTGATTCCTGGTCCACTGCAAATGGACTAGCGGTGTGGTTACCAACATGGCATTCTCATAATTGGGAATTGCACTCCAAGGAGCTATGGGGTAAAGAGTTGTGGCAAGAAATTTGGGAATTGCTCCCGCAGAGTACTGTAACAATCTTTCACGTGGATGCTCATACTCCAATTGACTCCCTTGACAAATTTTTTCATAATATTGCAGATGAACAGTCTAAAATTTCTGAGGCAGTGGTTGACATGCAGGATTCTGATTTGGCGGGATTGGCGAAGTGGGCCCATCAGAAAGCAGGACATTTTGGAGAGAAAGCCACTAGCAGGTGGGCTGCCGATAGAGGAATTCATATTCCCTTTTCTTTAATTAAAGATGTCATTCTACATTGTCCCATTTGTCAGCATTCTAGGAAGAAAGAGGTGCCTCAAATTGTTCGAGGCCACTTACATCGAGGTAAATTACCCGCCCAAATTTGGCAGATTGATTATATTGGCCCGCTCCCTATGAGCAGAAATTGTCAATACATTTGCACAGTGGTTGATACTTATAGTGGCCTTTTGGTCGCTTTCCCTTGCAAGAACGCTACCCAAGTGAATACTATTAAAACCCTGGAGCTCATTATTCTGTACTATGGTGTCCCATTCCAGATTCAATCAGACAATGCATCCCACTTTCGTGGAAGATTGGTGCAGGAATTCTGTACGGAAAATAATATTGATTGGGTGTTTCATATTCCATATTATCCACAAGCTTCGGGACTGATTGAGAGAATGAATGGCTTGTTGAAAGAACAGTTGCGCAAGTTGACTGATGACCGTTACAGCCAGTGGAGAGATGTCCTACTTCAAGCTTTGTTAATTTTGAATAATCGTCCTTTGTTACATGCTGAATCTCCTTTGATGCGTTTGTTTCCTCCACATGTTGATGCAAAACCAAACTCTATAGCGAACACTGTAATGTATTGGGAAATTACCCCCGGTGCTTTGGCTCCATGTAGAGCAACCCCAGGTTCCGCAGGCCTCGACCTGCATGCGTTAAATGATGCACAATTTCCAGGAAAAGATCGAATCATTGTTGAAACCGGCATTGGTGTCTGTATACCGGCCGGTAGTTTTGGATTAATTGCCCCTAGATCTGGCCTGGCCCTGAAAGGTGTACAAGTACTCGGAGGAGTGATTGACAGTGATTATCAGGGAGAGATTAAGGTTCTCCTGCTTAATAGCAGTGAGACGGATTTGTTCATCAAAAAGTCTGACCGTGTTGCTCAGTTACTGATTATGCCTGTCTTCAGTGGTGAGATCAAGAAAGGCTCTGCTCCAACGTTGCTAACTGTGCGAGGACAAAAAGGCTTCGGATCGTCTGATCTTCCTGGAGCTAAAATATGGGTGCAATCGCCTAAAAATCCTCCTGAACAGGCTGATATTATTGCGACCGGTCATGACAACACCGTTTTGGTGATGAAGCCAGGGAAAGATGGCTGGGAAGCTGTCCCAGCTGATAAATGTTACTTACGAGAATGATTAAGGCCTGTATTTGTATTCTTTCAGATCATTCTTTGGATTGCTGCTGCAGGATGTGTCGGCGTTGGACTCCTTTTGGCTTGCTACGCCGGGAGAGGAGAGGATCCACCGACGCCGGTTGATGGGATAATAAGAGCCCCGCGGTCTGCGTGGCAGACATCGTCGAACTTCTGGATCACACTCGCGAAGCGGGTGACGAACTCTCCGCATTTTTGCCTTACCCCCATGAAGAGCGTTACTGACATTTTAGCGACCTGTTTGGTAGCTGTCCCTGCATCCACTGAGACCCTTCACCATATTTTCAATGTATCTAATGCCCGACCTAATGTTATTCTGGGCGATTTTGCGGCACACAAATTTTGTCCCTCATGTACTCTTATTCCAGACCTTGATGTCCCTATTAATTCCAGAATTACTACTTTTAATATTACCCCTGGAGATCTTTGCTTCATAATGACCTGTAACCCTAAAGCTATTACCGAGTGCCTGCGGCTGAAGCTCCAAGCCGCTACTACTTTTTCACCTCATCAACGTTTGTTATGTTCAAAGAGACTTCCTAACTCATGTCTTTCAGTTTCGAATAACATGACTTGTAAACGTTTATTAGTAGCCACTAGCCATTATCGTTCAATGCTATTGCCAGCTGGATGGCTCTTTTCTTGTGGGAATTCATCTTGGCCCTATATTCCTGCGAATATTTCTGGTGGCCCATGTGCCATCACTAGATTAAGTTTGCTAATGTTTTCCTCACATCCTTCTTCACATTCCCGTATTGTACGTAATTCAATGTCATTACATGAAGACTGTGATTCCTCTGTTCATCTTTTTTCCAAATCAGAATATCTTGGTTTAGCTTTTTCTATTATTGGAGTGCCAACATTGGCCGTTTATAATGCCAAAACAATCGGCAAAATGGCCTGCTGGATGGTCAAGTCAATTAACCAAACGTCTACTGTTTTATCAGATTTATTATTAGACTCCCAAGGTGAACGTAGAGCTATTTTGCAGAATCGTGCGGCTATCGATTACTTATTGTTGAAACATGGACATGAATGTTCTGATTTTGAAGGTCTATGCTGTTTTAATTTGTCTGACCATTCTAAAGCTATCCAGTCCCACATTAACAAACTCCACGACTTGACTGCAGAAATTAGAGAACATATAGATCAGGGTTTCTTTGACTGGCTTTTTAACTGGCTCCCTGACATGCATTTCATACGACAAATTTTAGGGAGGGTTATTGTTGCTATCTGTATCCTCATAGCTATTTGTTGCTTTATTCAGTGTATCCCTTCCCTGCTACAATTTTTTAGACTTACGAAGGGTCGTACATCAGTTAATTTTGTTTCGTATTATTCGTCTACTGACGTTAGTTCCATTTAGTTACTGGTTAATAGACTGGAGTCAAGGGGTGTAATGTTATGGCTGTCTTTTTGCTAGCTCTTTGGAGAAGGAGAATGATGGAGAGTGACTCCAGCCTATCACCCCCATAGCATAGGGATTAGGCCGATAGACAGGGACCCTGTCTTACATATATAAGGGCATTTTCGTATTATTTTCCTTAGAGTAAGGCTTATGAATTTAAGTTAGGGGATAGATATATAAGTATTAGTCATGATTTGCTCATTTGCTAACATGCTGAGCTGTTTTTCATGGAGCTATGCGTATTATGGGCTCCGTAGGCCTTAAACGAGACAGACTCCATTTTGCTTTCTGCCCGGTAGCTCGAGAAGGCTTTCTAGGTTAAGTGTAATGTTTTAGTTTCAAGCTGTTGTTCGCTTGGAGAGAACCGGTTCAGGCTGACCCTTATCGAAGGAATGTATTTTTCTCCACTCCGAAGACACAACTTCAGGCCGGCCGGCTGGGAAAGTGTCCTTGGTACGGGGAGGTACAAGAATTTGGTGGGCGGCAGGTTACTGGCCGTGAATTTCCATGAAGGAACGGGCTTTGATATTAGCGAAGGTGTTAGTCAGTTTGTCAGTTAGTCCGTAGGCGGCATCTAGCCGTTAGCATCTCTGCCATTATTCATTTTCATGGTGGACAAGTCGCCATCTTTGAAGTCGGAGAAAGATTTAAGACCGAAACTCTCTGAGAAAGACTGAACGAGAAGTAGCGCGGAGCGCACTGATACAGAGAGAGAGAGAGACGGTAGCTAATAATCAGCAAGGTTCCGGTGTCCTGAGGGGAAGCAGACGAGGTTGAGCCTAGCGGTGCAGACGTGTACTTGTGACGGCTGAGGGTGACTGCAAGGCGAGCCAGGATACAGAGACGAGAAGGGAACCTAGATGACTGCCGAGTCCAGACTTCCCACTAACAAGGTGATACCTGCCTAACTTATTTAGGATGTGCACTCTAATCTTTATCTTTTTCTTGCAAAAGTTATGCTGCATAGTAAAGTGATTTGTGTCTGTTGTTAATAAATACCCTAATTCATATAGAATTATCGTGTACCTGGTGCTTATGTTCAATCTTGGTAAACCGCACTTCTAGTCGAGAGCTGTTTGGGTGAACGGATGAGAAATCCCGATCAGGTAAATGGTGATTGAATAAGGAGGGAGTGAGTGGACCTTCGATGTCAAGAGCAGGGAGTACACTATACAATCTGGAACCCTATTCAAAGTTATTATTGTAGTTTTATTCCAAGTAGACCATTGAGATAATATCCCAAATAATGGTTCATAGGAATGTGGTCGTCGTTGATATGCGGCGTTAGTGACAGCACCTGGTGGGAGACCAGTGTGAATACCCACTGGATTGTGGCTTGAGTAAATGAGAGCACTAGGTGGTTGAACTAGTGTGTAGTTTCGCAGGATTGCGAACAGTTTGGAAAAGGGAGCATTGGGTTCTGCAGGCCCGTGTGTAGACACACCGGATTGTGTGTCAGATCTGCCCTAGGGTAGAACGGTCTGGGTCGGGGTGGCCGCGAGACCAACTGATGTGAATAAGATATTGTAGAAAATCCATACATACATATGTTGTCATTCCCCATCCTTAGGTGCGATCTGTATATTTATCTGTATATCTACTCATTGTGAATACGATCTGAGGAGGGAAGGTGAGTACGTTTTGGCTGGGTCACAGGGGCCCCTGGGGGCTGATCCCATCTAAACAGAAAATCCGGCCATTACAGCGTGCCGTGTGATCTTCTGCAGGTGAGTTGTGGTGCTGTGTGAAGTGAGCGCGCCGTGTGATCTGTTGCAGGTGAGTTGTTGTGCTGTGTGAGGTGAGCACGCCGTGTGATCTGCTGCAGGTGTGTTGTGGTGCTGTGTGAAGTGAGCGAGCCGTGTGATCTGCTGCAGGTGAGTTGTTGTGCTGTGTGAGGTGTAGCAGGGTTTCCGTTCTCCCACAGAACTGTGCATAGAGATCTAGAACCTTAGTGAATTAGGGTGTCCCAAAACTCACCTTAGTATCCAAAATCCCCTTACAGAACTAGCTACAGTGTCTCATTGGTTGTTAGACGGGGACCCGGAGGGTCGGCCGAGGACAGGGGGAGAGGCCTCCGGTGAGGGCCCACTCCGGTAATCGTACAGACAGGTAACTTCCCCGCCACAGATGGACACCACACAGAGATGAGTTCGGCACACTTTTATATGTATCTTGAGGCAAGGTGATAAGCGATACAGCAGGACCAGGATACGAGGATCCCGTCAATTCTAGTCTCTTTGGGGAAAAAGGGTAGCGGGACAGTCTGAGTACCGGTCCGGTACAGCACAGCAAGAGATGGAGCTCACAATCCTCGAGCTGGAGGGTTCGCAAGGATGGGCCGAGGCAGCCCCAGCAGGCTTCGAGGATGGTTCACGATGAGGAGGGCCGCGGCAGCGCCAGCAGGCTACGAAGATGGTTCACGATGAGGAGGGCCGTGGCAGCGCCAGCAGGCTACGAAGATGGTTCGCGATGAGGAGGGCCGCGGCAGCGCCAGCAGGCTACGAAGGTGGTTCACAAAGAGGGGCCACGGCAGCGCCAGCAGGCCTCCAAGGATGAGTTTGTCTCGGTGTCTCTCGACTCCAGGATACAACTCCTTCCTGCTCTGGAGCTGCCCCATTTATAGGTCTGGCGCCCTTTGATGTCCGGACCCTCGCGCTTGGAGGTCGGGAGGCCCGGGATGAGGGAGTCCAGACACCCAGTAGGGGGGTGGAGCCAGCGCCCGGGGGGGCTGGGGGCGATCGACACCTGGCGGAGGGGAGCCATTGACACTCCTTCTCCCATTGATCTGCCAAGTGGTCTCTTCACCCCCTGGGCGGATGGTGGTGCCTCGATGTCGGGGCCTGGCCAGGCCCGAGATTGAGGCCTGGCCGTGTAGTGTCCAAGATGGCGGCTGGGCCGGGGACAGTGGTTCTGGAAGGGGTCCGGGCCAGCCGATACCGGGGTGTTCAGGAGTTGGGGTTCTGTCGGGGACGGGCCGTGGGTTGCCCCGGTGGGTTGCCGGGATAGTCTTTGTCTAGGAAACAGGAGGAGCAGAGGTCCGTGCCCCGCCATGCGGGGAGGGATCAGGCCTTCCATGAGGCCTGTCCAACATGCGTCCCCCGCAGCTGAAGGCAGGGAGAGTCGCCCATCCTCTTGGGTACTCTCCTCGCCGAGGCGGAAGAAGCGGGACAGGCCGTCTGCATTGGCGTGGTCTTGGCCGGGGCGGTGCTCCACAGTAAAGTCCATCCCCTGCAGGGAGATGGACCAACGCAACAGCTTCGGGTTTTCTCCCCGCATCTGCATCAGCATTGTAGGGGTCGGTGACCTGTTTGCACCCGGAAGTGGGTACCGAAGAGATAGGGCCGGAGCTTTTGGAGGGCCCACACCACGGCGAAGGCCTCCCGCTCGATGGTGCTCCAGCGCTGTTCTCGGGCCAGCAGGCACCGGCTGATGAAGGCCACTGGCTGGTCAACTCCCTCGGTGTTGAGTTGGGAGAGGACTGCCCCAACGCCATGATCTGAGGCGTCCGTCTGTACTATGAATTCCTGGCTGTAGTCGGGGGCCTGGAGTACGGGGGCGGTGCACATGGTGGACTTCAATTTCTCAAAGGCCGCCTGACATTCAGGAGTCCAGTTGACTGTCTTGGGGTTCTTTTTGGATGTGAGTTCTGTGAGGGGCCCCACAATGCTGCCATAGTCTTTCAAAAAACGCTGGTAGTACCTGGTGAGCCCCAAGAAGGCTCGGACCTCTGTTTGGGTGACCGGAGGTTCCCAGGCCTGGATGGCAGCGATCTTGAGCTGGAGGGGGGCCACCAGGCCGCTTCCCACTTGGTGTCCCAGGTAGGTCACGGACCCTTGGCCAATCTGGCATTTGCTGGCTTTGATGGTGAGCCCGGCCTGCCGGAGGGCGTTCAGGACCTCCCGGAGGGGGTGGAGGTGTTCTGCCCTGTGGCGACTGTACACAGCGATATCGTCTAGATAGGCGGCGCTGAATTCCTCGAGCCCCGCCAGTACCTTGTTCACGAGTCTCTGGAAGGTGGCGGGGGCGTTTTTCATGCCGAATGGCATCACCTTGAAGTGGTAGTGGCCATCCGGGGTAGAGAAGGCGGATCGCTCCTGGGCCCCTGGGGTGAGGCCGATCTGCCAATATCCCGCTGTCAAGTCGAAGATGCTCAGGTAGCGGGCGGCCCCCATACGGTCAATCAGCTCATCTGCCCGGGGAATGGGATGAGCGTCGGTCCTGGTGACGGCGTTCAAACCCCTATAGTCCACACAGAACCTGAGCTCGGGGGCGACGCCCGGGGCGGCGACCTTGGGGACCAGAACGACCGGGCTGGCCCAGGGGCTGTCGGAAGGCTCGATCACTCCCAGAGCCAGCATTTTGGAGACTTCCGTCTGGATGCAGGTGCGCACTCGATCCAGCACTCGGTACGCCCTGTGTCGGATAGGGGGGCTATCCCCGGTATCCACGTCGTGAAGGCACCAGGGGGTGACCCCGGGGATGAGGGAAAACAGGTCGGCAAACTGGAGCAGAAGGTCTTGGCAGTCTTTACGTTGCTCTGGGGACAAGGCATCGGAGAGGTTGACCCCTTCCACGGAGCCGTCCTTCTCGAGCATTTTCAGTAGGTCTGGAAGGGGCTCGGAGTCTTCTTCAGTCCCACTGTCAGTAGCCATCAGGAGGCTAAGTTCTGTACGCACAAAGTGGGGCTTGAGTCTATTGGCGTGGAGGACCCGTAGGGGGTTCCGAGGTGACTCCATGTCGATCAGGTAGGTGACTGGTCCCTTGCGCTCTACTACTTTGAAGGGTCCCATCCATTTGTCCTGGAGGGCGCAAGGTTCAACCGGGGACATCACCCAGACCTGTTGTCCTGGTTCAAACTCGATGGACGAGGCATGCTGATCATACCATCGCTTCATGTCCTCTTGGCTGGCTTCAAGGTTGGCCTTGGCAAGTTCCCTAAATCGCTGGGTCTGGTTACGGAGAGTTAAAAGGTACTTGTATACATCCGGAGGGGTCTTCTGAGGGGCCACCTCCCACCCTTCTTTGACCAGGCTGAGGGGGCCCCGGATGGGGTGTCCATACAATAATTCGAACGGGCTGAAGCCCAGGGATTTCTGGGGGACTTCCCTGTAAGCGAACAGGAGGCACGTGAGCAGCACATCCCATTGGCGACGTAGGGGTTCCTCCAAGCCCATGATCATCCCCTTGAGGGTGCGGTTAAACCGCTCTACCAGTCCGTTTCCTTGCGGGTGATAGGGGGTCGTGAATTTGTAGGTGACCCCGCACTGTTGCCATAGGGACTTCATGTACTTGGAGATAAAGTTTGTGCCCCTGTCACTGACGACTTCCCGGGGGAAGCCCACCCGCGAGAAGATCCCCATCAGGGCTCGGCCCACCACCGGGGCCGTCACGGTCCGAAGAGGAATGGCCTCGGGATAGCGGGTGGCGTGGTCCACCAGGACTAGGATGAACCGGTGACCTTGGGCTGTCCGGGGCTCCAGGGGCCCCACAATGACTATTCCTACCCGCTCAAACGGGGTGGTGACGATGGGAAAAGGTTGCAGCGGAACTTTGATTTTTCGGCCGCTCTTCCCGCTGGCCTGGCAGGTGGGGCAGGCTCGGCAGTGATTGGCGACATCGTTCCGCATCTTCGGCCAGTAGAAGTGGGTCACCAGGCGGCTGTATGTTTTGTCTTGTCCCAGGTGCCCGGCAAGAGGCACATCGTGGGCCAGGTTCAAGAGGAAGTCTCTGAAGCGGAGGGGGACCACCAACACCCGGCTGGCTCCCAGCTCGGCAATCTTTTGCTCGCTGTAGAGCAGTTCATTGTCCCAATAAATCCAGTGGGCCCCTGATGTATCTCCGGCACACTGGGTTAGGGCTTGCTGTCGGAGTCCCTCGAGGGAGGGACACGTTCTTTGCTCCTGTCTGAATTGTTCTTGAGTAGGGCCACCCTCTTGACGCCACTGGGCTAGCTCTGGGAGGTCCTGGGGCCGATCACGTTCTTCCTCACTGGACTCCGGGGGACCGGGCTCCGGGGTCGTTTCTTCGGTGACGATCGGCGGCGGGGGTTCTGGCCACTCCTGTTCTTCGGTGCTGGAGATGGCGCGGGCGGCCATGGACCGGGTCGTTACGCAGACCCATTCAGGGAGGCCCAGCATCCCCAGGTGCTCCCTTCGCTCAACGGCGGACCAGGGGGAACTTTCGAGGTTGTTCCCCAGGAGGCAGTCTACTGGAGCATCGTCGCGGACAGTCACTTTTACCATGCCGGACACCCCTCCCGACTCGAAGGGGACGCAGGCCATCTGGCACAGGCTTTCGGAGTTGTCGGCCGAACCGCACTGGACAAAGTACATTTGGTAAGATCTGGTCAGGGGTCACCAGATGGCAGCGGACTGCGGTCACACTGGCCCCTGTGTCACGGAGTGCTTCAGCCCGGTGTCCATTAATGGTGACCCACTGGCTGTACTTCTGCGTGTTGGCGGGGAGGGGTGCCCGCGGAACCATGTCCCTTTCCCCTAGACAGACCAGGGACATGGCGGCGGGTTCCCACTCAGGCTGGTACGGCTCGTACTCTTCGGTGTCTTCTTGGGCTGGTTCTTCCCCCAGGGCGGCGGCAGCGACCTGGCGGGGCATGGGACTCTGGTTTTTCGGGCAGTTGGGGTCATTGGCGTAGTGCCCGGGTCGTTGGCATCGGTGGCAGGTAACGTTTGCGCGGAACCCTGGTCACGTTGGAGGGCTCCCCCTCCCGGCCGGGGGCGGGGTGTTGTGGGTGGTGGCCGCCGGGACGGTGTCTCTGCCCCGACCCTGGCTTCCTCCTCCCCCCCGGGGGCGGTGGGGCCCTTGGGAGGTCCTGTTCTGTTCACTGGGCCAGCTTCGAGGAACTCGTGTGCTCTCCCATCGATCTGCTTCGAGGGCGAGTTTCCGAGGATCAGTCAATTTACTGTCAAGGAGGTGCTGCCTGAGTTCGACGAAGCAATTATTGGAGAGGTGCTCCCATACAATAAGGTTGAATAACTGCTCATAGGTGGTCACCTGGCTGCCCTTGATCCATCCCTCGAAGGCTCGGCTAAAGAAGTTCACATACTCCACCCAAGTTGTACCCGGGATCCGTTTGCAGTCTCGAAACCTCTGGCGGTACATCTCGGGCGTCAGCCCATACCGAGTGAGGAGGGCGGCCTTCATGTGGTCGTAGGATGTCATCTGATGGTCGGGAAGTTGCAGCAGGGCGTCTCGCCCTTCGTTGACGAACCTCCCCCATAACCCGGCTCCCCAGTCGCTCCGGGCGATTCTGTGGGAGGTCATGGCTACTTCGTAGGCTTTAAACCACTGCTGGATATCATCGTTCCGGTAATATTCCCTGACGACATCCTTGGGGATGTGGACCTTGGGGTCTGTAGGAGCAGGAGGGGTCTGGTGCCCAGAGACTCCGAGGTCTTTGTTCTGCCTCCGAATTTCTAGTTCCTTAAAGTTGCGCTCATGCTCGTAGGCTAGTCTTTTCTCTTCCAGCTCCCTCTGACTCTTTTTTCTTCTCGCTCCTCTCGGAGCCGTAAGTGTTCCAGTGTTATTTTTTGTTCTGCCAATTTGAGTTCTCCATCTAAGCGAAGTCGAGCCAGTTCCAATTCGTGGAGCCGGCTCTTTTCTCGTTCTCTGGCCTCCTCGGACGAGAGGCCCGGTCTTCTTTCTTCTGTGGGAGCGGTACTTGTTTCGGTGATCTTAAGGCTTTGATTTTGGGGTAAGGGTGTTTCTGTCTCCACCCAAGATTCTAAGGCTTGTTTGAGGTCATCTTTCGTGCTCAGTCCTGTGGTAGCAATGCCTAGTTCTATACAGAATTGTTTCAGTTCCTTGTGGCTGTATTCGTCTAGCTTCTCCATCTGGAATTTTTCGGTTGTTCCACTCTCCTTTGTCGTCATGGTGGCTGTGTGTCGTGGGGTGAGTTACTCTCTGTACAATTATGCGTCGGCTCGGATCGCGCCGCTGGCCACCAATGTTAGACGGGGATCCGGAGGGTCGGCCGAGGACAGGGGGAGAGGCCTCCGGTGAGGGCCCACTCCGGTAATCGTACAGACAGGTAACTTCCTCCCCAGAGATGGACACCACACAGAGATGAGTTCGGCACACTTTTATATGTATCTTGAGGCAAGGTGATAAGCGATACAGCAGGACCAGGATACGAGGATCCCGTCAATTCTAGTCTCTTTGGGGAAAAAGGGTACCGGGACAGTCTGAGTACCGGTCCGGTACAGCACAGCAAGAGATGGAGCTCACAATCCTCGAGCTGGAGGGTTCGCAAGGATGGGCCGCGGCAGCGCCAGCAGGCTTCGAAGATGATCCACGATGAAGAGGCCCGCGGCAGCGCCAGCAGGCTACGAAGATGGTTCACAATGAGGAGGGCCGTGGCAGCGCCAGCAGGCTACGAAGATGGTTCACGATGAGGAGGGCCACAGCGGCGCCAGCAGGCTACGAAGGTGGTTCACAAAGAGGAGGGCCGTGGCAGCGCCAGCAGGCTACGAAGGTGGTTCACAAAGAGGGGCCGCGGCAGTGCCAGCAGGCCTCCAAGGATGAGTTTGTCTCGGTGTCTCTCGACTCCAGGATACAACTCCTTCCTGCTCTGGAGCTGCCCCAGTTATAGGTCTGGCGCCCTTTGATGTCCGGACCCTCGCGCTTGGAGGTCGGGAGGCCCGGGATGAGGGAGTCCAGACACCCAGCAGGGGGGTGGAGCCAGCGCCCGGGGAGGCTGGGGGCGATCGACACCTGGCGGAGGGGAGCCATTGACACTCCTTCTCCCATTGACTTGCCAAGTGGTCTCTTCACCCCGTGGGCGGATGGTGGTACCTCGATGTCGGGGCCTGGCCAGGCCCGAGGTTGAGGTCGATCCAAGGCCACGCGGCCTGGCCGTGTAGTTTCCAAGATGGCGGCTGGGCCGGGGACAGTGGTTCTGGAAGGGGTCCGGGCCAGCCGATACCGGGGTGTTCAGGAGTTGGGGTTCCGTCGGGGATGGGCCGTGGGTTGCCCCGGTGGGTTGCCGGGATAGTCTTTGTCTAGGAAACAGGAGGAGCAGAGGTCCGTGCCCCGCCATGCGGGGAGGGATCGGGCCTTCCATGAGGCCTGTCCAACATTGGTTATAACAAGCTGACCAATGACTTAGACAAACCAGAACATGAACTTGGGTTACCTCAGGTATCGTGGAACACATGAACACTCTTTCGCTCTATAATCATTTCAAATCAGAACTTGGAGTAAAGAGGACACATGCATATTTGAAATATTTATTAATCAATGCAATGTTCTCAAATGCAGTATCTCGTACAATACTAACAAACAGATTATAAGAATCAAAGTTATCAGCATAGTTACTAGTCCATAGTAAGCGAACGGTGATAGCATATTATAATGCTAAAATGAATAGGAATTAACAACACCTATTTCTCACCTCCCTATTGAGCATATTATATTATATTATGAAGGTCTCTTTTGGGTTTTAGCAGGGCGGGCCCATACCTTGAATTGTCAGGATGAGAGGATCACATCATCAGCTAACAGCTCTCTGGATGCAAAGCATCTTCAAGTGTGTTCTTGCTTTTCCTGTAACTCTATCTTAAACCTGCTTAGAGCCCAATGTTGGCAGCAACTGTATTTGTGTTATGTCTAGTGGTGCGAGGATCAGAGCTCACAGCAACCTTGTGTTAGGTTATTCTTAGAGCGTTCAGCACCCACTGTTCAGACAGTGTACCAAGCACGACAGATATCAGAGCAATAACATATTATTCTCAAATAAATCACATCTTTCGTCTAGGTTGAAAGCTACAATAACAATTATGTGTCGTGTGCAAACTGAAGCTAAAGGAAAATATGTCGTTTAAACATTTAATAAACTCATGCTAACTTAACACAAATAGAATAATAGAAAAGCAGCATCTATATGACACCCCCCCAATGATCCGAGGACGGTCAAAAAAATTATAAGCCAGTACTAAAATAAAGGCATAACATGAAAGCAGAGTTCAACAATATTGAGCCAAGCTAAAAATGTATATACAATGCATTTAAAAATATGTATGAATGCCTATAGTGGCCAAACAAAAATGTAATTTAAGTCTTGAATTTGAGGCCAACAAAAAATCATAGGCCTCGATCATATCGAAAGTTGGTAAGAAAAAGGCACCATTCAGAATAACTAAAAAGTCACGTGCCCTAATATAATGAAAGTCTCCAAAGCCACTCACGGGTGGATAGAATATGCAAAATAGGTAGCGACAGCTTCCAACATGAAATCACTGTCGTCATCCAAAAACAGTTCAGCCATCCAGTTAAGCAATGGGAAAGAACATACGTGCTCCTCCAGCACCGGACCCTCTAGCAACATCAGAGGACAACTCGGTGGGTTCTCAAGAACGCTATGTGCCAGAAACTCATGTGCCGCTGCGGGTATGTCCCACTGACCCATTAGTCCATGCATCGCTGCCAAGGCCATAATCCTTTCGCCAGAACAAACCAACTCGTGAGCAACTACGGGGCCCATCAGGTGATTAAAATCGACTCCAGGAGATAACAACAAGCAGAGACACAAATCAATGGCCCAGTCAAAATCGCAGCTTAGGCAATGAAACACAGGCTGGACACATGTGAAATAGGAAAATCGAAACGACAATCCAAAGGCCGTGCTTAAAGTCGCAAGCGGCAGGGTGCCATAGTAATTAAGCATCCGGTTTCGAAACAGTGTCAGAAGGAACTGAGCGGCTTCTTGCGCAGGATGGGCATCCATATTTTAGGAATCAGAACAATACCGAAACGCCTGCAGCTAAAGCCAGCAAAACAGGGAATCCGCCAAACAGACTTGAAAATATAGAATGGAAGAAAGCGGGGATGACGCCAAAAATCTTTTCAAAAGTAGTCACGAGACCACCGCTAACCAATTTAAAAAAATGAGCCAAGTCAGACGTGGAGGAGGCATTAAAGATTTGATGAACTAATTCGCAGAAATGAAACGGCAAGTCAGTATTTAAAAGTGCCTGCACCTCTGTGCATGTGTTAGCTATGTGAAGGACATAAGTTTCACGGCCGAGCTCAGGGCCACTTCTTTCTGAGACAAAAGAGCCCTTATTCTGCTCAAACCATTGAACTCCGCTTTCAAGGTCGGGATGCGCGGCCAGATGGAAACATCTGAGTTCCCATGCGTGGATGGATATAGAACGTTTGTGCAACACACCACACGCTCTGATACAGTTACCACATAAGCGATACCGATTATTAAACCACAACACTCCTCGTTATTCAAAAGCAAATAACTACCATTCGTCAATAATGTAAATGTGGGAACTATTGCTGGGACCGGTGTGCCTTTCAAAACACATGCCAAATTAGGTCGGTCTTGATTGCAAGAACCGTGTAACTGGATATGTCTGCATATTATTGAGCGGTCAGGCGACTGCGTGCATTCTTCGCCATTAAGATTCACTTATTTTCCATCTTTTAGACATCTGTATGTGTATGGTAAAGACCATGCCTCATGGAGGAATGCGTTGCCTAGTGGTTCATATCGGCCTATAGCAATATACCACATACAATTAGTAAATTTATACAAAGCAAACGGTAATGTAATTAATCCATGGATAAGCCATGTAGCAGTATTGGCCTCAGCTACTGAAAACTGTAAAGATTCTAACCTTTCAATATGTAACATAGAAAATGATGCATCACGCATTGAAAGCATTCGCTGCTTTTCAGTCAAATTAAATGGGGCAAAGAGGGAAGAAACGTTCATGTAAGTCCAGGGCACGCAACCTGCCTTAAGTGTCTGTAGTGTCCATGCAAACTGCATTACAGAACGCAATTGATTTTGACCATGGTATAACACAGACACCTCATCATGTACAATGTCAACAACAGAAGAAACAATGTTATTCAACGTGTAAATTCTAGAAGAAAGCATGTTAATACTATTATCTACAACTGCAAGCACTTTCTCCAAATTAGCTTGGTCAATAGCTCGCAGTCGTTTAGCAGCTTCAATTTGTGAAAATTTCCAGATCTCATTGTAAACTGCATAGATCCACCGTTTTGTCCTACCTTTTGTTGGGCCTTTTATAAAATCATTTAGATCTACATTAGCACTCAACTGGAACAGATGTAATTTAACAGCCGCTAATGTCGAATGTTGTAGCCAATTCTGACACAATTTGCCCACAGAATAAGTTGTAACAGTATGATCAGTCTCAAAGCGGGGATCAGGTCTGACTTGTGTAAAACCATCAGACAAACCCAGAAAACGACGTTGGCAAGAATCAGAACTTCTATGCCACATTAGCCAACCCTTTGGATCCAAACTGGACACATTAAAGGATGAGTTGTGCATTAGTGCTTGTAAATCACGAATAGACAATTCAGTGTAATTACTCCAACCAGAATATTCTTCCAATTCGGGGTTAGTAGGTGTATTTAATTTTTTAGAAGTAGCCAATCCAAAGCATGTTGTTTGAGAAATGGTAGAATTTAGAAACAACATGTGGTTCGGGATGAGACATGCACGATGCAAAGCCTCAGTGCCTTGTACCTGCCAATCTTTGGTACCCCAAACCGATTTAAGGTCAATAATTTCCTTCCATAACTCGTAGCCATCTACAGCTAACTTGTCAAGAAAGGACTTCGAATACAGTAATTTGTATCGGTAAGTCTAACTTTGGACATGGGCTTTTGTGTCATTTTAAAATAAAACGACTCAGGATTTGATTGATTAAAGTCTGTGAAATAAGTAAATTTTTCCAGAAATGTACTGGAGCTGCCTTGTAATGGAGCCGGGCAATGTTCCCACTGTGTGTAACTCACACTACCCCTCCTGGAACTTGTCTTATGCAAAAAATGATTACCATAATGTTGAAAGCAAAACAAATCACCATAAATAATAGAATCTAAGTATAAATCTTCAGCATCAAAGGCAGCATAATATTTCAAATCAGAGAATAATGCTTCCACGGCCTGAATATCCCAATCATCAGAACGGATGTTTTGTTTCACTACATCCCCCATGTTTACTCTAAGCACATTTGGAACATTAATCACTTCAGTGGGGCCATGAATTTGAAACCTAACCGCATCCCACACAATCCCATCAAGGACAGGCCAAGCAGTGATGTTAACCGTATTCAACTCCCTTTCCAGTCTGTGTGCTGAATGTGATGATGAAAGTGGGGCCAATGTTCCATTAAGATGTCGAATCCCTGTTCGTTCTTTGACGTAGTGTCCATCGATCAAACGGAAAAAATAAAACACAAAACCAATTCACATAAACAGATAAATGGAAAAAAGAACCAGCCAAATATATGTCCAAGGGGGAATCAAAAAATGTTTTTTAAATAACGTGACATATGTTGCTAAACGTGAGGGTTTTTTCGAATGTGTTGAAACAGAGTCAAAAGAGAATCTGGATTCCGTGGCCAAACGAGTCTGTAAATTGGGCATTGATAAATCAGGTGGATAGGTATAATTCAGGTCATCATTGTCATTAGTAGGAAAAGTGTTCAATAAAGGACTGGAAACCACAGGCATCTCGAGGGTCACCGCAGGCTCAGCACCAGAAGTAATGTCCAACACAGAATGTCTCATCATGGAAGGACAGGATACTGCAGGTGTCATGCTATGAAGAATCGGCCACCCTGTGTGTCTTGACATTGTCAATAGAGATAACTCTATTTTCCTTACGACCTGGAAGTGGTGGTAATATGACTGTTCTCGTGCCCTTCACTCCAAGAACTCGAACCGGTGCACGATACGAAGGACCAAACTCTTTCTTGTTATCGATCTTCTCTCGAACCAGTTCTCCAACTTGAGGTAGCCAGCCAACTACCGGGATCTGCAATGCAACATCCGATGTGGAGGGCAAATGTTCTTTAGCTAGACTGTCTCTGGTCTTTTGTAGATTCTGTAAAACATTGCAATGTTCATCTACGTCAAAGGCCGAGGCCTGGGCCTTGCAGTCTTGATACCAAAGAGCATTTCGTATGGGGTCCGCCCACCCAGAGACCTTCTAGGGAGATTATTAAGAGCACGCTGCATGCCATTAAGGTGGGTCAGCCAGTTTCTGCCAGTGCCTATAACTCGAGCTGTCAAAGATTGCTTTAAGTCACGGTTCATTCGTTCCACTACACTGTTACCCTCAGGTCTGTACGGAGACGAAAACTTGACTTGGACCCCCATCGAAACCATAGCATCCATATACGCCTTAGAGGCGAAAGCTGGACCCTGATCCGAATGGAAGGTACCACAGGCAAAAATCCCTACAAAGACATGCAAATCTCTTATGACAGTCCGTGAATCAGCGCTGCGATGGGGCCATACCCACACAAAGCGTGTGCATGAATCAACTGCTACTAAGATGTACTTATACGCAGTATCAGTGGAAAACGGACCGCAGTGATCCAAATAAACACAACCTAATGGTTTATTAGATATGTACAACTGTGTCTGTGGCGGACGCGCAGCAGTTGAAGGCTTAATCTGCTGGCAAATGTCACATTGAAGGACATAATCGCGCGTCTGTTTGTACAGTCCCCGCCACCAGAATCGTAGTTGTAGCTGAGTTACAGTGGCCGAGACGCCCGCATGCGCAGACGCTACACCTTCATGCGCCGCTGTAATCAACGTAGCCCTGCAATCCAAGTTGGGAATCAGCCGATCCCCAACATCAGGAATTTTCACATAAGGAACCTTTTCGGGACTTAAGTGGTATGTGTACTTCGAAGGGAACCCCGCAGGATATTTACCTCCCTTCTCAGTGGCAGCAACAGCTGCCAAGATGTCATCATCTATTTTACTTTTGGACCTCGTGACTGCTGCAACTAAGTATTTTGATACTGCTGACTTCGCTGCTTCATCAGCAAGCGAATTACCGACAGCGTGGACTCCCACGCGCTGATGGCCAAGAGTATGAATCACAAACACGAGTGGCAACTTCTCTTTAAGTTCCGCCACTCGGACCCAGATCATTTTATGTTTTATGGTGCTACCTTTAGAGTCACGAAATTCATTCTGAATACAAAAGAACAAGTTCTCATTTTAAGACCGGACACAGTAGTAGGAATCACTTACGATCAAAGTCGTCACACCAGGATCTGCGTACTCCAATGCAAGCATCAGAGCACGAAGCTCTGCTAATTGTGCGGTGCAGTCCCCAAGCGTCTGCGTGTGCACGACACTGGACTTGAACTCATCGTTCACCATGGCACCGACCACAATGGCGCATGCGGAAACGTAGGCATGTTTAGAGTCATGCGCCACCTGCGCCGATCCATCAGTGTAAATGATGCAATGGAAATCCTCCAACGGCCGCATTGCTAAAGGAGCTGGATGAACGAATTCATACTGTAAGTACTCCTGCGACCGTAAAGTGGCATCAAAAATAAACGTGACATCCTGGGATGTCAAGGATGCAGCCCACTGAATCCACCTAGGGTGCAAAGCCTTAGAATTTGGTACACTGGCTTTCGTAACTGCCTCTAAGGCAGGACACGGGGTAACAACCAACATGCGTTTTCCCTGTGACAGGGCACGTTCCTTTAGAATTGCCATCTGCACTGCCGTCAAAACTTTCTCCACAGTGGAAAAACGCAGTTCAGCCGAAGTGTACAAGTGTGACCTGTAAGCAATAGGTACTGTATCTCCTTCATTAAAAGTTAGGTACATGAAACCCACTGTCCCAGGGATAATTCTTATCACCAGGTTGGTCTGGTTATCACGAGTCTGTAAGTATTCAGAAGCGAGCAAATCAGCTTGCAAAGACTGCAAAATAGCCGAATACTCTGGCAGCCAGCATGATTTGGAAAAAGATGGTTGTATCAAAGCATACAAAGGCTTGATACGCTGGGCATATTCTGGAATGTAAGTTCTCCCGAAATTTAAAAAGCCCAGTAAAGATTGTAATTTTTTCAGTGTTGTCGGAGAGCGCAACTGTGCGCATTTCTCCAGGAAATGAGGAGCCAACCCCTTTCCTTCGTTGTTAAGCTCGTAGCCCAGAAACAACACTGTGTACTCTGCAATGTGCGATTTTGCAAAGTTAAACTTGTAACCCATGTCCGCAAAGTTACAAATTATGCTATTAACTCGACACAGATGATCCCAAAGTTCGTCGTCTGTGAGATAAATGTCATCCACATACGAACAAGCAATTGGGTCGATTCACTCCAAAAGAGAGATTATGCGTGTGGAAAAAACTCCAGGACTATTTTTATAGCCCATAGGGAGTCGTCTGAACATTTTTTGCACACCAGCGCATGTAAAGGACGTCCATTGGGAACTAAGACCATCCAATCTTTGGGCATAAAAACCATTGGAAATGTCAAGCGTGGTTTTGAACCGTTTACGCTCAAGACTATTCACTAGGGCAGAGCCGTGAGTATTCTGTACTGCACAGTTACGGCAATGCGAGTTCGAATGCCGGTAGTCCAAAACCAAACGATATGAGCCGTCCGGCTTGTTTACTGTACAAAGGGGGTTATTCATCGGTGACACACACGTTTCAATTACACCTTGATATTCCAATTGTTCAAGGATAGCCGCGACTGAAGCTTTCGCTTCATGTCGTATGGGATATTGGGGTTGAGGCTGCGGCTGAGACCGCAAAGGAATCTCGTGGCTTGGAGACAATTTATCCCATCCACATTGATTGCGGTACACAGCCGGCGCAAGAGCCAGAGCCCACTCTTCTGCAAAATGCAGCGTTTCCACTCTCGAAAAAGTGTGCGCGAAACTGGGGAGGATTACCTCCTCCCCTCGAGGAGCTGCAAGAACAAAAGGCGGGGGCCAGTCAGCCTCCGAAAGCAAAATGTCATACGTAGACGAAAGATTCTCCCAAAATACCCCTTTTACAGTTCGCTGTATGTCACCTTCAATTAACAGGACAATTTCAAAAAGTCTATCAGGGGGAGCAACCCTTGTATCAGCTGTTTCAATCACAACATAAGTGTCAGTCGCTGTCACCTTCAGTAGTGGACGGAGGGCCTCTCTCACTATGGTAATCTCCGCCGCGCTGTCCAGCAAGGTCAGAGCCCACGTCAGATTCCGAAGCCGCGTTCTCACAATCTGGGGCATATCGATGCGCCGTTAAGGCTGCGACTTTCTTCTTGGCAAACTGCGGTCTCTGAGGCGTAGAGTCCTCCTGCTTGCCTGGACCGTTGCGTGGGTGGGGCTGACCACGTCCTTGCTGGCCACCCCGGCCCCTGCCGCCCCCTCCACCACCGGTCGACGGAGCCAATGAGCCCTGAAAGGAACGAGGAGAGCGTTGGTCAGAAGCCTGAAAACGTTCAGGCGATTTAATCGTCGCGCGATCGCGCAAATCATGAACACGTTCTGACTGCGCAGGCAATGGAGACGCAGGACGACAAACCTGTGTTTTTTGTTGTTGCTGTTGCCTACCCTGATTCTGTTTCTTAGGCCAATTTTGATTCTTGGACTTAGGTTGAACGTTAGTTTCCGAAGCTTGTCCCTGAGGCTGCTTCTTCTCCTTAGTAGAAAAAGGCTTATCACCCTTACTATTGTGACCTACGGTTTTATAAGCCGCCACAATTATCCTCGCTAACTGCCGGGGTTTCTCGGCATTGGGAATCAGCGCCAGAGCGTTAGCCACCTGAAAGTTCACAGCATCCCCCTTGACATTCGCAAGGATCAGATTGCAAATCACATCAAAGGAGCCACACATGGGCATACCCAACTCAACCGCCGATTCCGGTCCATGATCATCCTGAACACGTTTAAGGACCGTAGACAGATTGGACACAGACGGGGAGCCAAAGCACCTCGAATAGACTGCGGCAAAAGTCTTACCCCAGGTCTCACAGTCAACAAGCTCAGGGGCCAAATCTTTCGGCAAACTAAGTGTAAGAATCCGATGCTTCTCGACAGGATTCGTATTAGGAAACACCGCCTCCAGCTGGTCAAATTTCTCGGCAAGCCAGAAAGGAAAATCATCCTTATCCTGGGGGTTCTTGCCCATAATGGAATTTACCATGACAGGACTGATTTTCAAACCACCCTGTCCTGCCGGAAGGGCCGCACCTCCAGGGGCTGCCTCCTGAACATTACGACTTGTGTAATGCACAAGGGCTCTAATCACGGCAATGGCGACCACATGAAGTCGCCGAAGTTCACCCAAGTTACAAGTGGCGTGATTAGGGTGAGGAGTAAATCCAGCCAAAGCGGGCCAATTTACGCCTTGAATGGACAAAGGACCTAATCTCGGAGCTGTCAAAGAGTGGGGGAGAGCGCCACAAAACCAAACTCCATGCTGCCAAACATCAATAGGAACTTCCCGTGCTCTGTACGGAGCATATTCAGCAGGAACAGGTGATGCCGTGTACGAGTGGAACACACCAGAATTTGCGTCCACCGCCGGAAATGTCACCCACGAATAAAACAGTTCGTACGGGTAAGCATGTTCTGCACTCACCACCAGAATCACAGCTAAGCCTTCAGCAGGTACATCATAAGTCCGCAAATGATCACGCACCGCAATGCGACTATGCTGCGGGATGTCCACGGCTTGTGCCATGACAGCACAGGAAATAGAAAAAACAAAGATTACTTTGTAGCACAACTGGGTAGTAATTCAAAGAAACCGTTTTAGATAAATTCAAGCTTGAAAAGACCTAGTTCATGAATAGGTAGGTTTTCTGACACCACCGTTTTCCGGAAACGGGAATGAAGGGGTTAAGGTTTGAATGATATACTACTCGAATGTCATGATATAAGACCACCAACGATTGGGCGCCATGTAGCAGGGTTTCCGTTCTCCCACAGAACTGTGCATAGAGATCTAGAACCTTAGTGAATTAGGGTGACCCAAAACTCACCTTAGTATCCAAAATCCCCTTACCGAACTAGCTACAGTGTCTAATTGGTCATAACAAGCTGACCAATGACTTAGACAAACCAGAACATGAACTTGGGTTACCTCAGGTACCGTGGACCACATGAACACTCTTTCGCTCTATAATCATTTCAAACCAGAACTTGGAGTAAAGAGGACACGTGCATATTTGAAATATTTATTAATCAATGCAATGTTCTCAAATGCAGTATCTTGTACAATACTAACAAACAGATTATAAGAATCAAAGTTATCAGCATAGTTACTAGTCCATAGTACGCGAACGGTGATAGCATATTATAATGCTTAAATGAATAGGAATTAACAACACCTATTTCTCACCTCCCAACTTAGCATATTATATTATATTATGAAGGTCTCTTTTGGGTTTTAGCAGGGCGGGCCCATACCTTGAATTGTCAGGATGAGAGGATCACATCATCATCTAACAGCTCTCTGCATGCAAAGCATCTTCAAGTGTGTTCTTGCTTTTCCTGTAACTCTATCTTAAACCCGCTTAGAGCCCAATGTTGGCAGCAACTGTATTTGTTTTATGTCTAGTGGTGCGAGGATCAGAGCTCACAGCAACCTTGTGTTAGGTTATTCTTAGAGCGTTCAGCACCCACTGTTCAGACAGTGTACCAAGCACGACAGATATCAGAGCAATAACATATTATTCTCAAATAAATCACATCTTTCGTCTAGGTTGAAAGCTACAATAACAATTATGTGTCGTGTGCAAACTGAAGCTAAAGGAAAATATGTTGTTTAAACATTTAATAAACTCATGCTAACTTAACACAATATATAGAAAAGCAGCATCTATATGACAGAGGTGAGCACGCCGTGTGATCTGCTGCAGGTGAGTTGTGGTGCTGTGTGAAGTGAGCGCGCCGTGTGATCTGCTGCAGGTGAGTTGTGCTGTGTGAGGTGAGCGCACTGTGTGATCTGCTGCAGGTGTGTTCTGGGTGGCAGACACTGACACTCGCATTACTTTCACTCACAGGTGCTGTGCTTGTACTGCAGTTTCCTGCTGCGCATTCCAAGCCGAAGTGTAATTCTTTAATTTGTAGATGTGGGCACTGGGTTACCACGGGCCCCCTTTCAAATGCGTGCCAGGGTCGTGGTCTCAGTCCATTCCTCTCACTCACTCTCTCTCTCTCTCTCTCTCTCTTGCAGTCAATCTGACCGTTTGACCCCTGCTGCTGACCTCTGCTCACAGATGATGCCCGCGCCACATCTGTGGATTCTCCACTCAATACGTCCTCGAGTCAGAGGGCTTCTTCAGTTTGGCCAGTCTGCTTTCTTTCCAGCGAACTGCATCACGTCCTATTCACCCCACCTTCATGGGTCTGGCATGAGAGCACACGTGACATGTGCATCCATGGGCACTGAGTGGATGAAGTAAACCAGCTGTGTGCCCGTGCACATGGTAGTGCCGCCCCCACTCACAGAAAGGGAGTCTGAGGGGCACAGTGCCCCCACTAACACAAAGGTAGTGTGAGAGGCACAGTGCCCCCACTATCAAACCAGGAGTGTGAGGGCCACAGTGTCCCCACTAACACACCAGGAGTGTGAGGGGAGGGCGTGGCTTGACGCCCGGTGAGTATGGCGGTGCACGAGTGAGCGCTCCGTCCATACCGGTGAAGACTCCTGGTTCGTGTCCTTCCTTAGCTGCGGAGATGCCGGATTATCCTATCGTACACCCCTAGGAATGCCGCGCACACCTTTTGAAGGTCCTTCGTAGCTGCAATCCTTCATTTTTGGTGAAGGTTGGTTAGGTCGCGGCTCCATGACGGCCGTGGCCGCCATTTTGTTTTTTGTTTTTCTCGGCGCTCTTCGCGCAAAATATTCCTCTGGCGGCAGCTTGCTCCAGCTTTCATCTAAGCCCCACGAATGCCTCCCTCTACAGCTTCTAGACACCAGGTGGGCCATTTTCGGCATTTGGCTGCCTCTTCTAAATGACTTGTGGCTTCTCCTTCATTTCTGAGGCATCATCTTCCTGCATGATTGGCGGCCATTTTAAGGTCTTTCTTGACTCTTCCATGTTTCCACAAGACCATTTCTTTGTCCGCTTTCAATACCTGAGTATTCTGTACTGTACACTACATATTTAGCTCATGTGTGTTTTTTCAGCGCTTCTTTGCCCTGGCATTTAACAAGGTGCTCTTGTCATACCGATTTACTGCACTGTGGACCTAATCCTTTCTTCATTTCCTCCTACCAATTTTCACATTTTACAGAGCTCATTAACGTCTCTAACTGCACTATTATCCAGGCATTCTTCTTACTGTATGTTTATACCATATGGGCTGCAACACGGCGAACTCCGCTAACAAGCACTTGAAGAGCAGTATAATCAAAAATTCCAAATTATTTTCGGAGTTTACTAAATTTGAGGCCTCCCAATTGCCTCTCGCCAAGGACACGCAAATAAAAGTCACATTTTAATGGGAAGGTTGGAACTTTTCAAAATCAGTTTTCATTTCTAAAAGCAAAGCTATATGCTAGACTAGCATCCCACTTTGTTTTTTTGCTCATAATGCATGTTGTCCTTTTGTTGATGTTGCCAATGCTTGTTGAGACCACCCATAGGGGTAGGATTTTGCTTGCTGTCCTTGTGCTGCTCCCACTCACCAGGCTAAGGAGACCGACTTACATTTTAGCCTCACATTTCATGTTCCCTCACATTTGTACAGAGTTGTATGTTTTTCAATTTTACAATGTTTCTAATATTATTTCATTTCTCACCTGTCAAGGATCCCATAACTTGGTGTTTAAGGCCCAAGATTAAGACCCATCGCTCTATGCCTTTGTGTTAAAGGAATAGGCTTTGCGTCTGTGTTTATATCAAATCGCGTGTGTTGATTCACTGTCTTGTTTTTCAGCCTGCTTCGCCAGCACTGTGTCTGTGTTTGCGGATCCTTGCGCTCTTGTTGCGGTCTATTCCATGTCCATGGTACTGATGCAGAGTGTCTCTTAATGTTGCTAGTTTAGCTGTGTCGCTGCCCTTGTAGTTGTATGTCTATGGTGCTGATGCTGAGTGTCTCGTAATGTTGCTAGTTTAGCTGTCTCGCTGCCCTTGTAGTTGTATGTCTATGGTGCTGATGCAGAGTGTCTCGTAGTCAAGTCAAGTCAAGTCATAAAATTTGTATAGCGCACTACATACCCAGAGGGTTTCAAGGCGCTTAGGAAGGACGGGGAGGAGGATTATTTGTCAAATATCCACGTTTTAAGCTGCTTTCTGAACG
This sequence comes from Lissotriton vulgaris, assembly GCF_964263255.1. Lineage (NCBI taxonomy): Eukaryota > Metazoa > Chordata > Amphibia > Caudata > Salamandridae > Lissotriton > Lissotriton vulgaris. The sequence goes on from NC_141694.1 coordinate 1,905,453,891, forward strand.
CTAGGTGGTTCTGGGTGAGGCGAAGGTAAGCGGGGAGTGAGTTCCATGTTTTAGCAGCTAGGTATGAGAAGGATCTGCCTCCCATGGTGGTCTTGTTGATGCGAGGTACAGTGGCGAGGGCTTGGCTGGAAGAACGTAGTTGGCGGGAGGGGGTGTAGAAGGACAGTCGAGAGTTGAGGCAATCTGGTCCGATGTCGTAGAGTGATTTGTGTGCGTGGGTAAGCAGTCGGAAAGTGATCCTCTTATTGACGGGTAGCCAGTGGAGGTCTTTAAGGTGGCCAGAGATGTGTTCGTTGCGTGGGATGTCTAATATGAGTCTGGCTGAGGCGTTTTGGATTCGTTGGAGTTTCTTTTGGAGTTTTGCGGTAGTACCCGCGTAGAGGGTGTTTCCGTAGTCTAGTCGGCTCGTGACCAGAGCGTGGGTGACTGTTTTTCTTGTTTCGGAGGGGATCCAGCGAAATGTTTTTCTGAGCATGCGAAGAATGTTGAAGCAGGAAGAGAATACGGCGCTGACTTGTCTGTTCATTGAGAGTGAAGAATCCAGGATGACTCCAAGGTTCCGAGCGTGGTCTGTCGGGATGGGTGCTTTTCCGAGGGCTTCCGGCCACCAGGAGTCGTCCCATGCAGAGGGGGATGTACCTAAGATGAGGACTTCTGTTTTGTCTGAGTTCAGTTTCAGACGGCTTTGTTTCATCCATTCGGCAAATTCTTTCATTCCTTCGTGTAGGTTAGTTTTGGCGGTGCTGGGGTCATTGGTGAGGGAAAGGATCAGTTGAGTGTCGTCCGCGTAAGAGATGATGTTGAGGTTGTGTTGGCGTGCGATGGCCGCGAGGGGGCTCATGTATACGTTGAAGAGGGTGGGGCTGAGTGAGGATCCTTGAGGTACGCCGCAGATGACTTCAGAGGCCTCGGACTTGAATGGAGGAAGGCGGACTCTCTGGGTTCTTCCGGTGAGGAACGAGGTGATCCATTCAAGTGCTTTTCCTTGGATTCCGGTGTTATTGAGGCGTTGTAGAAGGGTGCTGTGGCAGACTGTATCGAATGCTGCAGAGAGGTCGAGGAGGATGAGGGCGACTGTGTCACCATTGTCCAGTAGAGTTCGAATGTCGTCTGTTGCTGCGATGAGGGCGGTCTCAGTGCTGTGTTTTGCTCGGAAGCCAGATTGTGAGGAGTCGAGGGATTTGTTGGCTTCGAGGAAAGCGGCGAGCTGGTTGTTGACGGCTTTCTCGATGACTTTGGCCGGGAATGGAAGAAGCGAGATGGGGCGGTAATTTTTGAGTTCGGTGGGGTCCGCTGTTGGTTTTTTCAGAAGGGCGGTGAGTTCAGCGTGTTTCCAGTCATCTGGGAAGGTAGCGGAGTTGAAGGAGCAGTTGATGACGTCTCGGAGGTGTGGTGCTATGACGGAGTCTGCTTTGTTGAAGATGTGGTGAGGGCATGGGTCTGTGGGGGATCCTGAGTGGATGGAATTCATCAGGCAGATGGTGTCCTCAGTGGAGATTGGGTTCCAGGCGTTAAGGGTGTTCACGGAGGGAAGATGGTCAACAGATGGTGGGGTGGGTTGGTTTCCGGGTTGGTTGTCAAAGCTGTTGTGGATGTCTGCAATCTTGTTGTGGAAAAAAGAGGCTAGGGAGTCGCAGAGGGTTTGAGAGGGGGTGATGTCGTTGGAGTTGGCCGATGGATTGGAGAATTCCTTGACGATGTTGAAAAGTTCCTTGCTGTTGTGAGCGTTGTTGTCGAGTCGATCCTTGAATGCTGTTTTCTTGGCTTTCCGGATCAGTTGGTGGTGAGTGCGGGTGGCGCTTTTGAAGGCGTCCTTAGTGCTGGTGGTTGGGTCTTTTTTCCAGGCCTTTTAAAGGGAGCGGCAGAGTTTCTTGGACTTCTTGAGATCATCGTTGAACCATGAGGCTTTCTTGTTGCCAGGTTTGCTTTGACGTTTTTTCAGTGGTGCTAAGGTGTCGGCGGTGTTGGATAGCCATAGGGTGAGGTTGGTGGCGGCTTCGTTGGCGTTAGAAGAGAGGGCTGGGGAGTTTCGAAGGAGCGATGCGGAGATTTGGTCCGTGGTGATTTTGTTCCAGTTTCTTTGCAGGGTAGGTTGGGAGTGGTTGATGGGTTTCGGCTTGTTGTAGGTGAAGTGAACGCAGCTGTGGTCGGTCCAGAGGAGATCCGTAGTGTGGCTGAAGGAGACATGATTGCTGGAGGTGAAGATAGGGTCGAGAGTGTGACCTGCGATGTGGGTGGGGGAAGTGACTAGTTGTTTAAGTCCGAGGTTGGCGAGGTTGTCCACGAGGGTGGCGGTGTTGCGGTCGTTTATCTTTTCAAGGTGAAAGTTGAGGTCTCCCAGAAGAATATAGTCTTTGGAGGGGAGCGCGTGTGGAGAGATGAAGTCTGTGATGTCTTCACTGAATTTTGTGCGGGGTCCTGGTGGTCTGTAGAGGAGGGTGCCTCTGAGTGTGGTCTTGGGGTCGATGTGGATCTGGAAGTGAAGGTGTTCGGAGTTGGTGAGGTTGGCGTCAGAGCTGGTTGAGATGCGGATAGATTTCTTATGGACGATAGCGATTCCTCCTCCTGCTAGTTTAGCTGTCTCGCTGTCCTTGTAGTTGTATGTCTATGGTGCTGATGCAGAGTGTCTCTTAATGTTGCTAGTTTAGCTGTCTCGCTGCCCTTGTAGTTGTATGCCTATGGTGCTGATGCAGAGTGTCTCTTAATGTTGTTTAGCTGCCTCGCTGTCCTTGTAGTTGTATGTCTACGGTGCCGATGCAGAGTGTCTCTTAATGTTGCTAGTTTAGCTGTCTCGCTGTACTTGTAGTTGTATGTCTACGGTGCTGATGCAGCGTGTCTCGTAATGTTGCTAGTTTAGCTGTCTCGCTGTCCTTGTAGTTGTGTGTCTATGGTGCTGAAGCAGACTGTCTCTTAATGTTGCTGGTTTAGCTGTCTCACTGCCCTTGTAGTTGTATGTCTACGGTGCTGATGCAGCGTGTCTCGTAATGTTGCTAGTTTAGCTGTGTCCCTGCCCTTGTAGTTGTGTGTCTATGGTGCTGATGCAGAGTGTCTCTTAATGTCGCTAGTTTTGCTGTCTCTCTGCCCTTGTAGTTGTGTGTCTGTGGTGCTGATGCACTGAGTGTCTTTTAATGTTGCTAATTTAGCTGTCTCTCTGCCCTTGTAGTTGTGTGTCTATGGTGGTGATGCAGAGTGTCTCTTAATGTTGCTAGTTTAGCTGTCTCGCTGCCCTTGTAGTTGTATGTCTATGGTGCTGATGCACTGAGTGTTTCTTAATGTTGCTTAGCTGTCTCTCTGCCCTTGTAGTTGTATGTCTATGGTGCTGATGCTGAGTGTCTCTTAATGTTGCTGGTTTAGCCGTCTCACTACCCTTGTAGTTGTGTGTCTATGGTGCTGATGCAGAATGTCTCTTAATGTTGCTAGTTTAGCTGTCTCTCTACCCTTGTTGTTGTATCTGTATGGTGCTGATGCAGACCTTGTCTTAATGTTGCTAGTTTAGCTGTCTCGTTGTCCTTGTAGTTGTGTGTCTATGGTGCTGATGCAGAGTGTCTCTTAATGTTGCTAGTTTAGCTGTCTCGCTGCCCTTTTAGTTGTATTTCTATGGTGCTGATGCAGAGTGTCTCTTAATGTTGCTAGTTTAGCTGTGTCACTGTCCTTGTAGTTGTATGTCTATGGTGCTGATGCAGAGTGTCTCTTAATGTTGTTAGTTTAGCTGTCTCACTGCCCTTGTAGTTGTATGTCTACGTTGCGCCGATCCATCTTTGTGCCTCGGTTGCCTTTGGTGTTGTCTGTGTCTCTGATCCCCTGGTGCAGGCTTTGGCATTTTAAACATGTTCTCAAAAGTCGATCGTGGTATGCTTCCCACTTCTCCTTGCAGTTATTATGCTATGAGTAACACCTAAACTCTTCACTTTATTAGGTGTAGTTTGACAGCACGGCTGTCACTAAATCTTGTGTGATCAACAGAAAACAAGCTTCAGAGTACTCTTGAGAGATCGACCTTGGCTCCACCTGCTTTTCGATGACTGAGTACCGCAACGAGTTGGGCAACTGTGTGGTTTCACTGAAAAAGAGCGCTTGTGTTGCACTTTCTTGGACATGTAGGGAGTCTCAGTCACAATTGTGTACTGCTAACTCCTCGTCGCTGTTGTGACCATATGGGAATTTTGTACTGAGTGCAATAATGTAATGGAATTCAAGGTGTTGCAGTTGTTTCTCATGATCCCCCTCCTCTCAACTTTTTTACAACTCGGTCTATGCCAGTATATTTCTAAAGAGTGTTTTCCCCATTGTGCTTTAGATGAAAATGTCTGGCCACGAGGTAACTCGAGTCATGTGCCAGAATGAATTGAATGGGTCGGGTTTCAAAGGTGTTGAAATGTAGCCAGTATTATGTCTTCTATGTCTTCTTCTTGCCGGGTGTTGGACTTGGGCCTTTTGGCAGATTCACCCCTGAACTTTTTGCCTGTTAATATGACATGATGTTAGTTGATTTCTGGTCTCTGCACACTTTAGCACTGAGACGTATTGTAAAGTGCGTGCGCACTCCGAGTGCGTGGGCTGAGAGTGGCCTGCCCTCCCATAGGAATGCATGGGGGATATGTATGTCGATGGTAGTTCCTGATATGTGGGAAATGCAGGGTCGAGTTTGGTATGTGCAAACTCGTGAGATTAAATGCTGTGCGATGATGTGCGCAGATTTATTGTGTCTAGTGTGGAAGTGCCACTTCTAGAAGTTGGCATGTCTGTGAAGTGAATGTGAATTGGCTGTCTGGCTTGTGATTGGCTGGAGCTGGATGGTGTTCCTGGCTCCAGGAGCAAGGATGGGTCTGCCCCGGTGGTGAATGGAGAGATTTGCATGTAGATGGGAGGGAGGAGTTGCACCTGGGACCTGAATAGGGCTGTGCCTTCCCTCCACAATGCAGGCTCCACCCCCTGTGGTGCATCTGATGTCCCTGGCCTGTCTTGTGAATAGGGAGAGGGGCTGAGCAAAACAAAGTGCTCCAGAACCAGTTGCATCTGGTTCTCCCCTTGCCTGCACCTTTGAGACAAAGGATTTGGTAGTATAAAAAGGGTCTGTGACACCATGTCAAATGTTCTTGTTGTGGACTTGAATCTACCAGGCCATTAGGAGCCCATGCCACATTTTCTAACTTCCCCAGCTGCCCAGCAAGTAGTGGGCAGCTGCACTGTTTAGGTCTTTCGTTTTAGGGGACATACTTTTTTAATCCAGGAGTGAGACGCACTCCTTTGCCCCATCTCTGCCTGCACAGCTGCGCAGCACTTAGTGCCAGCTGCTACGTTTAGGCCCTGCATTTAAGACTCACAGCTGCTCAGTAAGTGGTGGGCAGCTGCCACATTTAGGTTTGCTCCAAGTGCGCCCCTGTGACTGTCGCTGCATTGGCAGCGCGCCCTGACTTTTGACAGAGGGCATTTGAGGCCCTTAGAGATGGCCAGTTGGCCCTGGGGACTATTAGGTTTGTCGGGCGCAAGGCCCTAGTGTACTTTTTAGAGGTGCTAGGAAATGTAATGTCGTAGTATGTTTTATGCACTTTGATTTATGATTATAAATGTGCTTTTATGCTTATTAGGGTTTTTACCTACTTTCTGATGTTTTCTTTTGATTCTCTACTGTGGTCTATGTTTGATTTATTCCCTACTGCAGGTTATGTTAGTACGTTTATTTTCTAATGCAAGGTATGTTTTGGAGATTGGTCTACTACGTTCAGATTTATGAGGTTGGCGCAGAATAGAGTTCTCGCCTTATGTGATACTGTATTTGTTATGATTTAGTTACAGGTTGGCGCTGAGTATTGAGTCTGCCAGTGATTAGTGGTTTATGTTCTGAGATTATGATATGTTCCTATTTTTACTATTCTTGACCAAGTGCTAATTCTGACAGAGGCCCATGTGGCCCTGTCCTGTGTAAATAATCCCCTGCAAATATTGCCCGTGCCAGTTGGCACAGTGTATATTGTGTGATTACCATCTAATGTGTTTTATGACAATACAAAGGCTATTTTTATACATAACCTTGTGTCGAGTTACTTTTGTGGTGTGCCTAGTATGTTGTTACTGTGTGTGTTGTGCAAATGCTTTACACATCGCCACCGGGATAAGCCTGAGCGCTCGTGCCAAGCTACCAAGGGGGTGAGCAGGGGTAACTCCCTTTCCCTGACTAGAATGGTTTGGCTGGCTTTGGCGCAAGCCTCAGCCAGCCAAAGATCCCAATTTCTAACACGGGATACCTATAATTGTGCAAATTAGGCATTCTATTAAATCCTCTCTTTGGGGAAAGTAAAAAAGTTTAAAGGAAAGAAGTAAATAAAATATAGATATTGTTTCAAAATGAAATTGAAATTACAACTTCTTTGTTCATGAACTTTACCCTTTATGTCTGGACAATAGGAGCTTGTTTGCCAACTTGACAAAGGCTTCGGCAATAGACAAAATACGTAGTCTTTGAATAAACAAACTGGATTCTAATGAGTTTGTGTGCCACTGTGTTCTACTCCCGGTGGAAGAGACGTTTCACTTCAAGGGTATTGTAGATTGGTCCAAGCTGTCCGTAGCTCCAGGACTGCCAGGCGGCGAGCTGCAATCTTGGGAAACTCACACTCACTCTCACACAAACACTCTCATACACACAACCACACACACACAACCACACACACAACCGCACACACACAACCGCACACACCCAACCACACACACACCCAACCACACACACACACCCAACTACACACACACACGCAACCACACACACCCAACCACACACACCCAACCACACACACCTGACCACATACACCCAACCACACACGCAACCACATGCACACAACCACATGCACACAACCACATGTACACAACCACACGCACACAACCACACAACCAAAACCACACAACCACACACACACACACACCCACAACCACACACAAACCCACAACCACACACACCCCCAAAACCACACACCCACAACCACACACAAACACACACACACACACAACCACACACAATCACACACACAACCACACACAATCACATACACACAACCACACACACAACCACACACACACAACCACTACCACACACACACCCACACCCAACCACACACACAACCACACACACAACCACACACAACCACACACACCCTCCCCCGGCCACTCATTGCCTATCAGCCTCCTCTCAGCCAGGTAGCACGATCGCGATCAGTTTCACTTTCACGCGATCAGATTTACTTTCACGGCAGCGTTCGCCGTGAAAGTGTTCGCATTTCTAGTTTTATTCAGCATTCACTCTTCTTTCCTAGTGCTTGACATTTCAATCTCTACAATATTTAAGCAGCCTGCACGTCTCCTGTCAACCATACCACTTCATACATTAAATCCGATCCACATAGATATCAGTGGTACAGACAAAGGTAACCAGGTTTCTTATCCTTCCTTCAAGCAGTAACCAGAATACACAACTGCATTCGTGCCCCACCTAGTTTTAAACAGCTAACAGTTATTCTAATCGGTTTTCTTCACAGAGGTTGTGTCTTAGGAGAAGGGCAGTGGCACTCGCATGGCACTATACGCTAGTGTGTTCAAAAGAGTTGTTTAACAAAAAAAGTTTTATGAAAAATTGACTCTTTTTTAAAACTTCTGATTCAACAAGAATCCGAGTCCGCCACAACACTTCTTTTTTTTTTAGGCTGTCAGCTGTGAAAAGGAGACCAATATTGCCCCCATTTTTATTATTCTGTATCCTCTGTTCAATTCTGGTGTGCTTTTTCAACTTGTTGCTAGTTCATTGCGAATCTTACCGTTACTAATTCAAATTGTGTTAGCTTTGGCTTATTTGCAATGTAAACTTTATCTCATTAAGTTGCTGTAACAAGCTGCAAGTCCGCTACGGAAGCCCATTCTTTTGCTAATTGTTGGACTTGGCCCTTAGGGCAGGTTCACCCCTAGACTTTTTGCTTTTAAATGGTGACCTGGTGATGGTGATTTTTGGGTTCTGCGCACTTTCACTGTGTCCCAGTGGAAAGTGTGTGTGCACTTTGAGTGCATGTGATGAGCTAGGCCTGCCCTCCCATAGGAATGCATGGGGAATGTCTGTGTCCCTGGTAGTTCCTGATGCGTGGGGAGTGCGGGCTCGAGTTTGGTATGTGTGAACTCGTGGGAGTGAATGCTGCGCAACGGTATGTGCGGCTTGTATGTGTCTAGTGGGGAAGGGCCACTTCTAGACATGGCTGTACGTGTGCTGTGAGGGTGCTGGCGTGTGATTGGCTGGAGCTGGCTGGCATGCCAGGCTCCAGGAAGTCTGGATGGGTCTGCCCGGTGGTGAGTGGGAGATTAGCATGCTGATGGCTGGGGAGGAGTGTACCTGTGTCCTGAATGAGGCTGGGTTTTCCCCTGACAATGCTGGCTCCGCCCCCCGTGGTGCGTCTAACGACCCTAGCCTTGCCAGTGAATGGAGAGGGTGGTTGAGCCCATCAACAGTGCGCACAGACCAGCTGCGACTGGTTCTGCCCTCACCCTGCACCTGCAAACAAAGGATTTACAGTATAAAAATGGGGCTGTGTCCCCACAGAGGTTGTTCTCTTCCAGGATCCTGAGGGGGCTGCTGCTGCTGTCGCTGGGCCAGAGGACCGCCACTTGGACTGTCTCCCTTCCTGGAGACCCAGTGAGCTGGCTCTGGACCCAGCCTTGCCCCCCCTGCCTGCCTACAAGGACTTTTGCTGGACTTTGTTGTCCTATAGCGCCTGGGGGCGCTGTATTTGATTGATAGCGCTGGGAGCTCTTTTCTTTCCCCTTCTAGCGCTTAAAAGCGCTTTATTTTTCATTTAGCGCAGGGAGCGCTTTAAATTGCCTTTTAGCGCTAGGAGCGCTTTACTTGTGGAAGCCGGAGCCCACCCGGCGTTTTACCCTGCTCCGTGACGATTTTCGAGTCCTCTGGCAGGTGCCCACCCTGCCAGGGACATTGCCGCCCAAGCGAGTGCCACCTCGCAGAGGTGCTTGTATTTAATTTATCACGAGGGAGCCCACTCCTCGGATAAGTGACACCCCGCCTACAAGTGCCGGAAAAGGGCCCCCGCGCTGCCCGCGGCGACCCGGAAGTGTTAAGGCCCGCCGGCCAATCACAGCGCAGCCCCGGGAGAGGCGGCCGGAAGTCCCGCCCCCGCAGTCTGAGGAGAGACGAGGGGCCCGGCACCTGAAGGTGCAGGCGGGGCTCCGTTGTGGAAAAGGAGCCCGCGACGCCCACCGGAGAAGCCTTCCAGAGTTGCCTGGCTCCCCCGCGAGGCTCTCCCGAGTGAGAGAGCCCCGCCCGCCGCCAGAGAAGGACACCCGGTCCGCAGAAGAGCCCCCGCAACAGGTCCAGGTGAGTGGGGGCCCGGGGTGTTGATCCACAAGGGAGGGAGGGCGTCGGGACACATTGCCGGTGTCCGCCCCCCGCACCTTCAGTTCCAGCCCTGAGAGGGCTCCGGGGGCCATTGTCAGTTTGAGTCCCCAGGAGGGGGACTCCGCCGATCTGCCCGCATCTTGTGCCAGGGCCCCGAGGCCCCAACGACCGGCACATTTTCGTTGTTATTCAGAGCCTGCAAGGCTCAGGGGCCTTTCGGTTTGCGAGCCCACGAGGCTCTTGGGGCATTGCTTAGTGTTGTGAGCCCTGAAAGGCTCCATGTGGCCCATTTTGTTGATCACAAGCCCTGAGAGGCTCAGGAGGGCTAGTTATTTTTTCACGAGCCCAGAGGAGCTCAAAAGCGCCACAGTTATTTAGGGCCCTGCGAGGGCTCTAGGGGGCATCACTTGTTTGTAGGGCCCAGAGGGGCTCAGGGGACACTCATTTCGCCAGAGCCTGTGAGGCTCCAACGTTGCCCCCACCAGTGTTGTCACAGCTGCCCAGCACTTCGTGGGCAGCTGCCACGTTTAGGCTCCTGACATTGAGACAGTTCAGGTGTTCCTGCCTATGGAAAGTCACAGGTGGTGACTAAGTGAGTTTGGCGCAATTGTTCAATTTCTGCACCTCTGAATGTGTTTTTATGCGTCATGTGCCTTGTTCTTACACCTCTGAATGTATTGTTGATGCATCATATGTTTTCCTCCTTACACCTCTGAATCAATGTTATGCATTGCATCATGTGTTATGTGCTTACACCCCTACAGGTATTGTGATACTTAGGTAGTTGTTTTTCTCCTAGTGCAGGTGGTGCTAGTGAGGTCCTGGTTACCAGTGATTACTGGTTGTGTGCTATTTTGTGCTAAAGTAATTTTACATTCTAAGTGCTATTTCTAAAAAGTGTGACTTCTAAAAGTGCTGATTCCTGACAGTGGTCCAGGTGGCCCTGTCTTGTAAATATCCCCTGTAAATTCTGCCCGTGCCTCTGGCACATTGTAAAGTGTGTGTTTTTATCTAATGTGTTTTGGTGTAATACAAAGGCTATTTTTATATAACCTTGTGTGGAGTTTCCTTTGTGGTGGGTCCTGGGTGTTGTTGCTGGGGTGCGTGCGCAAATACTTAACTTACATCGCCTCCAAGTTTAGCCTTCCTGCTCGCGCCACGTTACCTAGAGGGTGAGCAGGGGTTATCTTGGCGTGTAACTCCCTTGCCCTGACTTGGGAGTGGTGGTCTCTGACTGACATTGGCGAAAGCCCTGACCAGCCAGGGATCCCATTTCCAACACTAATTATTTTCCACATAAGGTTGCAAGACCATAAAGTGGAGTTTTCAGAATTTTGAATAGTTTCTTGTTTGAAGATGTTACTCTCTTCTGCGCACCCCACTCCTGTACTAAGGTCACAAGTGACTTGGCACCCGCCTTTCAGAGGTTCTTGCATCCACCCAAGTCTGGCCTGGCACTAGTGCGTCCCAGCCTGGCACACACTGGATGATGAACTCTGCACCTCCTACTAGACCCCAGCTCACTGCTGTTTGCAGTCTGTCACTCACCGCTCACCTCCCTGGCGCTACCCTTCACTCCTCAGGCCTGGCAGTCAATCCTCGCACCTGGCACTCACCCTTCTCCCTCTCTGGCACTCAGCATTGACTCTGACTGCTGCAACTAAGTATTTTGATACTGCTGACTTCGCTGCTTCATCAGCAAGCGAATTACCGACAGCGTGGACTCCCACGCGCTGATGGCCAAGAGTATGAATCACAAACACGATTGGCAACTTCTCTTAAGTTCCGCCACTCGGACCCAGATCATTTTATGTTTTATGGTGCTACCTTTGGAGTCACGAAATTCATTCTGAATCCAAAAGAACAAGTTCTCATTTTATGACTGGACACAGTAGTAGGAATCACTTACGATCAAAGTCGTCACACCAGGATCTGCGTACTCCAATGCAAGCATCAGAGGACGAAGCTCTGCTAATTGTGCGGTGCAGTCCCCAAGCGTCTGCGTGTGCACGACACTGGACTTGAACTCATCGTTCACCATGGCACCAACCACAATGGCGCATGCGGAAACGTAGGCATGTTTAGAGCCATGCGCCACCTGCGCCGATCCATCAGTGTAAATGATGCAATGGAAATCCTCCAACGGCCGCATTGCTAAAGGAGCTGGATGAACAAATTCATACTGTAAGTACTCCTGCGACCGTTAAGTGGCATCAAAAATAAACGTGACATCCTGGGATCTCAAGGATGCAGCCCACTGAATCCACCTAGGGTGCAAAGCCTTAGAATTTGGTACACTGGCTTTCGTAACTGCCTCTAAGGCAGGACACGGGGTAACAACCAACATGCGTTTTCCCTGTGACAGGGCACGTTCCTTTAGAATTGCCATCTGCACTGCCGTCAAAACTTTCTCCACAGTGGAAAAACGCAGTTCAGCCGATGTGTACAAGTGTGACCTGTAAGCAATAGGTACTGTATCTCCTTCATTAAAAGTTAGGTACATGAAACCCACTGTCCCAGGGATAATTCTTATCACCAGGTTGGTCTGGTTATCACGAGTCTGTAAGTATTCAGAAGCGAGCAAATCAGCTTGCAAAGACTGCGAAATAGCCGAATGCTCTGGCAGCCAGCATGATTTGGAAAAAGATGGTTGTATCAAAGCATACAAAGGCTTGATATGCTGGGCATATTCTGGAATGTAAGTTCTCCCGAAATTTAAAAAGCCCAGTAAAGATTGTAATTTTTTCAGTGTTGTCGGAGAGCGCAACTGTGCGCATTTCTCCAGGAAATGAGGAGCCAACCCCTTTCCTTCGTTGTTAAGCTCGTAGCCCAGAAACAACATTGTGTACTCTGCAATGTGCGATTTTGCAAAGTTAAACTTGTAACCCATGTCCGCAAAGTTACAAATTATGCTATTAACTCGACACAGATGATCCCAAAGTTCGTCGTCTGTGAGATAAATGTCATCCACATACGAACAAGCAACGGGGTCGATTCACTCCAAAAGAGAGATTATGCGTGCGGAAAAAACTCCAGGACTATTTTTATAGCCCATAGGGAGTCGTCGGAACATTTTTTGCACACCAGCTCATGTAAAGGACGTCCATTGGGAACTAAGACCATCCAATCTTTGGGCATAAAAACCATTGGAAATGTCAAGCGTGGTTTTGAACCGTTTACGCTCAAGACTATTCACTAGGGCAGAGCCGTGAGTATTCTGTACTGCACAGTTACGGCAATGCGAGTTCAAATGCCGGTAGTCCAAAACCAAACGATATGAGCCGTCCGGCTTGTTTACTGTAAAAAGGGGCTTATTCATCGGTGACACACACGTTTCAATTACACCTTGATATTCCAATTGTTCAAGGATAGCCGCGACTGAAGCTTTCGCTTCACCTCGTATGGGATATTGGGGTTGAGGCTGCGGCTGAGACCGCAAAGGAATCACGTGGCTTGGAGACAATTTATCCCATCCACATTGATTGCGGTACACAGCCGGCGCAAGCGCCAGAGCCCACTCTTCTGCAAAATGCAGCGTTTCCACTCTCGAAACAGTGTGCGCGAAACTGTGGAGGATTACCTCCTCCCCTCGAGGAGCTGCAAGAACAAAAGGCAGGGGCCAGTCAGCCTCCGAAAGCAAAATGTCATACGTAGACAAAAGATTCTCCCAAAATACCCCTTTTACAGTTCGCTGTATGCCACCTTCAATTAACAGGACAATTTCAAAAAGTCTATCAGGGGGAGCAACCCTTGTATCAGCTGTTTCAATCACAACATAAGTGTCAGTCGCTGTCACCTTCAGTAGTGGACGGAGGGCCTCTCTCACTATGGTAATCTCCGCCGCGCTGTCCAGCAAGGTCAGAGCCCACGTCGGATTCTGAAGCCGCGTTCTCACAATCTGGGGCATATCGATGCGCCGTTAAGGCTGCGACTTTCTTCTTGGCAAACTGCGGTCTCTGAGGCGTAGAGTCCTCCTGCTTGCCTGGACCGTTGCGCGGGCGGGGCTGACCACGTCCTTGCTGGCCACCCTGCCGCCCCCTCCACCACCAGTCGACGGAGCCGATGAGCCCTGAAAGGAACGAGGAGAGCGTTGGTGAGAAGCCTGAAAACGTTCAGGCGATTTAATCGTCGTGCGATCGCGCAAATCATGAACACGTTCTGACTGCGCAGGCAATGGAGACGCAGGACGAGAAACCTGTGTTTTTTGTTGTTGCTGTTGCCTACCCTGATTCTGTTTCTTAGGCCAATTTTGATTCTTGGACTTAGGTTGAACGTTAATTTCCGAAGCTTGTCCCTGAGGCTGCTTCTTCTCCTTAGTAGAAAAAGGCTTATCACCCTTACTATTGTGACCTACGGTTTTATAAGCCGCCACAATTATCCTCGCTAACTGCTGGGGTTTCTCGGCATTGGGAATCAGCGCCAGAGCGTTAGCCACCTGAAAGTTCACAGCATCCCCCTTGACATTCGCAAGGATCAGATTGCAAATCACATCAAAGGAGCCACACAGGCGCATACCCAACTCAAGCGCCGATTCCGGTCCGTGATCATCCTGAACACGTTTAAGGACCGTAGACAGATTGGACACAGATGGGGAGCCAAAGCACCTCGAATAGACTGCGGCAAAAGTCTTACCCCAGGTCTCACAGTCAACAAGCTCAGGGGCCAAATCTTTCGGCAAACTAAGTGTAAGAATCCGATGCTTCTCGACAGGATTCGTATTAGGAAACACCGCCTCCAGCTGGTCAAATTTCTCGGCAAGCCAGAAAGGAAAATCATCCTTATCCTGGGGCTTCTTGCCCATAATGGAATTTACCATGACAGGACTGATTTTCAAACCACCCTGTCCTGCCGGAAGGGCCGCACCTCCAGGGGCTGCCCCCTGAACATTACGACTTGTGTAATGCACAAGGGCTCTAATCACGGCAATGGCGACCACATGAAGTCGCCGAAGTTCACCCAAGTTACAAGTGGCGTGATTAGGGTGAGGAGTAAATCCAGCCAAAGCGGGCCAATTTACGCCTTGAATGGACAAAGGACCTAATCTTGGAGCTGTCAAAGAGTGGGGGAGGGCGCCACCAAACCAAACTCCATGCTGCCAAACATCAATAGGAACTTCCCGTGCTCTGTACGGAGCATATTAAGCAGGAACAGGTGATGCCGTGTACGAGTGGAACACACCAGAATTTGCGTCCACCGCCGGAAATGTCACCCACGAATAAAACAGTTCGTACGGGTAAGCATGTTCTGCACTCACCACCAGAATCACAGCTAAGCCTTCAGCAGGTACATCATAAGTCCGCAAATGATCACGCACCGCAATGCAACTATGCTGCGGGATGTCCACGGCTTGTGCCATGACAGCACAGGAAATAGAAAAAACAAAGATTACTTTGTAGCACAACTGGGTAGTAATTCAAAGAAACCGTTTTAGATAAATTCAAGCTTGAAAAGACCTAGTTCATAAATAGGTAGGTTTTCTGACACCACCGTTTTCCGGAAACGGGAATGAAGGGGTTAAGGTTTGAATGATATACTACTCGAGTGTCATGATATAAGACCACCAACGATTGGGCGCCATGTAGCAGGGTTTCCGTTCTCCCACAGAACTGTGCATAGAGATCTAGAACCTTAGTGAATTAGGGTGACCCAAAACTCACCTTAGTATCCAAAATCCCCTTACCGAACTAGCTACAGTGTCTAATTGGTCATAACAAGCTGACCAATGACTTAGACAAACCAGAACATGAACTTGGGTTACCTCAGGTATCGTGGACCACATGAACACTCTTTCGCTCTATAATCATTTCAAACCAGAACTTGGAGTAAAGAGGACACATGCATATTTGAAATATTTATTAATCAATGCAATGTTCTCAAATGCAGTATCTTGTACAATAGTAACAAAAAGATTATAAGAATCAAAGTTATCAGCATAGTTACTAGTCCATAGTACGCGAACGGTGATAGCATATTATAATGCTTAAATGAATAGGAATTAACAACACCTATTTCTCACCTCCCAATTTAGCATATTATATTATATTATGAAGGTCTCTTTTGGGTTTTAGCAGGGCGGGCCCATACCTTGAATTGTCAGGATGAGAGGATCACATCATCATCTAACAGCTCTCTGCATGCAAAGCATCTTCAAGTGTGTTCTTGCTTTTCCTGTAACTCTATCTTAAACCTGCTTAGAGCCCAATGTTGGCAGCAACTGTATTTGTTTTATGTCTAGCGGTGCGAGGATCAGAGCTCACAGCAACCTTGTGTTAGGTTATTCTTAGAGCGTTCAGCACCCACTGTTCAGACAGTGTACCAAGCACGACAGATATCAGAGCAATAACATATTATTCTCAAATAAATCACATCTTTCGTCTACGTTGAAAGCTACAATAACAATTATGTGTTGTGTGCAAACTGAAGCTAAAGGAAAATATGTTGTTTAAACATTTAATAAACTCATGCTAACTTAACACAATATATAGAAAAGCAGCATCTATATGACAGAGGTGAGCACGCCGTGTGATCTGCTGCAGGTGAGTTGTGGTGCTGTGTAAAGTGAGCGCGCCGTGTGATCTGCTGCAGGTGAGTTGTGCTGTGTGAGGTGAGCGCACTGTGTGATCTGCTGCAGGTGTGTTCTGGGTGGCAGACACTGACACTCGCATTACTTTCACTCACAGGTGCTGTGCTTGTACTGCAGTTTCCTGTTGCGCATTCCAAGCCGAAGTGTAATTCTTTAATTTGTAGATGTGGGCACTGGGTTACCACTGGCCCCCTTTCACATGCGTGCCAGGGTCGTGGTCTCAGTCCATTCCTCTCACTCTCTTTCTCTCTCTCTCTCTCTCTTGCATTCAATCTGACCGTTTGACCCCTGCTGCTGACCTCTGCTCACAGATGATGCTCCGCGCCACATCTGTGGATTCTCCACTCAATACGTCCTCGAGTCAGAGGGCTTCTTCAGTTTGGCCAGTCTGCTTTCTTTCCAGCGAACTGCATCACGTCCTATTCACCCCACCTTCATGGGTCTGGCATGAGAGCACACGTGACATGTGCATCCATGGGCACTGAGTGGATGAAGTATACCAGCTGTGTGCCTGTGCACATGGTAGTGCCGCCCCCACTCACACAAAGGGAGTCTGAGGGGCACAGTGCCCCCACTAACACAAAGGTAGTGTGAGAGGCACAGTGCCCCCACTATCAAACCAGGAGTGTGAGGGCCACAGTGTCCCCACTAACACACCAGGAGTGTGAGGGGCGGGCGTGGCTTGACGCCCGGTGAGTATGGCGGTGCACGAGTGAGCGCTCCGTCCATACCGGTGAAGACTCCTGGTTCGCGTCCTTCCTTAGCTGCTGAGATGCCGGATTATCCTATCGTACACCCCTAGGAATGCTGCGCACACCTTTTGAAGGTCCTTCGTAGCTGCAATCCTTCATTTTTGGCGAAGGTTGGTTCGGTCACGGCTCCATGACGGCCGCGGCCGCCATTTTGTTTTTTGTTTTTCTCGGTGCTCTTCGTGCAAAATACTCCTCTGGCGGCAGCTTGCTCCAGCTTTCATCTAAGCCCCACGAATGCCTCCCTCTACAGCTTCTAGACACCAGGTGGGCCATTTTCGGCATTTGGCTGCCTCTTCTAAATGACTTGTGGCTTCTCCTTCATTTCTGAGGCATCATCTTCCTGCATGATTGGCGGCCATTTTAAGGTCTTTCTTGACTCTTCCATGTTTCCACAAGACCATTTCTTTGTCCGCTTTCAATACCTGAGGCTCCATTACTATCTCACCGCACACTACATATTTAGCTCATGCTGTGTTTTTTCAGCGCTTCTTTGCCCTGGCATTTAACAAGGTGCTCTTGTCATACCGATTTACTGCACTGTGGACCTAATCCTTTCTTCATTTCCTCCTACCAATCTTCACATTTTACAGAGCTCATTAACGTCTCTAACAGCACTATTATCCAGGCATTCTTCTTAGTGTGTGTTTATACCATATGGGCTGGAACACGGCGAACTCCGCTAACAAGCACTTGAAGAGCAGTATAATCAAAAATTCCAAATTATTTTCGGAGTTTGCTAAATTTGAGGCCTCCCAATTGCCTCTCGCCAAGGACACGCAATCCATGATGGAATCGCCTGCGACAACTTCGGGGAAGACCACTACTAAAAGACTAAAGAAAGACCCTCCTTCGCCTCCTAAATCCACATCGCCCATATCTATAGAGCTCTTGTTGGAAGAAATAAGGGCCCTTCCCCCCTTTATGGAGGAAACCAACGCTAAATTACAAGTCTTAACTGACAATTGGGTACAAATAGATGCAAGAGTCACGTCAGTGGAACGAAATGTCTCTTCTCTTCAAGAATCCTCCACCAAAGTTTCTCACCTACACTCATAAGTTTCCTCTCTCCAAAGGCAAGTGGGGGATCTCGAAAACCGCAACAGATTCAATAATTTGTGTATCTACGGCCTGGGGGAGGGATGTGAAGGCAACAACCCTATTGCCTTTTTTAAATCCTTCCTTCCCAAACTTCTACATCTGCCTGAGGACACTGTACTCAACATCCAGCGTGCCCACAGACTTGGTCGAGCTCCTTCCTCAACTTCCACTGCGACGAGGCCAAGAGGTGTTATTATGTATTTCTTAGAATATACAGATCTCCTGAAAGTCTTATCAGCGGCCAGAGCATCTCCTCACCTCACCTGGTCACGATCTTCTTTGTTCTTCGCGCAGGATTACGCCGGAGCCACGGCGAACTGACGCCAAGCTTTTCTGGATATGCAAGCTGATCTTAGATCCATCGGTGCCAGATACAGACTTTTTCACCCATGCCTTTTCAAGGTCACTTACAACAATAAGACTACAACATATGAGGATCTTGTACGCCTTCAAAGCTTCCTGAATTCGTGCCGATCGTCTGAAATGGACCATTCCGGTCCTTCTTCCACTTTCCCCACCTGACTTTTCTGGTTTATATGTAGCCTCTTCTAAATTCATTTTTTAACTACGTTAATCCAGTTTTAGAATTGCTTGTTATATTCTGTATACGATCTATGCATGTTTGAGGTTATTTTGTTTGCTCCACTTCTCGTTTTTCTCGTTTCTCTCCTTTTGACCCAATGTATTTGATTAGAGTTGTCTTTCCCTTCTCCTGTTTTCTATTTTTATTTTTCCTCTTTCTATGTGGCTTTCTATACTCATGATCTCCTTATATTTCTTTTAGACAGTGAACGCCGTTCTGTGATGTTTTACGGTTGGACGCCTCGCTGACGCTGGATGCTCCACCTGCTCCATGTGGTTCCACCCCTCCCTCCCTTCACCTCTAGTTCTGTTCCTGATTGTATTCCCTCATCCTTCTCCTTTGTAAGTATGTTTGCCCTTCCACCGTTTTGTACATTTGTCTTAGCATCTGTCTTCTATTTCCTTCCCCTCCTTTTTTTCCCTCTTTTCCTAATAGGTGTCATTCTGTATTTATTCATTCATCTTGTTGTCTTTGTTTTTCTCTCGCTTGCATTTTTCCTCGCACTATCCTCTCTCCAGGTCTTTATCTCCTAATTTCCATTTACTTCTCCTTATTTCTTCTTTCTCCTCTTCTCTTCACTCATTTGCTCTTCTTTTTACTGCATTGTGTCATGATGACCTGCTCCTTTTCCTCTTCTTTCTTCTCTTTTCTAATCTCTCATTTGTAACATGTCCTCTTCTTACGGGTTCTTTTTATAAATTTGTTCGATTTGTTAATCATTGTGAGTATTATAAGATATGTCGTTAAAAGTTGTTACATGGAATGTTAAGGGTGTCAACTCTCCTATTAAGAGACAAAGAATCTTATCTCACCTAGCCAAGTTAAATGTTGATTTTGCCTTTTTGCACGAAACCCATCTCTCAGATGTAGAATCAGTCAAACTAAAGCGGGGTTGGGTGGGTGAAGTTTATTATTCTCCCGGTGAAGGTAAGCGCACTGGAGTTGCAATTTTTGTGCCGCAAATCCCTTTCTTACTCTGTACTAGCCCAAGAATCTGATACCGAAGGTAGATGGATACATGTCAAACTATCTTTAATAGGTGTTCCACTCTCTCTTCTCAATATTTATGCCCCTACCGGTGGTGACCCCACCTTTTGGCATGTGATGTCTACGCACATTACCAAATTTGTGGATGATAATTTCATCCTAGCGGGAGACTGCAATCAGCCTCTCGACACCTTTCTCGACAGGAATTCCACCGTTTCATTTATTCCCAATAGACCTCACAAACGTTTTGTTCAGGCTATCTCGCAACATAAGCTTATTGATGCTTGTCGCCTCTGTAATCCGACGACAAAAGAGTTTACTTTCTACTCACCCTCCCATCACTCCCAATTGAGAATTGATTACATTTTTGTTTCCCATAACATTGCCCAAACTCTCACTAATGCTGAAATTGGCCCCATTTTATTGTCAGATCATGCTCCTGTTTTCATTCACATTGATATCCTTCCAAAAGTTGCTGGACCTAAGAGATGGCGTTTCAATAACACTCTTCTCTTAGATCCTACGTTCACTACCTCTTTCACGAACTTTTCTACCGAGTTTTTGGAGATTAATGATACTGACTCCATATCTAAGCATACCATTTGGGATGCTTTTAAGGCCTCGGCAAGAGACTTCATAATTGTATACGTTGCTAAAAAAACTAAAACTGCCCGAAAACTTACAGGTGATTTTCGCCAGAAGATCAAGAGATTGGAACACACTTATTATACATCGCACTCTCAAGATAGTTTGACAGCCCTTATTGAAGCTAAGATGCAATTTAATAAGAAATCTACGGCAGATGCTTCCCTTTATCTACTGAAGTCCAGTGCGAAATGTTATGGGGTAGGAACAAAGCTGGGAAAATTTTAGCTAATTATCTGAAAGTTAAGCATAATAGGTTGAATATTGAATCTATTTATGATAATAATTCTGACCTTAAACATAAGGATGCTGACATCCTAACCGAATTCTCTCTTTTCTACACCAACCTTTATTCCTCTGACACTCAGCCATCCCCTCAATCCTTGTCTCATTTCTTCTCTAGCATTCACAAACCACAACATTTTACCCTTGATCTTACCTCCTTGGAATCCGATATATCCCAACAAGAACTACTCACTGCACTCCAACACCTCAAAAAGGACAAGACCCCTGGACCAGACGGTTTAACAGTTGAATTTTATCTACATTTCTCAAAATTACTAATACCGGAATTGCACTCCCTATTAGACACATTTGTTACTTTAGGCAGATACTCTGGCTCCTTTTCTGACGCCCACATATGTCTTATTCCTAAGGAGGGAAAGTACGCTAGATATTGCAAAAATTACAGGCCCATTTCTTTAGTTAACATCGATTATAAGATTTTTGCCAAATCGCTTGCTGCAAAATTAGATCTCCTGTTACCTGACCTGTTAGGTCCGGAACAATCTGGTTTCGTTAAAGGACGTTTTATCACAGATAACACTAGACTCCTTTTCAATGTCCTGTCAAAGTCCTCACGTTTACAATACTCTCTTGCAGCGATTGCATTAGACGCAGAGAAAGCTTTTGATAGGGTCGAATGGACATATCTTTTTGCAGCTCTCAAATGGTTCGGTTTCGGCCCTAAATTCATCTCTTTAATTTCCCTTCTTTATTCCAACCCGTGTGCAGCAGTCTGTGCCAATGGTTTAGTTTCCTCCTTTTTTGACCTAGGAAGAGGTGTCCGTCAAGGATGTCCCCTGTCCCCGTTCCTTTTTAACTTAGCTTTAGAACCTTTCCTATCCAAACTTCGTCAGCATCCTCGCATACATGGCTTTCAAACCTCACACTCTCATATCAAATTAGCAGCTTACGCTGACAACATTCTGCTTTTTATATCAAATCCCTCTGAATCCATACCTGCTTTTCTCGAGGTCGTACATGCATATTCCCTAATCTCCGGTTATAAACTTAACAATGACAAATGTGAAATCTTACCCCTAACAAAATTTACCTTCAAACCGGATTTCAGTGCTTCCAACTTTACTTGGAGCTCTTCTCACATTAAGTATTTAGGATTACATGTTACCCCCTCAATTTCAGACACAGTTTCTCTATGCTTAAACAAATGCACCCAGAAAATATCAGATTTAACATCCAGATTTCACCCTCTTTATTTGTCATGGTGGGGTCGCCTTGATGCCATCAAAATTATGCTGTCCCCTATAATTCTCTATACGATCTCCAACATCCCAGTCCCAATTCCCTCAAAATTTTTCAAGAAAATCAATTCAATCCTCTCCTTCTTTCTTTGGAATGGTAAGAAATCCCGGATGTCTCTTAGTAGACTAATACGACCAAAATCAGAAGGCGGAGTTAACTTTCCGGATTTTACTACCTACCAGAAGGCATTTATTTTACGACAAGCTTCTTTCTGGCTGCGAGATCCTGATGATTCTTGTCCCCTATGGGTCTCAGTTGAATGTCTTTCTCTCTTCCCTTTTTCCTTTGCTGAATATTTATCTTTTTCCCGCAAACCACCTTCACTGTCCTCTCCCTTTGTCACAGTGACTGATTTCCTCAATTCCACCATTTGGCATAATCTACACATGTTAATCAACAATAAACCCTTTTATTGGAAGTCATGCAGACAAAAAGGGTTAATATGGGTATTCCAATTATTCTCTAACTCCACATTTATACCTTTCTTAACACTTTCCCGTTCTTTTGGTCTGCCCACCTCCTTTTCTCGCCAATACCTTTTACTTAAGGAGGCAGTATCGTCCACTTAAACTCGACTCTCACAATCCTATGCTCCCTCCGCACCACCTACCTCTACCTCACAACTTCATTCTTTCCTGCGAACCACACCTAAAGCTTCTGCTCTCTACAAGCACCTCCACCCCACAGATCCCATTAGGTCTAAAACTAAGGTGGAAGAACAATGGGAGTGAGACTTTGCCACATCGTGGCCAATATCTTTATGGTCAAAAATTTGGACTAAACTACGTAAATCTTCCAGAGCGGCAACCCTGACACAGTCCTTGTTCTTCATTTACAACTGACTTCTCCTCACACCGTCTGACCTTAGTAAGAGATTCTCCACAACCCCAAACCTTTTCTGGACTTGCTCTTCTCCACACGCTACTTTATTTCACATGTTATTCTCATGTAAGGTTGTCCATGATTTCTGGTTACAGGTTTGGTCTCAAATTAATGTAATTTTTCACACTCACATCCCCTTCTCTTACACTTATATTTTTCTAGGTAGTTTTTCTTCCTGTTGGGAAAATGTTTCACTTAATGTCCAACTTATTGATTTGTTACTAGCTGTTGCATTTCAGCAGATCACAGCCAATTGGAAACACTTTTCAAATATTTCCTTTAAAGCATGGTGGTATAATGTCTGTCATAATCATAGATTGGATACTGCTTTTGTTTTTCCTATTCATATGGCGACAAAACGTATGGAATTATGGCTTCCAATAACTTTATACCTTGATGTCTGTGCTAAACGCTCCTTTCGTTTACGACCTGTGCAGCAAGAAGTCTCCAAACCCCCTTAGTCACCCCTGATGTTCCTTATTTCTTCATTATTTTATTTTACTTCCCCACTATTGTATTCCTTTATATTTATAACCATTGTATGCTCTAGGCTTTGCTTTATTGCCCGTTTCTAGTTTCACTGACTTTGTATTGCTTTTGACATGTTGTTTCAATTCATTATCAATGTTTCCCTTTTGACCTGTTTTTGTACTCTGTATGACACCTGCCTTTACTCAATAAAATAATTTTTTGAACTTAAAAAGGAGTGTGAGGGGCACAGTGCCCCAACTAACACACCAGGAGTGTGAGGGGCACAGTGCCCCCCTAACACACCAGGAGTGTGTCGGGCACAGTGCCCCCACTAACACTAAGGGAGTGTGAGGGGCACAGTGCCCCCACTAACACAAAGTTAGTGTGAGGGGCACAGTGCCCCCACTAACACAAAGGGAGTGTGAGGGGCAGAGTGCCCCCACTAACACAAAGGGAGTGTGAGGGGCACAGTGCCCCCACTAACACAAAAGGAGCTTTAGGGGCACAGTGCCCCCACTAACACAAAGGGAGTGTGAGGGGCACAGTGCCCCCACTAACAAAAAAGGAGTTTTAGGGGCGCACACAGGCAGGCTTTACAAACCAGAGTCTATTCAGATTTCAGGGCATTCAAGTCTTATTGCTGTGCTGAGTACGGGCGGTTTTAGTTGATTGTTATCACTGTGGGAACTTGTCCCAAGTCTTGCATGCTTGCATACAACTATTGTTTGCTGCTCTATTGTTTTTGGCACAATGGTTCTCCATTTGTTAATGTTTTGTCTTATTTTCATGCTCACTTTCCTCCATTCTTGCCGTCTGACCATTCTCTTTCCACCTCTGGGGCTCCCCTTGGCACTTTGTCCCTCACCTTTGTTCCTGTGTGTGGGCTAATGTTCAACCCTTGTGTCTCTCACTTAGTGAAACATTTGTAGAGTGACCCGCCACATTTGGCGGTATATCTGTGGCTGCCCACTTCCGGCATTGCTATCCTTCCTGGTACTTCCAGTGCCACACTCTTTGTCCCTTTGTTTCAGTCTTATTCTCAGGGCTCAATTCTTAACCTTTTGACTTCTGTGGGCCCCTACTGAAAACCGGGGGCCCCAACCGAAGCAACTTCTATGCTTTGAACCTCAAAACTATGCTCAAAATACAGAAAGAAATATACAAAAAACAATGCAAAATTATGAAATGTTTGACTTAATAAACACACCAAAAATAAATAAAAGTCACATTTTAATGGGAAGGTTGGAACTTTTCAAAATCAGTTTTCATTTCTAAAAGCAAAGCTATATGCTAGACTAGCATCCCACTTTGTTTTTTTGCTCATAATGCACGTTGTCCTTTTGTTGATGTTGCCAATGCTTGTT
The DNA here is from genome assembly GCF_964263255.1 of Lissotriton vulgaris. NCBI lineage: Eukaryota > Metazoa > Chordata > Amphibia > Caudata > Salamandridae > Lissotriton > Lissotriton vulgaris. The sequence continues at coordinate 1,905,478,183 of NC_141694.1, forward strand.
GAGACCACCCATAGGGGTAGGATTTTGCTTGCTGTCCTTGTGCTGCTCCCACTCACCAGGCTAAGGAGACCGACTTACATTTTAGCCTCCCATTTCATGTTCCCTCACATTTGTACAGAGTTGTATGTTTTTCAATTTTACAATGTTTCTAATATTATTTCATTTCTCACCTGTCAAGGATCCCATACATTGGTGTTTAAGGCCCAAGATTAAGACCCATCGCTCTATGCCTTTGTGTTAAAGGAATAGGCTTTGCGTCTGTGTTTATATCACATCGCGTGTGTTGATTCACTGTCTTGTTTTTCAGCCTGCTTCGCCAGCACTGTGTCTGTGTTTGCGGATCCTTGCGCTCTTGTTGCGGTCTATTCCATGTCCATGGTACTGATGCAGAGTGTCTCTTAATGTTGCTAGTTTAGCTGTCTCGCTGCCCTTGTAGTTGTATGTCTATGGTGCTGATGCACTGAGTGTTTCTTAATGTTGCTTAGCTGTCTCTCTGCCCTTGTAGTTGTATGTCTATGGTGCTGATGCTGAGTGTCTCTTAATGTTGCTGGTTTAGCCGTCTCACTACCCTTGTAGTTGTGTGTCTATGGTGCTGATGCAGAATGTCTCTTAATGTTGCTAGTTTAGCTGTCTCTCTACCCTTGTTGTTGTATCTGTATGGTGCTGATGCAGACCTTGTCTTAATGTTGCTAGTTTAGCTGTCTCGTTGTCCTTGTAGTTGTGTGTCTATGGTGCTGATGCAGAGTGTCTCTTAATGTTGCTAGTTTAGCTGTCTCGCTGCCCTTGTAGTTGTATTTCTATGGTGCTGATGCAGAGTGTCTCTTAATGTTGCTAGTTTAGCTGTGTCACTGTCCTTGTAGTTGTATGTCTATGGTGCTGATGCAGAGTGTCTCTTAATGTTGTTAGTTTAGCTGTCTCACTGCCCTTGTAGTTGTATGTCTACGTTGCGCCGATCCATCTTTGTGCCTCGGTTGCCTTTGGTGTTGTCTGTGTCCCTGATCCCCTGGTGCAGGCTTTGGCATTTTAAACATGTTCTCAAAAGTCGATCGTGGTATGCTTCCCACTTCTCCTTGCAGTTATTATGCTATGAGTAACCCCTAAACTCTTCACTTTATTAGGTGTAGTTTGACAGCACGGCTGTCACTAAATCTTGTGTGATCAACAGAAAACAAGCTTCAGAGTACTCTTGAGAGATCGACCTTGGCTCCACCTGCTTTTCGATGACTGAGTACCGCAACGAGTTGGGCAACTGTGTGGTTTCACTGAAAAAGAGCGCTTGTGTTGCACTTTCTTGGACATGTAGGGAGTCTCAGTCACAATTGTGTACTGCTAACTCCTCGTCGCTGTTGTGACCATATGGGAATTTTGTACTGAGTGCAATAATGTAATGGAATTCAAGGTGTTGCAGTTGTTTCTCATGATCCCCCTCCTCTCAACTTTTTTACAACTCGGTCTATGCCAGTATATTTCTAAAGAGTGTTTTCCCCATTGTGCTTTAGATGAAAATGTCTGGCCACGAGGTAACTCGAGTCATGTGCCAGAATGAATTGAATGGGTCGGGTTTCAAAGGTGTTGAAATGCAGCCAGTATTATGTCTTCTATGTCTTCTTCTTGCCGCGTGTTGGACTTGGGCCTTTTGGCAGATTCACCCCTGAACTTTTTGCCTGTTAATATGACATGATGTTAGTTGATTTCTGGTCTCTGCACACTTTAGCACTGAGACGTATTGTAAAGTGCGTGCGCACTCTGAGTGCGTGGGCTGAGAGTGGCCTGCCCTCCCATAGGAATGCATGGGGGATATGTATGTCGATGGTAGTTCCTGATATGTGGGAAATGCAGGGTCGAGTTTGGTATATGCGAACTCGTGAGATTAAATGCTGCGCGATGATGTGCGCAGATTTATTGTGTCTAGTGTGGAAGTGCCACTTCTAGAAGTTGGCATGTCTGTGAAGTGAATGTGAATTGGCTGTCTGGCCTGTGATTGGCTGGAGCTGGATGGTGTTCCTGGCTCCAGGAGCAAGGATGGGTCTGCCCCGGTGGTGAATGGAGAGATTTGCATGTAGATGGGAGGGAGGAGTTGCACCTGGGACCTGAATAGGGCTGTGCCTTCCCTCCACAATGCAGGCTCCACCCCCTGTGGTGCATCTGATGTCCCTGGCCTGTCTTGTGAATAGGGAGAGGGGCTGAGCAAAACAAAGTGCTCCAGAACCAGTTGCATCTGGTTCTCCCCTTGCCTGCACCTTTGAGACAAAGGATTTGGTAGTATAAAAAGGGTCTGTGACACCATGTCAAATGTTCTTGTTGTGGACTTGAATCTACCAGGCCATTAGGAGCCCATGCCACATTTTCTAACTTCCCCAGCTGCCCAGCAAGTAGTGGGCAGCTGCACTGTTTAGGTCTTTCGTTTTAGGGGACATACTTTTTTAATCCAGGAGTGAGACGCACTCCTTTGCCCCATCTCTGCCTGCACAGCTGCGCAGCACTTAGTGCCAGCTGCTACGTTTAGGCCCTGCATTTAAGACTCACAGCTGCTCAGTAAGTGGTGGGCAGCTGCCACATTTAGGTTTGCTCCAAGTGCGCCCCTGTGACTGTCGCTGCATTGGCAGCGCGCCCTGACTTTTGACAGAGGGCATTTGAGGCCCTTAGAGATGGCCAGTTGGCCCTGGGGACTATTAGGTTTGTCGGGCGCAAGGCCCTAGTGTACTTTTTAGAGGTGCTAGGAAATGTAATGTCGTAGTATGTTTTATGCACTTTGATTTATGATTATAAATGCGCTTTTATGCTTATTAGGGTTTTTACCTACTTTCTGATGTTTTCTTTTGATTCTCTACTGTGGTCTATGTTTGATTTATTCCCTACTGCAGGTTATGTTAGTACGTTTATTTTCTAATGCAAGGTATGTTTTGGAGATTGGTCTACTACGTTCAGATTTATGAGGTTGGCGCAGAATAGAGTTCTCGCCTTATGTGATACTGTATTTGTTATGATTTAGTTACAGGTTGGCGCTGAGTATTGAGTCTGCCAGTGATTAGTGGTTTATGTTCTGAGATTATGATATGTTCCTATTTTTACTATTCTTGACCAAGTGCTAATTCTGACAGAGGCCCATGTGGCCCTGTCCTGTGTAAATAATCCCCTGCAAATATTGCCCATGCCAGTTGGCACAGTGTATATTGTGTGATTACCATCTAATGTGTTTTATGACGATACAAAGGCTATTTTTATACATAACCTTGTGTGGAGTTACTTTTGTGGTGTGCCTAGTATGTTGTTACTGTGTGTGTTGTGCAAATGCTTTACACATCGCCACCGGGATAAGCCTGAGCGCTCGTGCCAAGCTACCAAGGGGGTGAGCAGGGGTAACTCCCTTTCCCTGACTAGAATGGTTTGGCTGGCTTTGGCGCAAGCCTCAGCCAGCCAAAGATCCCAATTTCTAACACGGGATACCTATAATTGTGCAAATTAGGCATTCTATTAAATCCTCTCTTTGGGGAAAGTAAAAAAGTTTAAAGGAAAGAAGTAAATAAAATATAGATATTGTTTCAAAATGAAATTGAAATTACAACTTCTTTGTTCATGAACTTTACCCTTTATGTCTGGACAATAGGAGCTTGTTTGCCAACTTGACAAAGGCTTCGGCAATAGACAAAATACGTAGTCTTTGAATAAACAAACTGGATTCTAATGAGTTGGTGTGCCACTGTGTTCTACTCCCGGTGGAAGAGACGTTTCACTTCAAGGGTATTGTAGATTGGTCCAAGCTGTCCGTGGCTCCAGGACTGCCAGGCGGCGAGCTGCAATCTTGGGAAACTCACACTCACTCTCACACAAACACTCTCATACACACAACCACACACACACAACCACACACACAACCGCACACACACAACCGCACACACCCAACCACACACACACCCAACAACACACACACCCAACCACACACACACACACGCAACCACACACACCCAACCACACACACCTGACCACATACACCCAACCACACACGCAACCACATGCACACAACCACATGCACACAACCACATGTACACAACCACACGCACACAACCACACAACCAAAACCACACAACCACACACACACACACACCCACGACCACACACAAACCCACAACCACACACACCCCCAAAACCACACACCCACAACCACACACAAACACACACACACACAACCACACACAATCACACACACAACCACACACAATCACATACACACAACCACACACACAACCACACACACACAACCACTACCACACACACACCCACACCCAACCACACACACAACCACACACACAACCACACCCAACCACACACACCCTCCCCCGGCCACTCATTGCCTATCAGCCTCCTCTCAGCCAGGTAGCACGATCGCGATCAGTTTCACTTTCACGCGATCAGATTTACTTTCACGGCCGCGTTCGCCGTGAAAGTGTTCGCATTTCTAGTTTTATTCAGCATTCACTCTTCTTTCCTAGTGCTTGACATTTCAATCTCTACAATATTTAAGCAGCCTGCACGTCTCCTGTCAACCATACCACTCCATGCATTAAATCCGATCCACATAGATATCAGTGGTACAGACAAAGGTAACCAGGTTTCTTATCCTTCCTTCAAGCAGTAACCAGAATACTAAACTGCATTCGTGCCCCACCTAGTTTTAAACAGCTAACAGTTATTCTAATCGGTTTGCTTCACAGAGGTTGTGTCTTAGGAGAAGGGCAGTGGCACTCGCATGGCACTATACGCTAGTGTGTTCAAAAGAGTTGTTTAACAAAAAAAGTTTTATGGAAAATTGACTCTTTTTTAAAAATTCTGATTCAACAAGAATCCGAGTCCACCACAACACTTCTTTTTTTTTTAGGCTGTCAGCTGTGAAAAGGAGACCAATATTGCCCCCATTTTTATTATTCTGTATCCTCTGTTCAATTCTGGTGTGCTTTTTCAACTTGTTGCTAGTTCATTGCGAATCTTACCGTTACTAATTCAAATTGTGTTAGCTTTGGCTTATTTGCAATGTAAACTTTATCTCATTAAGTTGCTGTAACAAGCTGCAAGTCCGCTATGGAAGCCCATTCTTTTGCTAATTGTTGGACTTGGCCCTTAGGGCAGGTTCACCCCTAGACTTTTTGCTTTTAAATGGTGACCTGGTGATGGTGATTTTTGGGTTCTGCGCACTTTCACCGTGTCCCAGTGGAAAGTGCGTGTGCACTTTGAGTGCATGTGATGAGCTAGGCCTGCCCTCCCATAGGAATGCATGGGGAATGTCTGTGTCCCTGGTAGTTCCTGATGCGTGGGGAGTGCGGGCTCGAGTTTGGTATGTGTGAACTCGTGGGAGTGAATGCTGCGCAACGGTATGTGCGGCTTGTATGTGTCTAGTGGGGAAGGGCCACTTCTAGACATGGCTGTACGTGTGCTGTGAGGGTGCTGGCGTGTGATTGGCTGGAGCTGGCTGGCATGCCAGGCTCCAGGAAGTCTGGATGGGTCTGCCCGGTGGTGAGTGGGAGATTAGCATGCTGATGGCTGGGGAGGAGTGTACCTGTGTCCTGAATGAGGCTGGGTTTTCCCCTGACAATGCTGGCTCCGCCCCCCGTGGTGCGTCTAACGACCCTAGCCTTGCCAGTGAATGGAGAGGGTGGTTGAGCCCATCAACAGTGCGCACAGACCAGCTGCGACTGGTTCTGCCCTCACCCTGCACCTGCAAACAAAGGATTTACAGTATAAAAATGGGGCTGTGTCCCCACAGAGGTTGTTCTCTTCCAGGATCCTGAGGGGGCTGCTGCTGCTGTCGCTGGGCCAGAGGACCGCCACTTGGACTGTCTCCCTGCCTGGAGACCCAGTGAGCTGGCTCTGGGCCCAGCCTTGCCCCCCCTGCCTGCCTACAAGGACTTTTGCTGGACTTTGTTGTCCTATAGCGCCTGGGGGCGCTGTATTTGATTGATAGCGCTGGGAGCTCTTTTCTTTCCCCTTCTAGCGCTTAAAAGCGCTTTATTTTTCATTTAGCGCAGGGAGCGCTTTAAAGTGCCTTTTAGCGCTAGGAGCGCTTTACTTGTGGAAGCCGGAGCCCACCCGGCGTTTTACCCTGCTCCGTGACGATTTTCGAGTCCTCTGGCAGGTGCCCACCCTGCCAGGGGCATTGCCGCCCAAGCGAGTGCCACCTCGCAGAGGTGCTTGTATTTAATTTATCACGAGGGAGCCCACTCCTCGGATAAGTGACACCCCGCCTACAAGTGCCGGAAAAGGGCCCCCGCGCTGCCCGCGGCGACCCGGAAGTGTTAAGGCCCGCCGGCCAATCACAGCACAGCCCCGGGAGAGGCGGCCGGAAGTCCCGCCCCCGCAGTCTGAGGAGAGACGAGGGGCCCGGCACCTGAAGGTGCAGGCGGGGCTCCGTTGTGGAAAAGGAGCCCGCGACGCCCACTGGAGAAGCCTTCCAGAGTTGCCTGGCTCCCCCGCGAGGCTCTCCCGAGTGAGAGAGCCCCGCCCGCCGCCAGAGAAGGACACCCGGTCCGCAGAAGAGCCCCCGCAACAGGTCCAGGTGAGTGGGGGCCCGGGGTGTTGATCCACAAGGGAGGGAGGGCGTCGGGACACATTGCCGGTGTCCGCCCCCCGCACCTTCAGTTCCAGCCCTGAGAGGGCTCCGGGGGCCATTGTCAGTTTGAGTCCCCAGGAGGGGGACTCCGCCGATCTGCCCGCATCTTGTGCCAGGGCCCGAGGCCCCAACGACCGGCACATTTTCGTTGTTATTCAGAGCCTGCAAGGCTCAGGGGCATTTCGGTTTGCGAGCCCACGAGGCTCTTGGGGCATTGCTTAGTGTTGTGAGCCCTGAAAGGCTCCATGTGGCCCATTTTGTTGATCACAAGCCCTGAGAGGCTCAGGAGGGCTAGTTATTTTTTCACGAGCCCAGAGGAGCTCAAAAGCGCCACAGTTATTTAGGGCCCTGCGAGGGCTCTAGGGGGCATCACTTGTTTGTAGGGCCCAGAGGGGCTCAGGGGACACTCATTTCGCCAGAGCCTGTGAGGCTCCAACGTTGCCCCCACCAGTGTTGTCACAGCTGCCCAGCACTTCGTGGGCAGCTGCCACGTTTAGGCTCCTGACATTGAGACAGTTCAGGTGTTCCTGCCTATGGAAAGTCACAGGTGGTGACTAAGTGAGTTTGGCGCAATTGTTCAATTTCTGCACCTCTGAATGTGTTTTTATGCGTCATGTGCCTTGTTCTTACACCTCTGAATGTATTGTTGATGCATCATATGTTTTCCTCCTTTCACCTCTGAATCAATGTTATGCATTGCATCATGTGTTATGTGCTTACACCCCTACAGGTATTGTGATACTTAGGTAGTTGTTTTTCTCCTAGTGCAGGTGGTGCTAGTGAGGTCCTGGTTACCAGTGATTACTGGTTGTGTGCTATTTTGTGCTAAAGTAATTTTACATTCTAAGTGCTATTTCTAAAAAGTGTTACTTCTAAAAGTGCTGATTCCTGACAGTGGTCCAGGTGGCCCTGTCTTGTAAATATCCCCTGTAAATTCTGCCCGTGCCTCTGGCACATTGTAAAGTGTGTGTTTTTATCTAATGTGTTTTGGTGTAATACAAAGGCTATTTTTATATAACCTTGTGTGGAGTTTCCTTTGTGGTGGGTCCTGGGTGTTGTTGCTGGGGTGCGTGCGCAAATACTTAACTTACATCGCCTCCAAGTTTAGCCTTCCTGCTCGCGCCACGTTACCTAGAGGGTGAGCAGGGGTTATCTTGGCGTGTAACTCCCTTGCCCTGACTTGGGAGTGGTGGTCTCTGACTGACATTGGCGAAAGCCCTGACCAGCCAGGGATCCCATTTCCAACACTAATTATTTTCCACATAAGGTTGCAAGACCATAAAGTGGAGTTTTCAGGATTTTGAATAGTTTCTTGTTTGAAGATGTTACTCTCTTCTGCGCACCCCACTCCTGTACTAAGGTCACAAGTGACTTGGCACCCGCCTTTCAGAGGTTCTTGCATCCACCCAAGTCTGGCCTGGCACTAGTGCGTCCCAGCCTGGCACACACTGGATGATGAACTCTGCACCTCCTACTAGACCCCAGCTCACTGCTGTTTGCAGTCTGTCACTCACCCCTCACCTCCCTGGCGCTACCCTTCACTCCTCAGGCCTGGCAGTCACTCCTCGCACCTGGCACTCACCCTTCTCCCTCTCTGGCACTCAGCATTGACTCTGACTGCTGCAACTAAGTATTTTGATACTGCTGACTTCGCTGCTTCATCAGCAAGCGAATTACCGACAGCGTGGACTCCCACGCGCTGATGGCCAAGAGTATGAATCACAAACACGAGTGGCAACTTCTCTTAAGTTCCGCCACTCGGACCCAGATCATTTTATGTTTTATGGTGCTACCTTTGGATTCACGAAAATCATTCTGAATCCAAAAGAACAAGTTCTCATTTTAAGTCTGGACACAGTAGTAGGAATCACTTACGATCAAAGTCGTCACACCAGGATCTGCGTACTCCAATGCAAGCATCAGAGGACGAAGCTCTGCTAATTGTGCGGTGCAGTCCCCAAGCGTCTGCGTGTGCACGACACTGGACTTGAACTCATCGTTCACCATGGCACCGACCACAATGGCGCATGCGGAAACGTAGGCATGTTTAGAGCCATGCGCCACCTGCGCCGATCCATCAGTGTAAATGATGCAATGGAAATCCTCCAACGGCCGCATTGCTAAAGGAGCTGGATGAACGAATTCATACTGTAAGTACTCCTGCGACCGTTAAGTGGCATCAAAAATAAACGTGACATCCTGGGATGTCAAGGATGCAGCCCACTGAATCCACCTAGGGTGCAAAGCCTTAGAATTTGGTACACTGGCTTTCGTAACTGCCTCTAAGGCAGGACACGGGGTAACAACCAACATGCGTTTTCCCTGTGACAGGGCACGTTCCTTTAGAATTGCCATCTGCACTGCCGTCAAAACTTTCTCCACAGTGGAAAAACGCAGTTCAGCCGATGTGTACAAGTGTGACCTGTAAGCAATAGGTACTGTATCTCCTTCATTAAAAGTTAGGTACATGAAACCCACTGTCCCAGGGATAATTCTTATCACCAGGTTGGTCTGGTTATCACGAGTCTGTAAGTATTCAGAAGCGAGCAAATCAGCTTGCAAAGACTGCGAAATAGCCGAATGCTCTGGCAGCCAGCATGATTTGGAAAAAGATGGTTGTATCAAAGCATACAAAGGCTTGATATGCTGGGCATATTCTGGAATGTAAGTTCTCCCGAAATTTAAAAAGCCCAGTAAAGATTGTAATTTTTTCAGTGTTGTCGGAGAGCGCAACTGTGCGCATTTCTCCAGGAAATGAGGAGCCAACCCCTTTCCTTCGTTGTTAAGCTCGTAGCCCAGAAACAACATTGTGTACTCTGCAATGTGCGATTTTGCAAAGTTAAACTTGTAACCCATGTCCGCAAAGTTACAAATTATGCTATTAACTCGACACAGATGATCCCAAAGTTCGTCGTCTGTGAGATAAATGTCATCCACATACGAACAAGCAACTGGGTCGATTCACTCCAAAAGAGAGATTATGCGTGCGGAAAAAACTCCAGGACTATTTTTATAGCCCATAGGGAGTCGTCGGAACATTTTTTGCACACCAGCGCATGTAAAGGACGTCCATTGGGAACTAAGACCATCCAATCTTTGGGCATAAAAACCATTGGAAATGTCAAGCGTGGTTTTGAACCGTTTACGCTCAAGACTATTCACTAGGGCAGAGCCGTGAGTATTCTGTACTGCACAGTTACGGCAATGCGAGTTCAAATGCCGGTAGTCCAAAACCAAACGATATGAGCCGTCCGGCTTGTTTACTGTAAAAAGGGGCTTATTCATCGGTGACACACACGTTTCAATTACACCTTGATATTCCAATTGTTCAAGGATAGCCGCGACTGAAGCTTTCGCTTCACCTCGTATGGGATATTGGGGTTGAGGCTGCGGCTGAGACCGCAAAGGAATCACGTGGCTTGGAGACAATTTATCCCATCCACATTGATTGCGGTACACAGCCGGCGCAAGCGCCAGAGCCCACTCTTCTGCAAAATGCAGCGTTTCCACTCTCGAAACAGTGTGCGCGAAACTGTGGAGGATTACCTCCTCCCCTCGAGGAGCTGCAAGAACAAAAGGCGGGGGCCAGTCAGCCTCCGAAAGCAAAATGTCATACGTAGACAAAAGATTCTCCCAAAATACCCCTTTTACAGTTCGCTGTATGTCACCTTCAATTAACAGGACAATTTCAAAAAGTCTATCAGGGGGAGCAACCCTTGTATCAGCTGTTTCAATCACAACATAAGTGTCAGTCGCTGTCACCTTCAGTAGTGGACGGAGGACCTCTCTCACTATGGTAATCTCCGCCGCGCTGTCCAGCAAGGTCAGAGCCCACGTCGGATTCTGAAGCCGCGTTCTCACAATCTGGGGCATATCGATGCGCCGTTAAGGCTGCGACTTTCTTCTTGGCAAACTGCGGTCTCTGAGGCGTAGAGTCCTCCTGCTTGCCTGGACCGTTGCGCGGGCGGGGCTGACCACGTCCTTGCTGGCCACCCTGCCGCCCCCTCCACCACCAGTCGACGGAGCCGATGAGCCCTGAAAGGAACGAGGAGAGCGTTGGTGAGAAGCCTGAAAACGTTCAGGCGATTTAATCGTCGTGCGATCGCGCAAATCATGAACACGTTCTGACTGCGCAGGCAATGGAGACGCAGGACGAGAAACCTGTGTTTTTTGTTGTTGCTGTTGCCTACCCTGATTCTGTTTCTTAGGCCAATTTTGATTCTTGGACTTAGGTTGAACGTTAATTTCCGAAGCTTGTCCCTGAGGCTGCTTCTTCTCCTTAGTAGAAAAAGGCTTATCACCCTTACTATTGTGACCTACGGTTTTATAAGCCGCCACAATTATCCTCGCTAACTGCTGGGGTTTCTCGGCATTGGGAATCAGCGCCAGAGCGTTAGCCACCTGAAAGTTCACAGCATCCCCCTTGACATTCGCAAGGATCAGATTGCAAATCACATCAAAGGAGCCACACAGGCGCATACCCAACTCAAGCGCCGATTCCGGTCCGTGATCATCCTGAACACGTTTAAGGACCGTAGACAGATTGGACACAGATGGGGAGCCAAAGCACCTCGAATAGACTGCGGCAAAAGTCTTACCCCAGGTCTCACAGTCAACAAGCTCAGGGGCCAAATCTTTCGGCAAACTAAGTGTAAGAATCCGATGCTTCTCGACAGGATTCGTATTAGGAAACACCGCCTCCAGCTGGTCAAATTTCTCGGCAAGCCAGAAAGGAAAATCATCCTTATCCTGGGGCTTCTTGCCCATAATGGAATTTACCATGACAGGACTGATTTTCAAACCACCCTGTCCTGCCGGAAGGGCCGCACCTCCAGGGGCTGCCCCCTGAACATTACGACTTGTGTAATGCACAAGGGCTCTAATCACGGCAATGGCGACCACATGAAGTCGCCGAAGTTCACCCAAGTTACAAGTGGCGTGATTAGGGTGAGGAGTAAATCCAGCCAAAGCGGGCCAATTTACGCCTTGAATGGACAAAGGACCTAATCTCGGAGCTGTCAAAGAGTGGGGGAGGGCGCCACAAAACCAAACTCCATGCTGCCAAACATCAATAGGAACTTCCCGTGCTCTGTACGGAGCATATTCAGCAGGAACAGGTGATGCCGTGTACGAGTGGAACACACCAGAATTTGCGTCCACCGCCGGAAATGTCACCCACGAATAAAACAGTTCGTACGGGTAAGCATGTTCTGCACTCACCACCAGAATCACAGCTAAGCCTTCAGCAGGTACATCATAAGTCCGCAAATGATCACGCACCGCAATGCGACTATGCTGCGGGATGTCCACGGCTTGTGCCATGACAGCACAGGAAATAGAAAAAACAAAGATTACTTTGTAGCACAACTGGGTAGTAATTCAAAGAAACCGTTTTAGATAAATTCAAGCTTGAAAAGACCTAGTTCATAAATAGGTAGGTTTTCTGACACCACCGTTTTCCGGAAACGGGAATGAAGGGGTTAAGGTTTGAATGATATACTACTCGAGTGTCATGATATAAGACCACCAACGATTGGGCGCCATGTAGCAGGGTTTCCGATCTCCCAGAGAACTGTGCATAGAGATCTAGAACCTTAGTGAATTAGGGTGACCCAAAACTCACCTTAGTATCCAAAATCCCCTTACCGAACTAGCTACAGTGTCTAATTGGTCATAACAAGCTGACCAATGACTTAGACAAACCAGAACATGAACTTGGGTTACCTCAGGTATCGTGGAACACATGAACACTCTTTCGCTCTATAATCATTTCAAACCAGAACTTGGAGTAAAGAGGACACATGCATATTTGAAATATTTATTAATCAATGCAATGTTCTCAAATGCAGTATCTTGTACAATACTAACAAACAGATTATAAGAATCAAAGTTATCAGCATAGTTACTAGTCCATAGTACGCGAACGGTGATAGCATATTATAATGCTTAAATGAATAGGAATTAACAACACCTATTTCTCACCTCCCAATTTAGCATATTATATTATATTATGAAGGTCTCTTTTGGGTTTTAGCAGGGCGGGCCCATACCTTGAATTGTCAGGATGAGAGGATCACATCATCATCTAACAGCTCTCTGCATGCAAAGCATCTTCAAGTGTGTTCTTGCTTTTCCTGTAACTCTATCTTAAACCCGCTTAGAGCCCAATGTTGGCAGCAACTGTATTTGTTTTATGTCTAGCGGTGCGAGGATCAGAGCTCACAGCAACCTTGTGTTAGGTTATTCTTAGAGCGTTCAGCACCCACTGTTCAGACAGTGTACCAAGCACGACAGATATCAGAGCAATAACATATTATTCTCAAATAAATCACATCTTTCGTCTAGGTTGAAAGCTACAATAACAATTATGTGTTGTGTGCAAACTGAAGCTAAAGGAAAATATGTTGTTTAAACATTTAATAAACTCATGCTAACTTAACACAATATATAGAAAAGCAGCATCTATATGACAGAGGTGAGCACGCCGTGTGATCTGCTGCAGGTGAGTTGTGGTGCTGTGTGAAGTGAGCGCGCCGTGTGATCTGCTGCAGGTGAGTTGTGCTGTGTGAGGTGAGCGCACTGTGTGATCTGCTGCAGGTGTGTTCTGGGTGGCAGACACTGACACTCGCATTACTTTCACTCACAGGTGCTGTGCTTGTACTGCAGTTTCCTGTTGCGCATTCCAAGCCGAAGTGTAATTCTTTAATTTGTAGATGTGGGCACTGGGTTACCACGGGCCCCCTTTCACATGCGTGCCAGGGTCGTGGTCTCAGTCCATTCCTCTCACTCTCTTTCTCTCTCTCTCTCTCTCTTGCATTCAATCTGACCGTTTGACCCCTGCTGCTGACCTCTGCTCACAGATGATGCCCCGCGCCACATCTGTGGATTCTCCACTCAATACGTCCTCGAGTCAGAGGGCTTCTTCAGTTTGGCCAGTCCGCTTTCTTTCCAGCGAACTGCATCACGTCCTATTCACCCCACCTTCATGGGTCTGGCATGAGAGCACACGTGACATGTGCATCCATGGGCACTGAGTGGATGAAGTATACCAGCTGTGTGCCTGTGCACATGGTAGTGCCGCCCCCACTCACACAAAGGGAGTCTGAGGGGCACAGTGCCCCCACTAACACAAAGGTAGTGTGAGAGGCACAGTGCCCCCACTATCAAACCAGGAGTGTGAGGGCCACAGTGTCCCCACTAACACACCAGGAGTGTGAGGGGCGGGCGTGGCTTGACGCCCGGTGAGTATGGTGGTGCACGAGTGAGCGCTCCGTCCATACCGGTAAAGACTCCTGGTTCGCGTCCTTCCTTAGCTGCGGAGATGCCGGATTATCCTATCGTACACCCCTAGGAATGCTGCGCACACCTTTTGAAGGTCCTTCGTAGCTGCAATCCTTCATTTTTGGCGAAGGTTGGTTCGGTCGCGGCTCCATGACGGCCGTGGCCGCCATTTTGTTTTTTGTTTTTCTCGGCGCTCTTCGTGCAAAATATTCCTCTGGCGGCAGCTTGCTCCAGCTTTCATCTAAGCCCCACGAATGCCTCCCTCTACAGCTTCTAGACACCAGGTGGGCCATTTTCGGCATTTGGCTGCCTCTTCTAAATGACTTGTGGCTTCTCCTTCATTTCTGAGGCATCATCTTCCTGCATGATTGGCGGCCATTTTAAGGTCTTTCTTGACTCTTCCATGTTTCCACAAGACCATTTCTTTGTCCGCTTTCAATACCTGAGGCTCCATTATTATCTCACCGCACACTACATATTTAGCTCATGCTGTGTTTTTTCAGCGCTTCTTTGCCCTGGCATTTAACAAGGTGCTCTTGTCATACCGATTTACTGCACTGTGGACCTAATCCTTTCTTCATTTCCTCCTACCAATCTTCACATTTTACAGAGCTCATTAACGTCTCTAACAGCACTATTATCCAGGCATTCTTCTTAGTGTGTGTTTATACCATATGGGCTGGAACACGGCGAACTCCGCTAACAAGCACTTGAAGAGCAGTATAATCAAAAATTCCAAATTATTTTCGGAGTTTGCTAAATTTGAGGCCTCCCAATTGCCTCTCGCCAAGGACACGCAATCCATGATGGAATCGCCTGCGACAACTTCGGGGAAGACCACTACTAAAAGACTAAAGAAAGACCCTCCTTCGCCTCCTAAATCCACATCGCCCATATCTATAGAGCTCTTGTTGGAAGAAATAAGGGCCCTTCCCCCCTTTATGGAGGAAACCAACGCTAAATTACAAGTCTTAACTGACAATTGGGTACAAATAGATGCAAGAGTCACGTCAGTGGAACGAAATGTCTCTTCTCTTCAAGAATCCTCCACCAAAGTTTCTCACCTACACTCACAAGTTTCCTCTCTCCAAAGGCAAGTGGGGGATCTCGAAAACCGCAACAGATTCAATAATTTGCGTATCTACGGCCTGGGGGAGGGATGTGAAGGCAACAACCCTATTGCCTTTTTTAAATCCTTCCTTCCCAAACTTCTACATCTGCCTGAGGACACTGTACTCAACATCCAGCGTGCCCACAGACTTGGTCGAGCTCCTTCCTCAACTTCCACTGCGACGAGGCCAAGAGGTGTTATTATGTATTTCTTAGAATATACAGATCTCCTGAAAGTCTTATCAGCGGCCAGAGCATCTCCTCACCTCACCTGGTCACGATCTTCTTTGTTCTTCGCGCAGGATTACGCCGGAGCCACGGCGAACTGACGCCAAGCTTTTCTGGATATGCAAGCTGATCTTAGATCCATCGGTGCCAGATACAGACTTTTTCATCCATGCCTTTTCAAGGTCACTTACAACAATAAGACTACAACATATGAGGATCTTGTACGCCTTCAAAGCTTCCTGAATTCGTGCCGATCGTCTGAAATGGACCATTCCGGTCCTTCTTCCACTTTCCCCACCTGACTTTTCTGGTTTATATGTAGCCTCTTCTAAATTCATTTTTTAACTACGTTAATCCAGTTTTAGAATTGCTTGTTATATTCTGTATACGATCTATGCATGTTTGAGGTTATTTTGTTTGCTCCACTTCTCGTTTTTCTCGTTTCTCTCCTTTTGACCCAATGTATTTGATTAGAGTTGTCTTTCCCTTCTCCTGTTTTTTATTTTTATTTTTCCTCTTTCTATGTGGCTTTCTATACTCATGATCTCCTTATATTTCTTTTAGACAGTGAACGCCGTTCTGTGATGTTTTACGGTTGGACGCCTCGCTGACCCTGGATGCTCCACCTGCTCCATGTGGTTCCACCCCTCCCTCCCTTCACCTCTAGTTCTGTTCCTGATTGTATTCCCTCATCCTTCTCCTTTGTAAGTATGTTTGCCCTTCCACCGTTTTGTACATTTGTCTTAGCATCTGTCTTCTATTTCCTTCCCCTCCTTTTTTTCCCTCTTTTCCTAATAGGTGTCATTCTGTATTTATTCATTCATCTTGTTGTCTTTGTTTTTCTCTCGCTTGCATTTTTCCTCGCACTATCCTCTCTCCAGGTCTTTATCTCCTAATTTCCATTTACTTCTCCTTATTTCTTCTTTCTCCTCTTCTCTTCACTCATTTGCTCTTCTTTTTACTGCATTGTGTCATGATGACCTGCTCCTTTTCCTCTTCTTTCTTCTCTTTTCTAATCTCTCATTTGTAACATGTCCTCTTCTTACGGGTTCTTTTTATAAATTTGTTCGATTTGTTAATCATTGTGAGTATTATAAGATATGTCGTTAAAAGTTGTTACATGGAATGTTAAGGGTGTCAACTCTCCTATTAAGAGACAAAGAATCTTATCTCACCTAGCCAAGTTAAATGTTGATTTTGCCTTTTTGCACGAAACCCATCTCTCAGATGTAGAATCAGTCAAACTAAAGCGGGGTTGGGTGGGTGAAGTTTATTATTCTCCCGGTGAAGGTAAGCGCACTGGAGTTGCAATTTTTGTGCCGCAAATCCCTTTCTTACTCTGTACTAGCCCAAGAATCTGATACCGAAGGTAGATGGATACATGTCAAACTATCTTTAATAGGTGTTCCACTCTCTCTTCTCAATATTTATGCCCCTACCGGTGGTGACCCCACCTTTTGGCATGTGATGTCTACGCACATTACCAAATTTGTGGATGATAATTTCATCCTAGCGGGAGACTGCAATCAGCCTCTCGACACCTTTCTCGACAGGAATTCCACCGTTTCATTTATTCCCAATAGACCTCACAAACGTTTTGTTCAGGCTATCTCGCAACATAAGCTTATTGATGCTTGTCGCCTCTGTAATCCGACGACAAAAGAGTTTACTTTCTACTCACCCTCCCATCACTCCCAATTGAGAATTGATTACATTTTTGTTTCCCATAACATTGCCCAAACTCTCACTAATGCTGAAATTGGCCCCATTTTATTGTCAGATCATGCTCCTGTTTTCATTCACATTGATATCCTTCCAAAAGTTGCTGGACCTAAGAGATGGCGTTTCAATAACACTCTTCTCTTAGATCCTACGTTCACTACCTCTTTCACGAACTTTTCTACCGAGTTTTTGGAGATTAATGATACTGACTCCATATCTAAGCATACCATTTGGGATGCTTTTAAGGCCTCGGCAAGAGACTTCATAATTGTATACGTTGCTAAAAAAACTAAAACTGCCCGAAAACTTACAGGTGATTTTCGCCAGAAGATCAAGAGATTGGAACACACTTATTATACATCGCACTCTCAAGATAGTTTGACAGCCCTTATTGAAGCTAAGATGCAATTTAATAAGAAATCTACGGCAGATGCTTCCCTTTATCTACTGAAGTCCAGTGCGAAATGTTATGGGGTAGGAACAAAGCTGGGAAAATTTTAGCTAATTATCTGAAAGTTAAGCATAATAGGTTGAATATTGAATCTATTTATGATAATAATTCTGACCTTAAACATAAGGATGCTGACATCCTAACCGAATTCTCTCTTTTCTACACCAACCTTTATTCCTCTGACACTCAGCCATCCCCTCAATCCTTGTCTCATTTCTTCTCTAGCATTCACAAACCACAACATTTTACCCTTGATCTTACCTCCTTGGAATCCGATATATCCCAACAAGAACTACTCACTGCACTCCAACACCTCAAAAAGGACAAGACCCCTGGACCAGACGGTTTAACAGTTGAATTTTATCTACATTTCTCAAAATTACTAATACCGGAATTGCACTCCCTATTAGACACATTTGTTACTTTAGGCAGATACTCTGGCTCCTTTTCTGACGCCCACATATGTCTTATTCCTAAGGAGGGAAAGTACGCTAGATATTGCAAAAATTACAGGCCCATTTCTTTAGTTAACATCGATTATAAGATTTTTGCCAAATCGCTTGCTGCAAAATTAGATCTCCTGTTACCTGACCTGTTAGGTCCGGAACAATCTGGTTTCGTTAAAGGACGTTTTATCACAGATAACACTAGACTCCTTTTCAATGTCCTGTCAAAGTCCTCACGTTTACAATACTCTCTTGCAGCGATTGCATTAGACGCAGAGAAAGCTTTTGATAGGGTCGAATGGACATATCTTTTTGCAGCTCTCAAATGGTTCGGTTTCGGCCCTAAATTCATCTCTTTAATTTCCCTTCTTTATTCCAACCCGTGTGCAGCAGTCTGTGCCAATGGTTTAGTTTCCTCCTTTTTTGACCTAGGAAGAGGTGTCCGTCAAGGATGTCCCCTGTCCCCGTTCCTTTTTAACTTAGCTTTAGAACCTTTCCTATCCAAACTTCGTCAGCATCCTCGCATACATGGCTTTCAAACCTCACACTCTCATATCAAATTAGCAGCTTACGCTGACAACATTCTGCTTTTTATATCAAATCCCTCTGAATCCATACCTGCTTTTCTCGAGGTCGTACATGCATATTCCCTAATCTCCGGTTATAAACTTAACAATGACAAATGTGAAATCTTACCCCTAACAAAATTTACCTTCAAACCGGATTTCAGTGCTTCCAACTTTACTTGGAGCTCTTCTCACATTAAGTATTTAGGATTACATGTTACCCCCTCAATTTCAGACACAGTTTCTCTATGCTTAAACAAATGCACCCAGAAAATATCAGATTTAACATCCAGATTTCACCCTCTTTATTTGTCATGGTGGGGTCGCCTTGATGCCATCAAAATTATGCTGTCCCCTATAATTCTCTATACGATCTCCAACATCCCAGTCCCAATTCCCTCAAAATTTTTCAAGAAAATCAATTCAATCCTCTCCTTCTTTCTTTGGAATGGTAAGAAATCCCGGATGTCTCTTAGTAGACTAATACGACCAAAATCAGAAGGCGGAGTTAACTTTCCGGATTTTACTACCTACCAGAAGGCATTTATTTTACGACAAGCTTCTTTCTGGCTGCGAGATCCTGATGATTCTTGTCCCCTATGGGTCTCAGTTGAATGTCTTTCTCTCTTCCCTTTTTCCTTTGCTGAATATTTATCTTTTTCCCGCAAACCACCTTCACTGTCCTCTCCCTTTGTCACAGTGACTGATTTCCTCAATTCCACCATTTGGCATAATCTACACATGTTAATCAACAATAAACCCTTTTATTGGAAGTCATGCAGACAAAAAGGGTTAATATGGGTATTCCAATTATTCTCTAACTCCACATTTATACCTTTCTTAACACTTTCCCGTTCTTTTGGTCTGCCCACCTCCTTTTCTCGCCAATACCTTTTACTTAAGGAGGCAGTATCGTCCACTTAAACTCGACTCTCACAATCCTATGCTCCCTCCGCACCACCTACCTCTACCTCACAACTTCATTCTTTCCTGCGAACCACACCTAAAGCTTCTGCTCTCTACAAGCACCTCCACCCCACAGATCCCATTAGGTCTAAAACTAAGGTGGAAGAACAATGGGAGTGAGACTTTGCCACATCGTGGCCAATATCTTTATGGTCAAAAATTTGGACTAAACTACGTAAATCTTCCAGAGCGGCAACCCTGACACAGTCCTTGTTCTTCATTTACAACTGACTTCTCCTCACACCGTCTGACCTTAGTAAGAGATTCTCCACAACCCCAAACCTTTTCTGGACTTGCTCTTCTCCACACGCTACTTTATTTCACATGTTATTCTCATGTAAGGTTGTCCATGATTTCTGGTTACAGGTTTGGTCTCAAATTAATGTAATTTTTCACACTCACATCCCCTTCTCTTACACTTATATTTTTCTAGGTAGTTTTTCTTCCTGTTGGGAAAATGTTTCACTTAATGTCCAACTTATTGATTTGTTACTAGCTGTTGCATTTCAGCAGATCACAGCCAATTGGAAACACTTTTCAAATATTTCCTTTAAAGCATGGTGGTATAATGTCTGTCATAATCATAGATTGGATACTGCTTTTGTTTTTCCTATTCATATGGCGACAAAACGTATGGAATTATGGCTTCCAATAACTTTATACCTTGATGTCTGTGCTAAACGCTCCTTTCGTTTACGACCTGTGCAGCAAGAAGTCTCCAAACCCCCTTAGTCACCCCTGATGTTCCTTATTTCTTCATTATTTTATTTTACTTCCCCACTATTGTATTCCTTTATATTTATAACCATTGTATGCTCTAGGCTTTGCTTTATTGCCCGTTTCTAGTTTCACTGACTTTGTATTGCTTTTGACATGTTGTTTCAATTCATTATCAATGTTTCCCTTTTGACCTGTTTTTGTACTCTGTATGACACCTGCCTTTACTCAATAAAATAATTTTTTGAACTTAAAAAGGAGTGTGAGGGGCACAGTGCCCCAACTAACACACCAGGAGTGTGAGGGGCACAGTGCCCCCCTAACACACCAGGAGTGTGAGGGGCACAGTGCCCCCCTAACACACCAGGAGTGTGTCGGGCACAGTGCCCCCACTAACACTAAGGGAGTGTGAGGGGCACAGTGCCCCCACTAACACAAAGTTAGTGTGAGGGGCACAGTGCCCCCACTAACACAAAGGGAGTGTGAGGGGCAGAGTGCCCCCACTAACACAAAGGGAGTGTGAGGGGCACAGTGCCCCCACTAACACAAAAGGAGCTTTAGGGGCACAGTGCCCCCACTAACACAAAGGGAGTGTGAGGGGCACAGTGCCCCCACTAACAAAAAAGGAGTTTTAGGGGCGCACACAGGCAGGCTTTACAAACCAGAGTCTATTCAGATTTCAGGGCATTCAAGTCTTATTGCTGTGCTGAGTACGGGCGGTTTTAGTTGATTGTTATCACTGTGGGAACTTGTCCCAAGTCTTGCATGCTTGCATACAACTATTGTTTGCTGCTCTATTGTTTTTGGCACAATGGTTCTCCATTTGTTAATGTTTTGTCTTATTTTCATGCTCACTTTCCTCCATTCTTGCCGTCTGACCATTCTCTTTCCACCTCTGGGGCTCCCCTTGGCACTTTGTCCCTCACCTTTGTTCCTGTGTGTGGGCTAATGTTCAACCCTTGTGTCTCTCACTTAGTGAAACATTTGTAGAGTGACCCGCCACATTTGGCAGTATATCTGTGGCTGCCCACTTCCGGCATTGCTATCCTTCCTGGTACTTCCAGTGCCACACTCTTTGTCCCTTTGTTTCAGTCTTATTCTCAGGGCTCAATTCTTAACCTTTTGACTTCTGTGGGCCCCTACTGAAAACCGGGGGCCCCAACCGAAGCAACTTCTATGCTTTGAACCTCAAAACTATGCTCAAAATACAGAAAGAAATATACAAAAAACAATGCAAAATTATGAAATGTTTGACTTAATAAACACACCAAAAATAAATAAAAGTCACATTTTAATGGGAAGGTTGGAACTTTTCAAAATCAGTTTTCATTTCTAAAAGCAAAGCTATATGCTAGACTAGCATCCCACTTTGTTTTTTTGCTCATAATGCACGTTGTCCTTTTGTTGATGTTGCCAATGCTTGTTGAGACCACCCATAGGGGTAGGATTTTGCTTGCTGTCCTTGTGCTGCTCCCACTCACCAGGCTAAGGAGACCGACTTACATTTTAGCCTCCCATTTCATGTTCCCTCACATTTGTACAGAGTTGTATGTTTTTCAATTTTACAATGTTTCTAATATTATTTCATTTCTCACCTGTCAAGGATCCCATACATTGGTGTTTAAGGCCCAAGATTAAGAGCCATCGCTCTATGCCTTTGTGTTAAAGGAATAGGCTTTGCGTCTGTGTTTATATCACATCGCGTGTGTTGATTCACTGTCTTGTTTTTCAGCCTGCTTCGCCAGCACTGTGTCTGTGTTTGCGGATCCTTGCGCTCTTGTTGCGGTCTATTCCATGTCCATGGTACTGATGCAGAGTGTCTCTTAATGTTGCTAGTTTAGCTGTGTCGCTGCCCTTGTAGTTGTATGTCTATGGTGCTGATGCTGAGTGTCTCGTAATGTTGCTAGTTTAGCTGTCTCGCTGCCCTTGTAGTTGTATGTCTATGGTGCTGATGCAGAGTGTCTCGTAATGTTGCTAGTTTAGCTGTCTCGCTGTCCTTGTAGTTGTATGTCTATGGTGCTGATACAGAGTGTCTCTTAATGTTGCTAGTTTAGCTGTCTCGCTGCCCTTGTAGTTGTATGCCTATGGTGCTGATGCAGAGTGTCTCTTAATGTTGTTTAGCTGTCTCGCTGTCCTTGTAGTTGTATGTCTACGGTGCCGATGCAGAGTGTCTCTTAATGTTGCTAGTTTAGCTGTCTCGCTGTACTTGTAGTTGTATGTCTACGGTGCTGATGCAGCGTGTCTCGTAATGTTGCTAGTTTAGCTGTCTCGCTGTCCTTGTAGTTGTGTGTCTATGGTGCTGAAGCAGACTGTCTCTTAATGTTGCTGGTTTAGCTGTCTCACTGCCCTTGTAGTTGTATGTCTACGGTGCTGATGCAGCGTGTCTCGTAATGTTGCTAGTTTTGCTGTGTCCCTGCCCTTGTAGTTGTGTGTCTATGGTGCTGATGCAGAGTATCTCTTAATGTCGCTAGTTTAGCTGTCTCTCTGCCCTTGTAGTTGTGTGTCTGTGGTGCTGATGCACTGAGTGTCTTTTAATGTTGCTAGTTTAGCTGTCTCTCTGCCCTTGTAGTTGTGTGTCTATGGTGGTGATGCAGAGTGTCTCTTAATGTTGCTAGTTTAGCTGTCTCGCTGCCCTTGTAGTTGTATGTCTATGGTGCTGATGCACTGAGTGTCTCTTAATGTTGCTTAGCTGTCTCTCTGCCCTTGTAGTTGTATGTCTATGGTGCTGATGCTGAGTGTCTCTTAATGTTGCTGGTTTAGCCGTCTCACTACCCTTGTAGTTGTGTGTCTATGGTGCTGATGCAGAATGTCTCTTAATGTTGCTAGTTTAGCTGTCTCTCTACCCTTGTTGTTGTATCTGTATGGTGCTGATGCAGACTGTGTCTTAATGTTGCTAGTTTAGCTGTCTCGCTGTCCTTGTAGTTGTGTGTCTATGGTGCTGATGCAGAGTGTCTCTTAATGTTGCTAATTTAGCTGTCTCGCTGCCCTTGTAGTTGTATCTCTATGGTGCTGATGCAGAGTGTCTCTTAATGTTGCTAGTTTAGCTGTGTCACTGTCCTTGTAGTTGTATGTCTATGGTGCTGATGCAGAGTGTCTCTTAATGTTGTTATAGATGAAGGGATGGTTTTTAGGATGTCAGAGAATGGGCGCACTGCCAGAATGGTAGCACTGTAGGACTAAGTGGAGTGTGGTGCAACTGGGTGAGTGGACAACCATATAACCACTCAACGGAGAAGCAAGCAAGCTATACTACTCCAAAGTGACAAGAGAAAGCATACCCTATGCACACACTTGACAGGTAAAAAATGGATACGATGTCCAAACGCAGGTATTCAATATAATACAGAGAAACAACAATAATATGCAAAATGTTAAGAATAGGTAGGTAGGTGTCAATAAAGAAGTCTTGGTCTCCTTGTTTTATTCAAACACAGCATGTGGACAACCAGCCGACACGTGTTTCATCGCGTCTCGCGAATCTTCAGGGCTCCAATGGTTGTGTTTGGACTTTACGGTCGCTCTTCCGGTGATATTTCCGACCCGGAAGGGCCCAAGACCATCCAATATTTATTGAGAAGTAAAGTACAATCGCTTGCAAGCGAAATGCGCTTGTTGTGGGTCGCCCGGGGGAAGGATATAGATGTCAGTCACTTTGTATCTTTGATTCTGGTATGTCTTGATCAAAAGGAATTGTTCCGTAGCCTCGTCCGGACTTGGTGTCTTATGGGCGTCTTGTTGCTTTTCCTCTTCTCCCGGGTCTCCGTGTTCGAAGTGCGCACTTCGAACACGGAGACCCGGGAGAAGAGGAAAAGCAACAAGACGCCCATAAGACACCAAGTCCGGACGAGGCTACGGAACAATTCCTTTTGATCAAGACATACCAGAATCAAAGATACAAAGTGACTGACATCTATATCCTTCCCCCGGGCGACCCACAACAAGCGCATTTCGCTTGCAAGCGATTGTACTTTACTTCTCAATAAATATTGGATGGTCTTGGGCCCTTCCGGGTCGGAAATATCACCGGAAGAGCGACCGTAAAGTCCAAACACAACCATTGGAGCCCTGAAGATTCGCGAGACGCGATGAAACACGTGTCGGCTGGTTGTCCACAGGCTGTGTTTGAATAAAACAAGGAGACCAAGACTTCTTGATTGACACCTACCTACCTATTCTTAACATTTTGCATATTATTGTTGTTTCTCTGTATTATATTGAATACCTGCGTTTGGACATCTTATCCATTTTTTACCTGTCAAGTGTGTGCATAGGGTATGCTTTCTCTCTTAATGTTGTTAGTTTAGCTGTCTCACTGCCCTTGTAGTTGTATGTCTACGTTGCGCCGATCCATCTTTGTGCCTCGGTTGCCTTTGGTGTTGTCTGTGTCCCTGATCCCCTGGTGCAGGCTTTGGCATTTTAAACATGTTCTCAAAAGTCGATCGTGGTATGCTTCTCACTTCTCCTTGCAGTTATTATGCTATGAGTAACCCCTAAACTCTTCACTTTATTAGGTGTAGTTTGACAGCACGGCTGTTACTAAATCTTGTGTGATCAACAGAAAACAAGCTTCAGAGTACTCTTGAGAGATCGACCTTGGCTCCACCTGCTTTTCGATGACTGAGTACTGCAACGAGTTGGGCAACTGTGTGGTTTCACTGAAAAAGAGCGCTTGTGTTGCACTTTCTTGGACATGTAGGGAGTCTCAGTCACAATTGTGTACTGCTAACTCCTCGTCGCTGTTGTGACCATATGGGAATTTTGTACTGAGTGCAATAATGTAATGGAATTCAAGGTGTTGCAGTTATTTCTCATGATCCCCCTCCTCTCAACTTTTTTACAACTTGGTCTATGCCAGTATATTTCTAAAGAGTGTTTTCCCCATTGTGCTTTAGATGAAAATGTCTGGCCACGAGGTAACTCGAGTCATGTGCCAGAATGAATTGAATGGGTCGGGTTTCAAAGGTGTTGAAATGCAGCCAGTATTATGTCTTCTATGTCTTCTTCTTGCCGGGTGTTGGACTTGGGCCTTTTGGCAGGTTCACCCCTGAACTTTTTGCCTGTTAATATGACATGATGTTAGTTGATTTCTGGTCTCTGCACACTTTAGCACTGAGACCTATTGTAAAGTGCGTGCGCACTCTGAGTGCGTGGGCTGAGAGTGGCCTGCCCTCCCATAGGAATGCATGGGGGATATGTATGTCGATGGTAGTTCCTGATATGTGGGAAATGCAGGGTCGAGTTTGGTATGTGCGAACTCGTGAGATTAAATGCTGCGCGATGATGTGCGCAGATTTATTGTGTCTAGTGTGGAAGTGCCACTTCTAGAAGTTGGCATGTCTGTGAAGTGAATGTGAATTGGCTGTCTGGCTTGTGATTGGCTGGAGCTGGATGGTGTGCCTGGCTCCAGGAGCAAGGATGGGTCTGCCCCGGTGGGGAATGGAGAGATTTGCATGTAGATGGGAGGGAGGAGTTGCACCTGGGACCTGAATACGGCTGTGCCTTCCCTCCACAATGCAGGCTCCACCCCCTGTGGTGCATCTGATGTCCCTGGCCTGTCTTGTGAATAGGGAGAGGGGCTGAGCAAAACAAAGTGCTCCAGAACCAGTTGCATCTGGTTCTCCCCTTGACTGCACCTTTGAGACAAAGGATTTGATAGTATAAAAAGTGTCTGTGACACCATGTCAAATGTTCTTGTTGTGGACTTGAATCTACCAGGCCATTAGGAGCCCATGCCGCATTTTCTAACTTCCCCAGCTGCCCAGCAAGTAGTGGGCAGCTGCACTGTTTAGGTCTTTCGTTTTAGGGGACATACCTTTTTAATCCAGGAGTGAGACGCACTCCTTTGCCCCATCTCTGCCTGCACAGCTGCGCAGCACTTAGTGCCAGCTGCTACGTTTAGGCCATGCATTTAAGACTCACAGCTGCTCAGTAAGTAGTGGGCAGCTGCCACATTTAGGTTTGCTCCAAGTGCGCCCCTGTAACTGTCGCTGCATTGGCAGCGCGCCCTGACTTTTGACAGAGGGCATTTGAGGCCCTTAGAGATGGCCAGTTGGCCCTGGGGACTATTAGGTTTGTGGGGCGCAAGGCCCTAGTGTACTTTTTAGAGGTGCTAGGAAATGTAATGTCGTAGTATGTTTTATGCACTTTGATTTATGATTATAAATGTGCTTTTATGCTTATTAGGGTTTTTACCTACTTTCTGATGTTTTCTTTTGATTCTCTACTGTGGTCTATGTTTGATTTATTCCCTACTGCAGGTTATGTTAGTACGTTTATTTTCTAATGCAAGGTATGTTTTGGAGATTGGTCTACTACGTTCATATTTATGAGGTTGGCGCAGAATAGAGTTCTCGCCTTATGTGATACTGTATTTGTTATGATTTAGTTACAGGTTGGCGCTGAGTATTGAGTCTGCCAGTGGTTAGTGGTTTATGTTCTGAGATTATATGTTCCTATTTTTACTATTCTTGACCAAGTGCTAATTCTGACAGAGGCCCATGTGGCCCTGTCCTGTGTAAATAATCCCCTGCAAATATTGCCCGTGCCAGTTGGCACAGTGTATATTGTGTGATTACCATCTAATGTGTTTTATGACAATACAAAGGCTATTTTTATACATAACCTTGTGTGGAGTTACTTTTGTGGTGTGCCTAGTATGTTGTTACTGTGTGTGTTGTGCAAATGCTTTACACATCGCCACCGGGATAAGCCTGAGCGCTCGTGCCAAGCTACCAAGGGGGTGAGCAGGGGTAACTCCCTTTCCCTGACTAGAATGGTTTGGCTGGCTTTGGCGCAAGCCTCAGCCAGCCAAAGATCCCAATTTCTAACACGGGATACCTATAATTGTGCAAATTAGGCATTCTATTAAATCCTCTCTTTGGGGAAAGTAAAAAAGTTTAAAGGAAAGAAGTAAATAAAATATAGATATTGTTTCAAAATGAAATTGAAATTACAACTTCTTTGTTCATGAACTTTACCCTTTATGTCTGGACAATAGGAGCTTGTTTGCCAACTTGACAAAGGCTTCGGCAATAGACAAAATACGTAGTCTTTGAATAAACAAACTGGATTCTAATGAGTTGGTGTGCCACTGTGTTCTACTCCCGGTGGAAGAGACGTTTCACTTCAAGGGTATTGTAGACTGGTCCAAGCTGTCCGTGGCTCCAGGACTGCCAGGCGGCGAGCTGCAATCTTGGGAAACTCACACTCACTCTCACACAAACACTCTCACACACACAACCACACACACAACGGCACACACACAACCGCACACACCCAACCACACACACACCCAACAACACACACACCCAACCACACACACACACGCAACCACACACACCCAACCACACACACCCAACCACATACACCCAACCACATGCACACAACCACATGCACACAACCACATGTACACAACCACACGCACACAACAACACAACCACAACCACAACCACACACACACCCACAACCACACACAAACCCACAACCACACACACCCCCAAAACCACACACCCACAACCACACACAAACACACACACACACACAACCACACACAATCACACACACAACCACACACAATCACATACACACAACCACACACACAACCACACACACACACAACCACAACCACACACACACCCACACCCAACCACACACACAACCACACACACAACCACACCCAACCACACACACCCTCCCCCGGCCACTCACTGCCTATCAGCCTCCTCTCAGCCAGGTAGCACGATCGCGATCAGTTTCACTTTCACGTGATCAGATTTACTTTCACGGCCGCGTTCGCCGTGAAAGTGTTCGCATTTCTAGTTTTATTCAGCATTCACTCTTCTTTCCTAGTGCTTGACATTTCAATCTCTACAATATTTAAGCAGCCTGCACGTCTCCTGTCAACCATACCACTCCATGCATTAAATCCGATCCACATAGATATCAGTGGTACAGACAAAGGTAACCAGGTTTCTTATCCTTCCTTCAAGCAGTAACCAGAATACTAAACTGCATTCGTGCCCCACCTAGTTTTAAACAGCTGAAAGGAGAACCAAGTTACACTAAGCACCCTCTTTGAAGTTCAAAGTTAAGGAACAAACATTCTTTTTTGTTTCCAAATGCGAAAATAATGTTATGGTTCTTTTTCACCAATTTCAACAGTCAGTTCATAAGTAGTAGAGAAGATTCAAAGCATGGATCCAAAACCGTGTGTAGTTCTTTCAAGATCGCCCAGCAGCCCAGCAGTGGAGATCGGTGACACACAAGCCGAACTGACAAGACTTATCATGGTCTACGGGATTCCTAACTACATGAACATAAAGAATTGATCTCCACAAAGTGACTTACGCGACTCCTTTGACAATCAAACTGGAACCTACACCTGTATCATCTTAACTGTCAGCATCTGAATGAATAGGATTCTTATTATAACCACATCGTACCTGCTTCGCCTAATTAACAAGAACCTTTTGAAAATAAGACCTGTGCATCTTCATCTAGATTGCCTTGAAAAAGCCCCCAGAGGGCGAAACACGTGTCGGCAGAGCCAAGCTGGAAAAAACGTTTTTAATGTGTTTAAAATAAAGATCTTGAAAGAACTACACACGGTTTTGGATCCATGCTTTGAATCTTCTCTACTACTTATGAACTGACTGTTGAAATTGGTGAAAAAGAACCATAACATTATTTTCGCATTTGGAAACAAAAAAGAATGTTTGTTCCTTAACTTTGAACTTCAAAGAGGGTGCTTAGTGTAACTTGGTTCTCCTTTCAGTACTTGATACGAGCATTAAGTTGCTCTGGTGGTGGGTGTCTTACCAGGTTCTCAGTGCACCTCTTCCCTTGACACCTTACACACGACTTGCCCAGAGGAAATAGTCTTCGACAGAAGGTGCGGACGTTTTCTCTCACAGAGAAACGCTACCACCAACATTATTGTAATAGTTTTAAACAGCTAACAGTTATTCTAATCGGTTTGCTTCACAGAGGTTGTGTCTTAGGAGAAGGGCAGTGGCACTCGCATGGCACTATACGCTAGTGTGTTCAAAAGAGTTGTTTAACAAAAAAAGTTTTATGAAAAATTGACTCTTTTTTAAAAATTCTGATTCAACAAGAATCCGAGTCCGCCACAACACTTCTTTTTTTTTTTAGGCTGTCAGCTGTGAAAAGGAGACCAATATTGCCCCCATTTTTATTATTCTGTATCCTCTGTTCAATTCTGGTGTGCTTTTTCAACTTGTTGCTAGTTCATTGCGAATCTTACCGTTACTAATTCAAATTGTGTTAGCTTTGGCTTATTTGCAATGTAAACTTTCTCTCATTAAGTTGCTGTAACAAGCTGCAAGTCCGCTACGGAAGCCCATTCTTTTGCTAATTGTTGGACTTGGCCCTTAGGGCAGGTTCACCCCTAGACTTTTTGCTTTTAAATGGTGACCTGGTGATGGTGATTTTTGGGTTCTGCGCACTTTCACTGTGTCCCAGTGGAAAGTGCGTGCGTACTTTGAGTGCATGTGATGAGCTAGGCCTGCCCTCCCATAGGAATGCATGGGGAATGTCTGTGTCCCTGGTAGTTCCTGATGCGTGGGGAGTGCGGGCTCGAGTTTGGTATGTGTGAACTCGTGGGAGTGAATGTTGCGCAACGGTATGTGCGGCTTGTATGTGTCTGGTGGGGAAGGGCCACTTCTAGACATGGCTGTACGTGTGCTGTGAGGATGCTGGCGTGTGATTGGCTGGAGCTGGCTGGCATGCCAGGCTCCAGGAAGTCTGGATGGGTCTGCCCGGTGGTGAGTGGGAGATTAGCATGCTGATGGCTGGGGAGGAGTGTACCTGTGTCCTGAATGAAGCTGGGTTTTCCCCTGACAATGCTGGCTCCGCCCCCCATGGTGCGTCTAACGACCCTAGCCCTGCCAGTGAATAGAGAGGGTGGTTGAGCCCATCAACAGTGCGCACAGACCAGCTGCGACTGGTTCTGCCCTCACCCTGCACCTGCAAACAAAGGATTTACAGTATAAAAATGGGGCTGTGTCCCCACAGAGGTTGTTCTCTTCCAGGATCCTGAGGGGGCTGCTGCTGCTGTCGCTGGGCCAGAGGACCGCCACTTGGACTGTCTCCCTGCCTGGAGACCCAGTGAGCTGGCTCTGGGCCCAGCCTTGCCCCCCCTGCCTGCCTACAAGGACTTTTGCTGGACTTTGTTGTCCTATAGCGCCTGGGGGCGCTGTATTTGATTGATAGCGCTGGGAGCTCTTTTCTTTCCCCTTCTAGCGCTTAAAAGCGCTTTATTTTTCATTTAGCGCAGGGAGCGCTTTAAATTGCCTTTTAGCGCTAGGAGCGCTTTACTTGTGGAAGCCGGAGCCCACCCGGCGTTTTACCCTGCTCCGTGACGATTTTCGAGTCCTCTGGCAGGTGCCCACCCTGCCAGGGACATTGCCGCCCAAGCAAGTGCCACCTCGCAGAGGTGCTTGTATTTAATTTATCACGAGGGAGCCCACTCCTCGGATAAGTGACACCCCGCCTACAAGTGCCGGAAAAGGGCCCCCGCGCTGCCCGCGGCGACCCGGAAGTGTTAAGGCCCGCTGGCCAATCACAGCGCAGCCCCGGGAGAGGCGGCCGGAAGTCCCGCCCCCGCAGTCTGAGGAGAGACGAGGGGCCCGGCGCCTGAAGGTGCAGGCGGGGCTCCGTTGTGGAAAAGGAGCCCGCGACGCCCACCGGAGAAGCCTTCCAGAGTTGCCTGGCTCCCCGCGAGGCTCTCCCGAGTGAGAGAGCCCCGCCCGCCGCCAGAGAAGGACACCCGGTCCGCAGAAGAGCCCCCGCCACAGGTCCAGGTGAGTGGGGGCCCGGGGTGTTGATCCACAAGGGAGTGAGGGCGTCGGGACACATTGCCGGTGCCCGCCCCCCGCACCTTCAGTTCCAGCCCTGAGAGGGCTCCGGGGGCCATTGTCAGTTTGAGTCCCCAGGAGGGGGACTCCGCCGATCTGCCCACATCTTGTGCCAGCGCCCCGAGGCCCCAACGACCGGCACATTTTCGTTGTTATTCAGAGCCTGCGAGGCTCAGGGGCATTTCGGTTTGCGAGCCCACGAGGCTCTTGGGGCATTGCTTAGTGTTGTGAGCCCTGAGAGGCTCCATGTGGCCCATTTTGTTGATCACGAGCCCTGAGAGGCTCAGGAGGGCTAGTTATTTTTTCACGAGCCCAGAGGAGCTCAAAAGCGCCACAGTTATTTAGGGCCCTGCGAGGGCTCTAGGGGGCATCACTTGTTTGTAGGGCCCAGAGGGGCTCAGGGGACACTCATTTCGCCAGAGCCTGTGAGGCTCCAACGTTGCCCCACCAGTGTTGTCACAGCTGCCCAGCACTTCGTGGGCAGCTGCCACGTTTAGGCTCCTGACATTGAGACAGTTCAGGTGTTCCTGCCTATGGAAAGTCACAGGTGGTGACTAAGTGAGTTTGGCGCAATTGTTCAATTTCTGCACCTCTGAATGTGTTTTTATGCGTCATGTGCCTTGTTCTTACACCTCTGAATGTATTGTTGATGCATCATGTGTTTTCCTCCTTACACCTCTGAATCAATGTTATGCATTGCATCATGTGTTATGTGCTTACACCCCTACAGGTATTGTGATACTTAGGTGGTTGTTTTTCTCCTAGTGCAGGTGGTGCTAGTGAGGTCCTGGTTACCAGTGATTACTGGTTGTGTGCTATTTTGTGCTAAAGTAATTTTACATTCTAAGTGCTATTTCTAAAAAGTGTTACTTCTAAAAGTGCTGATTCCTGACAGTGGTCCAGGTGGCCCTGTCTTGTAAATATCCCCTGTAAATTCTGCCCATTCCTCTGGCACATTGTAAAGTGTGTGTTTTTATCTAATGTGTTTTGGTGTAATACAAAGGCTATTTTTATATAACCTTGTGTGGAGTTTCCTTTGTGGTGGGTCCTGGGTGTTGTTGCTGGGGTGCGTGCGCAAATACTTAACTTACATCGCCTCCAAGTTTAGCCTTCCTGCTCGCGCCACGTTACCTAGAGGGTGAGCAGGGGTTATCTTGGCGTGTAACTCCCTTGCCCTGACTTGGGAGTGGTGGTCTCTGACTGACATTGGCGAAAGCCCTGACCAGCCAGGGATCCCATTTCCAACACTAATTATTTTCCACATAAGGTTGCAAGACCATAAAGTGGAGTTTTCAGGATTTTGAATAGTTTCTTGTTTGAAGATGTTACTCTCTTCTGCGCACCCCACTCCTGTACTAAGGTCACAAGTGACTTGGCACCCGCCTTTCAGAGGTTCTTGCATCCACCCAAGTCTGGCCTGGCACACACTGGATGATGAACTCTGCACCTCCTACTAGACCCCAGCTCACTGCTGTTTGCAGTCTGTCACTCACCCCTCACCTCCCTGGCGCTACCCTTCACTCCTCAGGCCTGGCAGTCACTCCTCGCACCTGGCACTCACCCTTCTCCCTCTCTGGCACTCAGCATTGACTTTGTGACCCCCAACTGTCACCTCCCTGACACTCACCCTCAACCTTCCTGGTACTCATACTTCCCCTCCCTGGCACATATCCTCCACCTCCATGGCACTACCCCTTCACCCCCCTGGCCTGGCAGCTACCCTTCACCCCTTGCACTCACCCCTCCCCTCCTGACTCTTACATCTCACCTCCATGGCACTCAACCTTCATCTCCCTGGCAGTCACCCTTCATCCCCCTGACCTGGCTTTCAACCTTCACCTCCGTGGCACTAGCCCTTCACCCCCCTGGCCTGGCAGCTACCCTTCACCCCTTGCACTCACCCCTCCCCTCCCTGGCACTCACCTTTGACCCTCTTGACTCTTACATCTCACCTCCATGGCACTCAACCTTCATCTCCCTGGCAGTCACCCTTCAACCCCTCCTGACCTGGCTTTCAACCTTCACTTCCGTGGCACTAGCCCTTCACCCCCCTGGCCTGGCAGCTAACCCTCACTCCTGGCACTCTCACTTCCCCTTCTCGGCACTCACCCTTCCCCCTCCCTCCACCTTGAGAAGATTAACGACCGCAACACCGCCACCCTCTTAGACAACCTCGCCAACCTCGGACTTAAACAACTGGTCACCTCCCCCACTCACATCGCAGGTCACACACTCGACCCCATCTTCACCTCTAGCAACCATGTCTCTTTCAACCACACTACGGAGCTCCTCTGGACTGACCACAGCTGCGTCCACTTCACCTACAACAAGCCGAAACCCATCATCCACCTCCAACCAACTCTACAAAGAAACTGGAACAAAACCACCACGGAACAGATCTCCTCATCGCTCCTTCAAACCTCCCCAGCCCTCTCCTCTAACGCCAACGAGGCCGCCTCCAACCTCACCCTTTGGTTATCCAACACAGCAGACACCTTAGCACCACTGATAAAACGCCACCACAAAATCAAGAAGGCCTCATGGTTCAACGAGGACCTCAAGAAATCCAAGAAACTATGCCGCTCCCTTGAAAAGGCCTGGAAAAAAGACTCATCCACCAGCAACAAGGTCGCCTTCAAAAACGCCATCCGTACTCACCACCAACTGATCCGAAAAGCCAAAAAAACAGCTTTCAAGGATCGACTCGACAACAACGCCCACAACAGCAAGGAACTTTTCAACATCGTCAAGGAATTTTCCAACCCCTCGGCCAACTCCAACGACATCACCACCTCTCAAACCCTCTGCGACTCCCTAGCCTCTTTTTTCCACAACAAGATTGCTGACATCCACAACAGCTTTGACAACCAACCCGGAAGCCAACCCACCCTACCATCAGCTGACTATCTTCCCCCCGTTAACACCCTTAACGCCTGGAACCCAATCACCACTGAGGACACCATCCGCCTGATGAACTCCATCCACTCTGGATCCCCCACAGACCCATGCCCTCACCACATCTTCAACAAAGTAGACTCCGTCATAGCTCCGCACCTCCGAGACGTCATCAACTGCTCCTTCAACTCCGCTACCTTCCCAGAAGACTGGAAACACGCTGAACTCACCGCCCTCCTGAAAAAACCAACAGCTGACCCCACCGAACTCAAAAACTACCGCCCCATCTCACTTCTTCCATTCCCGGCCAAAGTCATCGAGAAAGCTGTCAACAACCAGCTCGCCGCCTTCCTCGAAGCCAACAAATCCCTCGACTCTTCACAATCTGGCTTCCGAGCAAAACACAGCACTGAGACCGCCCTCATTGCAGCAACTGACGACATTCGAACTCTACTGGATAATGGAGACACAGTCGCCCTCATCCTCCTCGACCTCTCTGCAGCCTTCGACACAGTCTGCCACAGCACCCTTTTACAACGCCTCAGAAACATCGGGATCCAAGGAAAGGCACTGGAATGGATCACCTCGTTCCTCTCCGGAAGAACCCAGAGAGTCCGTCTCCCACCATTCAAGTCCAAGGCCTCTGAAATCATCTGCGGCGTACCACAAGGATCCTCTCTTAGCCCCACCCTCTTCAACGTATACATGAGCCCCCTCGCGACCATCGCCCGCCAACATAACCTCAACATCATCTCTTACGCGGATGACACTCAACTGATCCTTTCTCTCACCAAGGACCCCAGCACCGCCAAAACTAACCTACACAAAGGAATGAAAGAAGTCGCCGAATGGATGAAACAAAGCCGTCTGAAACTGAATTCGGACAAAACAGAAGTCCTCATCTTAGGTAAATCCCCCTCTGCATGGGACGACTCCTGGTGGCCGGAAGCCCTCGGAAAAGCACCCATCCCGACAGACCACGCACGGAACCTTGGCGTCATCCTGGACTCTTCACTTTCAATGAACAGACAAGTCAGCGCCGTATCCTCATCCTGCTTCAACATCCTTCGCATGCTCAGAAAAACATTTCACTGGATCCCCACCGACACCAGGAAAACAGTCACCCATGCTCTGGTCACGAGCCGACTGGACTACGGAAACACCCTCTACGCAGGTACCACCACCAAACTCCAGAAGAAACTACAACGAATCCAAAACGCCTCAGCCAGACTCATACTAGACATCCCACGCAATGAACACATCTCTGGCCACCTTAAAGACCTCCACTGGCTACCCGTCAATAAGAGGATTACTTTCCGACTGCTTACCCACGCACACAAATCACTCTACGACATCGGACCAGATTGCCTCAACTCTCGACTGTCCTTCTACACCCCCTCCCGCCAACTTCGCTCTTCCAGCCAAGCACTCGCCACTGTCTCGCATCAACAAAACCACCATGGGAGGCAGATCCTTCTCATACCTGGCTGCCAAAACATGGAACTCACTCCCCGCCCACCTTCGCCTCACCCAGAATCACCTAGCGTTCAGAAAACAACTTAAAACGTGGATATTTGACAAATAATCCCCTCCCTAAGGATATCTAGCCCCCCTCCCCTCCCCAAGCGCCTTGAAACCCTCCGGGTATGTAGTGCGCTATATAAATTCTATGACTTGACTTGACTTGACTCCCTGGCACTCACCCTTGACCCTCCTGACTCTTACCTCTCATCTTGCTGGCACTCACTCTTAACCCCCATAGCCTGACAGTCACCCTGGTCCCTCCTGGCATTCACTCCTCACCTCCCTGCCACTCACCTTTGACCCTCTTGGCACTAGCCCGGTTTCCCCCAAGAACAAAAAATAACAAGCATTGGCATAGCCAATAGGTATCGCCTTTGGGACCTTTATAAATGTTTAGCCAAGCAACAGTTGATGTTGTTGCACCAAGGATATTGTGCTGCATAACTAAATACTTAGAAGGTCCCAAAAGTGAGACCTATTGGCTATGCCAATGCTTGTTTGTGGTAGTGTGGGTGATCAGTTAGTCTTATCATAGGGTGCTACTAAGAATTTGTTGTACTCACAGAGGTATAAAAGATCGAAACAGTCAAATAATAAATTGTAGACCAATTTAGAAAAATAACCCTTTTAGGTCGAGCCCTGAGCCAGCGGGTTGATCTGGGGTAGCTGAGTATGGAAGAGAAGCCACGCCCATTCCCCCCGCTCACCCTTTTCCAAGTCTGGGCTGCGCCCCTTTGATCTTACCTGACTGAATTTGAGGGGCTTGGGTACTGCGCGATGTTAAGACCGGGGTTTCTGGCACTGCGCCCAGTCATTCCATTTTCAACTGTGCGTAATACTGTGTGCCCTGACTTCAATAAATAATAATATTCTGCGTCACACGCACCCCCGCCTTGTTACAGCTCCATTGGTTTGTGCAAGATCACACGATTGCGCTGCGCCATCACATTGTCATAACAGCAGCACGTAACACGTTTGAGTTTGGCGTCTTCTGTATAGGACTAGGACAGCTGCAAAAACAACAGTTGATGGACAGAATGCAGAGCAATGTCATACATTCACCCCAGTACAGAGATCTGGGCTAGGATAGCGCCAACCTAGCTGGAAGAAGCAGAGAGTTGCAAACAAGTGTTAAAAGTGGTGATAAGCGAATATTGCAAGGCTGAAGAGAGCTGAGCTGAGGCAAGCCACGCAGAAGGGATTGTGAAGTGGAGGCAGAGTGAGGGTATGCAAGGACTAGGTAAGCTGTAGGGTCAAAAGTCCCTGGCACAGTACGTGTTTGATACCCTGCTCCTCATTTTGTCATTCTCACTTAACCAGTATGTTTTACTGTGCATGAGACTTATGTCTCTAATTTTCCGATGAATGCCCCACGTGATTCTGGCTATTCCTCGCCACCAGTGGTAGATTGTGTTGAAAATAGGAATACAAAGATGGTGGTGCATTTTTATCACAGGAGACTTCAGACTCATGACCAGGCCATGACACAGCTGGTGGTGTGTTGCTGCCCATCAACAGTAGTGAGGTGCACATTTTTATGCCCCTCTCCCCCAGCGGGAGGACTGCCTAAGTGCTTTTTTCTATATAAATCTTTGTAACCTGGCAAGACTGGGCTTTCCTCAGTACCCCGGAAGTGTATGAGGGCTGGGTGGGTTGGGGTGCGTGTGTGTGTGTGTGTGTGTTCCGAGCCCTCGTGCTAGCAAGGAAGGTGGTTCCTTTCACTGCTGTTGCAAAATTATTTATATGTGCCCCACAGGGCTGTAGACCCGGGTGCCATTGAACCTGCTGCACTAATGGGAGCTACGCCCCTACTTCCCCTACATATGAAGCAATCCCTCCCACCCACTGTGTGTGTTTTTGGGGAGGGTTTGGGGGGGCTGGTGTATTCTGGGCCAGAAGCCGTAAATGGCTGCTCCCCATGTGACCCTCTCTCACCCTCACCTGGTTGCTCCGGAGAACATGTCGAGCTGTGAAGTGAGTGTGCCGCAGAGTAAATATATGCCTCTTCTGTGCTCACGAGCCTGCTCCCCAGAGTCCACGCTCCTCCTGCCCTGTCCTTCTAAAAGAACCCCACTGGGTCACAAACACATTGCAATACTGCAAACATGGGCAATCCAGGTCTCCAGGGATTTGGTGGGGGGGCGGGGTCTTTGAAATCTGCAGGGCCTATATTATTAAGGGCGGGTCTTAACCATATACACTAAAATATGCTTAGAGTGCCACCGTACCCACACATTTGCATAGAATCACAACTGGTATACGTGACCATTGCTCTGTGCGCTTTCCACAGAGGCCAAGGATTGGATGAGAACGTGTTCTGAGCATCTTTTTGCCCCTGACAGGCACTCGCACTGGCTTCAGCCAGAACTCAGTTGCACCCTGTTGTAAACACATGGAGGCAATCCGTTGGAATGATGCCCCACAATTAATCAATCAATCAATCATCTCATTTGTAAAGCGCGCTACATACCCGTGAGGGTCTCAAGGCGCTGAGGGGAGGGGGAGTGGGCTGCTACTGATTGAAAAGCCAGGTCTTGAGAAGTCTTCTGAAGGCCAGCTGGTCCTGGGTCTGTCGTAGGCTGGTAGGGAGAGTGTTCCAGGTCTTGGGGGTGAGGAAGGAGAACCGCCGGCGGTGGTTTTCTGGAAACGCGGAACCGTGGCGAGGGCGAGGTTGGCAAAGTAGAGGCTGCGGGTGGGGGTGTAGAAGCTGAGTCGGTCATTGAGGTATGCTGGTCCGGCATTGTGTAGGGCTTTGTGTGCGTGGATGAGGAGTTTGAAGGTGATCCTGTTGTTGACGTGAGCCAATGCAGGTCTCTCAGGTGGGGTGTGATGTGGCTGCATTGGGGGACGTCGAGGATCAGTCGTGCCGATGCGTTCTGGATGCGTTGCAGCCGTCTCAGGAGATTGGTTGTTGTTCCTGCGTAGAGGGCGTTCCCGTAGTCCAGCCTGCTGGTGACGAGGGCCTGGGTGATGGGTTTTCTCGTGTCGGAGGGTATCCATTTGAAAATCCTGGGGAGCATTCGGAGGGTGTTGAAGCAGGAAGCGGAGACGGCGTTGACCTGCTTGGTCATGGAGAGGGCGGAGTCGAGGATGACCCCCAGGTTGCGTGCGTGGTCGGTGGGTTCTGGGGCTGTTCCTAGCGATGTTGGCCACCATGTGTCGTCCCAGGCTGAGGGGGTGGGGCCGAGGATGAGGACCTCCGTCTTGTCTGAATTCAGGACTTTAAGTGGTCCGGGTCACTCCAGGTCTCAGACCCGGTGGTATTTTAAAACGGACAACATAACGGGCT
This sequence comes from Lissotriton vulgaris, assembly GCF_964263255.1. Taxonomy (NCBI): domain Eukaryota; kingdom Metazoa; phylum Chordata; class Amphibia; order Caudata; family Salamandridae; genus Lissotriton; species Lissotriton vulgaris. The sequence goes on from NC_141694.1 coordinate 1,905,516,853, forward strand.
TCTTTCGGGCCCCATATTCATATCCATAACTCTTCATGCCAAAGGCAGTGATCTACTTCTGAACAATAGAGGTAAAAAAGTTAAAGCATACCATGTTGCCCCTGCTTATATATCACATCCTTTAATTAAACCGGCATTCGCTGTTAGTGTTTGCTTGTTCAGGATGCTGTGTTACTTATATTTTTTTCTATGACAACATTTTACTCTTATCTGGTGCATCAGCTTTAAGTGAGATAACAAACGTGGGGAGTCTCTCAAAGGGGCGTGGCCTGTATAATTTAGGGTGTGGCTTAAAAACACCTGAGCTAAAAACTGTGCTTGGCATTGTGTGCCATATAGAGAAAGAAAGTAGTTTGCCCTTTCTGATACAAAAAGTCTCAACTCGAGTCCTTTAATTCAATTCACAGTAGTAAGCTCACTAGAACCAGAAACACATCAGACTAGATCATTAAGATAAAAGATTCATTGTTTATTTCATTTCATTTGTATGAATATATCTTTTTGCAGAAGCAGAACCTAATTAACAAAACATATTCATAATGATACAGACAAAGTAATACCATACAATCTATATCCCACACATCCCTTCAGACACTCAGTAAGATTCAAACATACTCATACATTCTTCAATCATCCAATGCATCAATAAAATTCAAACACACTCATACACCCTTCAATCATCCGATACATATCGTACTCCAGTTGCTAGATGTTCACGATGTATTCGGTCCTGATAGCGTCTCCCGAAGGAAACTAGATGACCAAGTACCAGGACAGACTTGAGGCGCCAACGCGCGTTTCGGTGTTTGGCCAGATCTAAGGCCACACCTTCATCAGGGCACACAGCAGAAGGGTGGGAGGGAGAACAACCGCAAACGGTCTGCAATAAATAAATAAATCTCTTTAGACATATATCCACTTAATTCATTACTGGGTCTCACAATTAATGTGTCACAGTAAACAATTTTAGACAGCATTTTCATGTCATAAATCTGGTTTAAATCAGTGAGCTTAGAACTGTACGGATTACTCATTTAGAGGGTATCAAATAACAAGAACCCAAAATCACACATAGAAATACTACAATAACCTTTGTTATGTAGTTAGCACTCACATCCAGTAGACATACAAAAAAGGATATATAACACACAAATCAGTTTTGCATACACAACTTCACAAGATAGCCTTTTCTTAGCCATGGACCAGACCTCTAAAGGTTTCTTTCAAATCACCCATGGTGCGAGAATATCAACACTTCCTAGGATATCCAAGCCATACCTACCTAACGAATGAAATGCGTAGGTCAGATAGATTCAAGGCTAGGTCCTGTATAGATATGGAGATACACCTTGGCCGAACAGGCCGGTCAGGAGGCCAGAGATAGGGGCAAAAGTGTAGAAACTCTTCAGAGTGAATTCAGAGTCTTTTATCAAGAAAAAATATATTTTATTTATTTATTTATGTTTTGGTTTTTTTTGCAGAGTTTTATATAGCGCGAACTAGACCCGAACCGAATCAGGTATCAGAGCGCTTTACATATTTTCCAGTTGCGTTACATGAGGACACACTTTCATTTTAGGCACGGGGAGATTAAGTCATTTGCCCAGAATCCCAGGAGGTTTTTTGCGTCGTTACCGAGACTCGAACCCAGATCCCCAGGTCCGAGGTCGAGCGCCCTAGCTGTTAGGCCAACTATATATGAAGCATCTTTCTAGCCTCGAACAACATTCTAAATTTCGAGGGATACTCCTATTCATATCCATAACTCTTCATGCCAAAGGCACTGATCTATTTCTGAACAATAGAGGTAAAAAAGTTAAAGCATGCCATGTTGCCCCTGCTTATATATCACATCCTTTAATTAAACCTGCATTCGCTGTTAGTGTTTGATTATTCAGGATGTTGTGTTACTTATATTTTTTTCTCTGACAACATTTTACTCTTATCTGGTGCATCAGTTTTAAGTGAGATAACAAACGTGGGGAGTCTCTCAAAGGGGCGTGGCCTGTATAATTTAGGGTGTGGCTTAAAAACACCTGAGCTAAAAACTGTGCTTGGCATTGTGTGCCACCCAATTGGTATTTTGCTGTTTAGTCATTGCATCCAGATGTATATTATAGCAAGAAACATACCTACAAGCCAGGACTATTGGCTTTGTCAGTGGTGTTATGCCTAAGATTATTAAGCAACAACTATGGCTTCATTGAAAATGCTTCAGTTTGGAAATGATGAGACTTTGAAAGTACTATAAATATTATCTTTGAAGTTCCATCAAAGGCAGGGAATGGTGGCACTTCTCCAGAGTTAAGATTTTTATTTTCACCCTGAGGGTGAGGGAGGAAATGGAGAGCCCAATAGCTACCCGTCTCAGTACCAGATTTTTAGAACTACCTGTAGGACCCGGCCCACTTAAAGCCCTGGTGGGCTCCATTCCATTTGTGCACCGCCGAGACGCATTGCTACTTTCGTTCCATTAAAAAAATGGCATGTCCTTTTGTTGAAGTTGCAGCAGGCCACTTTGTTCTGTTTGTTTGAAAGGACAAGGTCTCCGATAGTCTCTGAGTAGTAGCGAGCCCTGAACACCACTTGATTCAGCAAACTCTGTTGAAGGTTTGGGGCAGATACTATTTCCCAACCTCCAACCCCCCTCCTATATTAACCTCTTCGGTGCTGATGATGGAGGGGTTTTGTCATGAGCCACTGTCGGCGTGTGCTCTTGATGGAACCGCTCCGTCATGGCACCTACCCTTCCGGAGGAGAGCTGGCGCTCCCCCCATGGTTGTCCATTGTCGGCCCCACAAAGGGGGATGGCAGTGTAAGAATTTCGGCTGCCACCCCTGACGCCCCCATGGGAATTCCATGACATCAGCGCGCACAGTGCGTGCTGATGTCATCAGGAAGTCCCCGATGCTCTGGAAGCCATTTGCTTTCCCAAAAGAACAAACCTCAAAGTCTCCACAGTACAATTTGGTCCATTTCCTGTTGCCGCCACTATGCATACCCACACAAGTGAGGTACCATTTTTATCGGGAGACTTAGGGTAACACAGAATTGTAGAGCAACTGTTATTACCTATTGACTTTCGATACATTTCTGCCTTCCAAATGAAAGACAATGTGTAAAAAAGAAATCATTTTGAAAAATGATATACAATTCTCATGCTGGTATGGGTACTCCCAATTTCGGAAATGTGCAATTGTCTACTGTTTCTAAACTCTATATTTTGTTCCCATTTCAGAAATACATAGGTGTCTTTCATGCCAATTTTTCCATGTATATATTTTGCCAGAATTATTGCTATATACCCGGTACATAATAAAAAACCATTACAAGACGTTGCTCAGTTATTGGCTCTGGGTTCGTCCGGTTCTTGGTGAACCTACAAGTCCTTTATATCCCCACAACCGGAAAAGTCCAGCGGATGTAACGGTATATCGCTTTCAAACAACTGTCATAATTAGAAGAAGTTACAGGTGAAAACGTTGACATGGCTGTTTTTTTTCAAATAACTTTCTATTTTTCCTATATTTAACTGTTAGTTTCTATAAAGAAACCTTGAAGGATCTACACAATGACCCCTTGCGGAATTCAGAGTTTTGTCTACTTTTCTCAAATGTATAGCTTTCCAGGATCCATTATTGCTTTCATTTCCATTTCTACCATCAACTGGAAGAAGGTTGAAAGGACATAAAATAGCAAAAATTGGCTATGTCCAAGAAAAATGCCAAAACTGTGTAAAAATGTTGGTTTTCTGATAAAAGTCTGCTTGTCTCAGAAAGCTGGGAAGATTGTGATTTCAGCACCACAACCCCTTTTTTAATACCATTTGCAGTGAAAAAAACAGATACTTTCATCTATAGCCCATTTTTCCAACAAAAAAAACAACAAAATGTAGCTGTATTTTGGCTAATTTCTGGGTCCCCTCAAGAGGAATCCACAAACCCTGGGTACCTTTAGAATCTCCATGATGTTGTGAAAAAAAGGACGCAAATTTGGAGTGGATACCTTATATGGTAAAAATCTACAGGGGCCTAAGCGTGAACTATCCCAAATAGCCAAAAAAAGCTTAGCACGGGGGTGGGGGGGAGGCCTAGCAGCGAAGGGGTTAAAAAAAAACTATAACAAGTATTGGAACAGGCAAGAAGTTGCCAGCACTTCAAGGACGAAAAAAACTATAAGACATTTAATATTCTTTCTTTAACAGGGTAGTTCAGTCTTACATAATGTCTTCTTGGTTATATTTAAGGTAAGAAAAATGCTTAACACTTTTATATTATACCTTTTTCAGCATACTACACAGTAGCCACACTGATCTACAACATAGCTTAAAAACATTCGCAAAGCCAATAGTTCTGCCTAAACACTTATAAGGTCCCAAAAGCGAGACCTATTGGCTATGCCAATGCTTGTTTTATATATGTTTCAAAAGAAGAACTTTAAAGGTGAGTACTGTTTTCAATTGCAATTTGTACAAGTAAAGCTTTTAAAGTTGTGCGCCTTATGCACAATGCAATCCATGGAAGAAAAAGTCAGTGATGCATAAAGGTAGGCACGGTTGGTTTCAGTGCTTCACCTTCGGCATTCGGAGTTGTAGTGGGCCAAGGTCCAAAGTACTACAAGCCACCCAAAAACAGGCTCCACAGGGGACATCGGGACCAGTCAGAGAGCTCCCAAATGGACGCTTGGGTTGCAAGGGGTTTTGAAGCAAGGGAGCACAGCGTTTTTTCGGGACCTGGACCGGGTGGCTCAGGTGCAGAGTGGTTAGGTCAGCCTGGCTGGGTGCGCAAAAATGCACCTTGAGGTCATGTACAAAAATCTCGCAGGGGCAATATCAAGACAGCTGGGCCACTCACGAACCAGATAGTCAGAAACCTGTCTATGGTGGCTCGCTGGTCAAGACCAGTAAACACACTTGTAGTTGATAGGTGTTCAGGGGGCACCTCTGAGGTGCTCTCTCAGTGCATTGCTTAATAAACCCGTCACTGGCATCATTGTGGGTTTAAGATGAGGTCTTTGATACCAAACATCTTGGAGTACAGTTAAGCCACCATGTAGCTGGGGAACTCGTAATTACGAGTGTCCAGCCCGTGTACTCGTTATGGCTACCCTGTGCACTTGTAATATCGAAGGTTCTGATTAGATATCCCAAGGACACATCCACTCACATGCCCACACGTTGGGTATTGTGCACCCTGCCTTAGGCCTGGAAGGCCTGCTATAGGGGTGACTTACCTATACCACATGCAGTGTTTTCCTTGCATGGCACACAGGGGTGGGTACCATGATGACTCTTAATTTTTCTCAGCACCAAGACATGCAGGCTGCAATGACAGTTTTCAGTAACTTAGTGAGGGGCACCTTAGGGTGGCACAATTTGTATAGTAGCCCTTAAGGACCCTCTTGATTTCCAAAACCCTAGATACCAGAGGTACCACTTACTAGGGACTTACTGTGATCCTATAAGGGTGCCAATTGTGGAGAAAGGTGCACTTTAGGGAAAGAACACGGGTACTGGGGACCTGGTTAGCAGGAACCCAGTACACTCAAAGTTGTACCAGATACCAGGCAAAAGGGAGAGGGGGTACTGCAACAGAGTCCACTTCCCTACAGACTACCTTGCAGCAGTTGCTTATGTTTCCCGCTGTTATTGTGATGCTCTGTGTAGCATGGTCCATTCTCTGGAATAGGCTTCCTCTTGTATTATTTGTTAGGCCGTGTGATAATAGGAAACATTCCCTGGATAAGAAGGTAGACATCTTGTCTCTGTGGATTTAACATTGTAGTGTGCTGTTGGAAGAGGGTCTCCGCCTATTGCATTTTTACATTGAAAATTAAATCTAGAATTTCTTCAGTGCTCTTGTCTATGTGGACAATTAAATGTCTCATTAAATGCCAATAGATCTTTGTGATTGACCCTGCATTCCAGCTTATTCACTGTCTCTTTTTCTTAATCCAACAGGTGAAATAAATGCAGTAATAAATTAAGGTAGATGCATTAAACATCACTGGTGTAGGAAGTGATGTAAAAACAGTATGCCTCTAAATCTCTACCCTTGAATCTTAATGCCTCGCCAAAGTCTTTTACTACAGACGTAAACACAAACTGCCCAATGAGGTCTGTACTTGGCTCTTAGGCATCAGCAGATATACCTTGAAGACATAACACACCGACATACTGACGCAAGTCTAATGAGGTACTCATTACGAAGGAAGCGCTGACCTGATATCAGCAAGAAGTATCTAGAATGTGGCACCACATTTATTAGGCAGAGAGAGAGCAAGTGCAACATTAGAAACTTCATACTGGAGAAAAACCATATCGATGGACTAACTGGAAAAGTGCTCTTTGCAATGAAAGACCTAATGCAGCATCAGAGTGTCCACGTTGAGGAGAAACCATATCAATGTACAGAATGTAATAAAGTGTTCCATAGGAAGAAGTTTCTAAATCAACATCAACAAATCCACACTGGTGAGAAACTGTAGGAATGTACAGAATGCGGCAAAGCATTTATAGCCAATGGAGGGTATACAACGACATAAAAAAATCCACACTGGGGAGATCCCTATGAATGTACAGAATGCAACAAGGCATATATTACCAACTGGAACCTAATGCAACATCAAAAAGTCAACACTGGGGAGAGACCATATCAATGTATAGAATGTGACAAAGCATTTATAGCAAATGTAGAGCTGAAGCAACATCAAAAAGTCCACACTGGAGAGAGACCCTTCAACTGCACTAAATGTGAGAAGGCATTTATTATAGAGTCACATCTAACACGACATCAGAAAATCCACACTGGGGAGAAACCCTATGAATGTACAGAATGCTACAAGGCATTTGTTACCAATTGGAGCCTAATGCAACATCAAAAAGTCAACACTGGGGAGAGACCATATCAATGTATAGAATGTGACAAAGCATTTATAGCAAATGTAGAGCTGAAGCAACATCAAAAAGTCCACACTGGAGAGAGACCCTTCAACTGCACTAAATGTGAGAAGGCATTTATTATAAAGTCACAGCTAACACAACATCAGAAAATCCACACCGGGAGAAACCCTATGAATGTTCAGAATGTGACAAGGCATTTTTTACCCGCGATGATCTAACAAAAAATCACAGAGTTCACACTGGGGAGAGACCATATCAATGTACAGAATGTGACAAAGCATTTAAAACAAATGGACAGCTGAAGCAACATCAAAATGTCCACACTGGAGAGAGGTCATATCAATGTACAGAATGTGACCAAGCATTTAAAACAAATCGATATCTGAAGTCACATCAAACAGCCCACACTGGAGAGAGGCCATTCAGCTGCACTGAATATGGGAAGGTATTTATTAGAAAGTCACACTTAACACAGCATCTGAAAGTCCACACAGTAGAGAAATCTTTATCCTATGAATGTACTGAATGTGACAAAACATTTATTGCAAAGCAAAATATAACACCCCATCTGAAAATTCACACTGGGGAGAGGCCATTCAACTGTTCTGATTGTGAGAAGGCATTTATTGAAAAGAAAGGTTTAAAAATACATCAGAAAGTACTCACTGGGGATAACCCATATGAATACACAGAATGTGACAAAGCATTTATAAGAAAAGGAGATCTGAAACGACATCAGAAATTTCACACTGGGGAGAAACCTTAATTATGTACAGAATGTGACAAGGCAATTATTACAAGGCGACGTTTAAAACTACGTCAGAAAATTCACACAGGAGAGAAACCATATGAATGTACAGAATGTGACAAGGGATTTGTTACAAAGCAAAATGTTATGCAACATCAGAAATTTCACACGGCGGAGAACCCATATCAATGTATTGAATGCCAAAGCATTCATAACAAATGGAAAACTGAAGCGACATCAGAAAATCCACATGGAGAGAAATCCTATGTATTTACCAAATGTAATAGTCTTCTGCAGGAGGAATAAGCTAATGCAGTATCATCAAGTCTACACTAGGGAGAAACCATATTAATGTACTGAATGTACCAAGGGATATATTGCAAAACTGAATTTAATATGACATCAGAATATTCCCACAGGAGAAAAACTATTGAACATTGCAATGCATACATAGGAAATAGACAGCTAATGCAACATGAAAAGGTCCACACTGAACACTGCACTGATTGTGGCAAAGCATTTATTAGCAAGGGGGAGTTAAAACAGCATCAGAAAGTCCCCATTGAGGAACATCTGTATAAATGTACAGAATGTGACAAAGTGTTCTTAATTTTGTAACTGTATGAATGTATAGAAAGTGACAAGGCATTTATTAGAAGGGTACAGCCAAATTTACACCAGAAAGTCCACACGGGAGACGTCATATCAGTGCACTTACTGTGACAACGCATTTGTTGAAAAAGCAACCTAACACAACATCAGAAAGTTCACAATGGATAGACGTTATATGACTGTACTGAATTCAATAAAGAAGTTATTAGAAAGGCACCACTAATGTACCATCAAAGTCCACACAGGGAAAAAGTTCATGACACGAAGAAGGCATATCACAACAAATGTGTCCAGGCATTTGTCAAAAAAGACCTAACACAACATCAAAAAGCCCACCCTAGGGAGAAACCATATAAAGATACTGAATGTGACAATTTATTGGCAGCACAAAGATAATACAATAACAGTAAGTCAAAAGAGAGGAGAAAGTCATGATGGTGGAGAATGCATGTCACTGCACTCAATGCACCACCACATCCTTTACAAAGGCAAAGCTAATGCAACATAAAGAAAGGCAGTACTAGTGCAATTCCATAGGAATATATTGAATGTGGCAAAGGGTTGTATGATGGATCCACACATGTTATTACAACAAATGCCTTTACAACACATCCTTAGCAATGCTTATGCTTTAACATCGCATGTCTTTGCCATGCAAAGCTTTACCACGCATATGCCTGTACCACACATGCCTATACTACAAAAAATGTATATGTATTTTGCAGGTTGGTATAAACTGATATATATATATATTTGGGTGGAAGGCTATTTGGACATTGTTATGCGCTAACCAATGGCGCATTTGGATAACCCCTGTCACGTTTTTGGGAAGAAGCTCATTGGTACCGCCTCACGGCATATACAACATTCCTGTTAAGGATATACTTCGGACTTGCCTTTTGTGTGTGGCGACTAGGGCGGGGGAGGTAATTTACCTCCTGTTGTGGCAGTTTGCCCCCGCTCATTGGCTGCCTTGCATGAGGGCTGTGACAGTGCTGAGGAGACCGGAGGAGCGACTTGACTGGCGGAGAACGACAAAGGCAACATCGAGCCCTGCTGGTTTGGGCTGCTGCACAAAGAACTACAACATTTTGAGCCTCCGCCATTGCACCGGCCCATTCTGCCTCACCATATGGCATTGTGGGAGTTGGAGTGCAAAGGTATTAATTTGCACAACAACAGGTGTGCTTCACGGCCAAGGTGGGAGGAGCAGAGCCTCGATTCCACCAAAAGGCAGCAGGAGGGACTTACCGGGACAAAAGTTGGGTGAAGGGCACTGAGGAAGGCAATGCGCCGAAATACATTCGCCGCCACCGGACTGCACGTTCTTGTCAATAAAGTTGCTCTGAAGAAAACCTCCTCTGTGGTTGCCGCCTTCTTCTTTGGGTGGAAGGCTATTTGGACATTGTTATGCGCTAACCAATGGCGCATTTGGATAACCCCTGTCACGTTTTTGGGAAGAAGCTCATTGGTACCGCCTCACGGCATATACAACATTCCTGTTAAGGATATACTTCGGACCTGCCTTTTGTGTGTGGCGACTAGGGCGGTGGAGGTAATTTACCTCCTGTTGTGGCAGTTTGCCCCCGCTCACTGGCTGCCTTGCACGAGGGCTGTGACAGTGCTGAGGAGACCGGAGGAGCGACTTGACTGGCGGAGAACGACAAAGGCAACATCGAGCCCTGCTGGTTTGGGCTGCTGCACAAAGAACTACAACATTTTGAGCCTCCGCCATTGCACCGGCCCATTCTGCCTCACCATATGGCATTGTGGGAGTTGGAGTGCAAAGGTATTAATTTGCACAACAACAGGTGTGCTTCACGGCCAAGGTGGGAAGAGCAGAGCCTCGATTCCACCAAAAGGCAGCAGGAGGGACTTACCGGGACAATCTGTCGGGTGAAGGGCGCTGAGGAAGGCAATGCGCCGAAATGCATTCGCCGCCACCGGACTGCACGTTCTTGTCAATAAAGTTGCTCTGAAGAAAACCTCCTCTGTGGTTGCCGCCTTCCTCTTTGGGTGGAAGGCTATTTGGACATATATATATATATATATATATATATATATATATATATATATATATATATATATATATATATATATATATATATATATATATATATATATATATATATATATATATATATATATATCCAACCAAACGAGTCGCTGTAGACCCCTGCCGCTTGCCAAAGGCGGGCCTCGGATGGGATAGCGAGTCCCAATATATCCAACCAAAAAACCTTCTCCAGTCAAGAAAAGAGATCCGGGCCACTTGGAATTGCACAGCGTGTTTTATTTAATGGCTTTCTCGACGCGTTTCGCAGTGAAATCTGCTTTTTCACGAGACAGAAACCAAACAGGAAGTGCTCAATATATACAGTCACATGGAATTCAAATCATACTAATGGAAAACAGACTTAAGGTATATCTACGGGCTGAGTTCGACGGTTACAGAGCTCACCAGGCAACAAAATGAAATACAAACGTATAAGCTGCAGAAAACGTTAAATGCATGAAACGAAAATTGCAAAGGTAAATTAGCAATACTTGGAATTTGTTGTGCAAAACATATAGGCAGTAATTGTACATGCACGGTTACGGTCCTTTGTCAGAATGTGATAAAATTGATCACACCAATTTAGCAATATAGCCCCAGTGGGCACAGTGATAGTTCCCTTTTATCATTCCAATGACAATCACTCATACTATCATAGCGTGCTGAAACTGTCCAAACACATGGTTAACTTCACCATATTATTTCAATCAAGCCCCAGTGGGCAAAAGCACCAATTATTCCTAGATTTTAACGTAGTCCATTCATACACTTCTTAGGTGGTCTGGGGCTCCTAAAGATCGGACAGATTCCCAAATATGATCACCAGCCAACTCTGTAAACCAGAAAATAAGAGCTATGCAATCAGTGACTGTAATAAAAGTGATAAGTGAATAAAAACAGTATTAGTTAAGAAACGGCAGATATATACACAGACAAACTTGCATACTAACCCAGATGCACACTAAGTTCCTCATGTAAGTTATGACCATTCGGTTGAGTTGTCTTATATTTGATAATCAGTCTCGATTCGAGTCTCCTCATCTCCTTGATACGGTCTCCCCCTCTTTCCCTCATGGGAACTGTCTCCAGTACACAAAATGACAACAGATTTGCATTGCCTTTGTGATGCGTTGCGAAATGCCTCGCAATGGGATATTGCTTATCTCCATTGGTTATGGCCCGCATGTGTTCAAGCACTCTTTTCTTGGCCTGGTGTTTGGAGCTGCCGATATAGTGTAACTGGCAGGGGCATTTTAATGCATATATAACATGATCAGTTAGACATGTTACATGCTTTGTAATTTTAAATTTGCTTGAATCTTTGGACAGTTGCACTTCTTTGGTGTTTTTACTGTTGCGACAGGCTTTACACCTGCCACAAATGTAAAAGCCTTTGACCGGATTCCTCTGTTTTACAGTTTTGGGTAAAAGAGTGGAGCAGAGAAGGTCTTTGAGGGATTTCGGTCTTCTGAAGGTAAGTTGGGGGTGCTCAGAGATTGTTGGAGCTAAGTCTTTGTCTAGTTTTAGTATATTTCCTGTATTTGCTCAATGCTTTCCTCATTTCACGGGAGTCACAATGGTAATCAGTAATAAATCTACTGATCACACCTTGGGTCGGTTGACATTCTCTCTCTTTTGGAATGAGAAGGCTTGTTCTTTCTCTTTCTTTTACCTTAGTCAGGGCCCTGGCAATGCATTTGCGACCATACCCTCGCTCTTTGAACCTTTCGCTCATTAGGATTGTTTCTCTGTTGTAGTCTATTTCATTGGAGCAGTTCCGTTTAGCTCTCAGAAATTCTCCTACTGGAATGGAGTTGATGAGATTGGTCGGGTGGCAGCTCGAGGCATGTAGCAAGCTGTTGTCCGCTGTACTTTTTCTGAATAGGGTCGTGGTCAAAACGTTATTTTTACTCTCAACCTTAACGTCTAAAAATTCAATGACTGTGGGATTTGTGTGACAAGTAAAACTAAGATTAAAGTCATTGGTATTCAGGTCTTTGACAAAGTCCAATGCCTCTTGTTGGCTTCCGCTCCAGACAATAAAAATATTGTCTATGTAGCGGAGCCAACAAACAATTTTGGTAGGGAATGCTTGGGATTGGTAGACCACTCTCTCTTCCCACAGTCCCAGGTACAGACAGGCAAAACTGGGCGCAAAACAAGTCCCCATCGCGGTACCCAGTAGCTGATGGTAAACAGTGTCGTTAAAGAGGAAGAAATTCTTGGTAAGGCATGTGTATGCCATATCAAGAAGCATCTCAGTATGGAGAAGGTAGGAAATAGACCGTGTTCTGAGGAAGTATCTACATGCCTCGATGCCTTGCTGGTGGGGGATACAAGTATAGAGGCTGTTAACATCTAGGGTGAAACAGAGGAATCCGGTCCAAGGCTTTTACATTTGTGGCAGGTGTAAAGCCTGTTGCAACAGTAAAAACACCAAAGAAGTGCAACTGTCCAAAGATTCAAGCAAATTTAAAATTACAAAGCATGTAACATGTCTAACTGATCATGTTATATATGCATTAAAATGCCCCTGCCAGTTACACTATATCGGCAGCTCCAAACACCAGGCCAAGAAAAGAGTGCTTGAACACATGCGGGCCATAACCAATGGAGATAAGCAATATCCCATTGCGAGGCATTTCGCAACGCATCATAAAGGCAATGCAAATCTGTTGTCATTTTGTGTACTGGAGACAGTTCCCATGAGGGAAAGAGGGGGAGACCGTATCAAGGAGATGAGGAGACTCGAATCGAGACTGATTATCAAATATAAGACAACTCAACCGAATGGTCATAACTTACATGAAGAACTTAGTGTGCATCTGGGTTAGTATGCAAGTTTGTCTGTGTATATATCTGCCGTTTCTTAACTAATACTGTTTTTAATCACTTATCACTTTTATTACAGTCACTGATTGCATATCTCTTATTTTCTGGTTTACAGAGTTGGCTGGTGATCATATTTGGGAATCTGTCCGATCTTTAGGAGCCCCAGACCACCCAAGAAGTGTATGAATGGACTACTTTAAAATCTAGGAATAATTGGTGCTTTTGCCCACTGGGGCTTGATTGAAATAATATGGTGAAGTTAACCATGTGTTTGGACAGTTTCAGCACGCTATGATAGTATGAGTGATTGTCATCGGAATGATGAAAGGGAACTATCACTGTGCCCACTGGGGCTATATTGCTAAATTGGTGTGATCAATTTTATCACATTCTGACAAAGGACCGTAACCGTGCATGTACAATTACTGTCTATATGTTTTGCACAACAAATTCCAAGCATTGCTAATTTACCTTTGCAATTTTCGTTTCATGCATTTAACGTTTTCTGCAGCTTATACGTTTGTATTTCATTTTGTTGCCTGGTGAGCTCTGTAACCGTCGAACTCAGCCCGTAGATATACCTTAAGTCTGTTTTCCATGAGTATGATTTGAATACCATGTGACTGTATATATTGAGCACTTCCTGTTTGGTTTCTGTCTCGTGAAAAAGCAGATTTCACTGCGAAACGCGTCGAGAAAGCCATTAAATAAAACACGCTTTGCAATTCTAAGTGGCCCGTATCTCTTTTCTTGACTGGAGAAGGTTTTTTGGTTGGATATATATATATCACTTCCCGGAACAACCCACCGCTCGCAGAAACGAACGGGAACAGACTCCGATGTTGCTGGTGCTGTATAACATTTATTTCTCGTTACATGTCATGCCGTGTTTCCGTGACCTCGGCCTTGATCACATGGAAAACGCTCTGCCAAGTGATACATCATAAAATAGACAATGAAAACAGACTATTAACAGAGCTCAATGGATTTATAGGTTATTAATTTCCTAAAGTTAACTAACATATGTTCTCTGTGGAATTTACCTGACTCTAATTTCTATGGCCATGAACAAACATCACTGCTTTGCAAAATATTGAATGTGCTAACCAATACATTTTCATTCAATAATAATGGCAAGAGAGCCCATATCATCAGTGCCTTTATGTGTACCTAAAGTGCTAATAATGAATAATAAAGTGCAATGTGCTCCCAAAGTGCTAAATGAAATGACAGTACTTATTACAGAGGGAGGGTATTATAGCCGCTAAGAGTTATTTGAACTAGTCACTGGATCTTATTGTGCTACATATTCTGATGTGTCTCAGACCTTTGCTAAAGTTATGTTTAACCTTCCTTCATCATTTAGTTACGACCCAGTGCATTGAACCAGCCCATTTGCATAAAAAATAACATTGGCTAATATAGAATATAATAGCAGTTATACAAAATCTCACTAAATACATTTATAACTATACAAAAGTATTCACAAAAAAATTTAACAGCAACTGCATAGATAATTGTGCAAATCCTCGCTATTACTCAGACCTAATGGTGATTTGGAATCTAATTCTAAAATGAAACGCGACTCAAGCTGGCAGAGCGCTGTTTCTCTATTGCATCCTCTTCTTTGTGGTGGTATTGCTCTGATTACAAGGTATGTGATGCATTTGAGGTTATTGTTAAGTTTGAATTGTCTAGCCACCGAGTTTGTGGGATCTGAGTTAACAATTTCCCTTAGATGTTGCAGAATTCTCGTGCTACTCAGATAGTGCAACCCACAGGCGCACTCAAGCCCATACACTGTGAATTCTGTTCGACAATTATAATTACGCTTTAAGGCCACAGGTTCAGGACTAAAGGCCAAATGTATGACCCGCCAATTAGGGACTCGCTAATTGGAATGCACTGGGATTCCTAATGCGGTCGCAAATTGCATGCCTCATTAATATTAATGAGGCAATCACAATTTGTGACCCCTTTAGGAATGGCTAGCATTCACAGGGATGGTGGCCTGCTGAGGTCAGCAGACCACTATGTCTGTGACTGCTTTTTTAATAACGATTTACAAAAAGGGGGTGGTGATGAACAGAGTGTCTGAGTTAAACAGACCACTCTTACCCAGTCCAAAGATCAGGGCTTGATCCATCACCGTTATTTATCTCACTGCCCCAGTGAGCTAAAAAACGGTGTTGGATCTAGCCCAGATCTCTTGACTGGGTGAGAGCTTTCTGCTTAATTCAGAGACTCTGTCCCTCACCACCCCTTGTTGTAAATATTTTTGTCCACCCTAAGCGTGGAAGGGTATTCTCAGATGTGAGACCCTTGCTCATTGCACCATCAGGATTCAAGCAAACCGGGCCGAAGACGGCTGTAATGCCAGAAACCGGTCCCCGGGAGCTTGTTTCCTTCCCAGTGTAAGAATTGGCTTTTGTAGTTTGGTTTGCCCTGTTCCCATCATGCACTGGGACAGGAACAGACTAATTTGCATACAGCCAGGTTCTGAAACTGGGATGGTGCAGTGAGCTAAAAAACGGTGTTGGATCTAGCCCAGATCTCTTGACTGGGTGAGACTTTCTGGTTAATTCAGAGACTCTGTCCCTCACCACCACTTGTTGTAAATATTTTTGTCCACCCTAAGCGTGGAAGGGTATTCTCAGATGTGAGACCCTTGCTCATTTCACCATCAGGATTCAAGCAAACCGGGCCGAAGACGGCTTTAATGCCAGAAACCGGTCCCCGGGAGCTTGTTTCCTTCCCAGTGTAAGAATTGGCTTTTGTAGTTTGGTTTGCCCTGTTCCCATCATGCACTGGGACAGGAACAGACTAATTTGCATACAGCCAGGTTCTGAAACTGGGATGGTGCAGTGAGCTAAAAAACGGTGTTGGATCTAGCCCAGATCTCTTGACTGGGTGAGAGCTTTCTGCTTAATTCAGAGACTCTGTCCCTCACCACCCCTTGTTGTAAATAATGCTTTTTTAATAAAGCATTTTTTTTTAAAATGCAGCCTGTTTTCCTTAAAGGAAAATGGGATGCATTTAAAAAAGAAAAATGAAACTGAATTAAGGGGAGGCAGTGGTCTCTGGGACCACGGCCTGTTCTTAAAAAATATTTTCCCACATACTCACAAAGGGGAAGGGGTCCCATAGGTTTACCACCTAACAGAAGTAGGTGGTAAACTGTGAGTTTTTTGCAAATGCGGCCGCAAAACTTTAGTACGTAGGATGTTAACTCGCTATTAGGAAGGGACGCCCCTTCCTAATAGCGAGAGTCGCAAATGGTATTTTACTAATCAGTGACTCACGAAATAGCATTTGTACATGCTATTTCCCTTTTTTTGCAGACGCAAACAGGATGATCTCCCGTTTGCGGCTGCAAAAAAGGGTCGAACATCTGGCCCTAGATGGTTGGGTGCTATTAATACCACATTTGCATGCCCTGCAAGAGCTACATCTGTAGATCCCTTTCTTTGGTATGAGCCAGGTAATGTTGGTACTTAACTCAGAGCTGCTCTTTACCAGTGTATCTCTCATGGACGGTGCTCGCCTGAATGTGAGAATGAGTTTATCAGGTAGTATTTGGCCCAACACCGCTTCCTTTAATACAATGAGCCACTGCTTGTTTGTGATAGACCTTATCTTTCTCTCCCATCGACTATAGGAAGTGATGAGCCTAATCTTAGAATCTTCACACTTCCTGGCTGCCCTGGTGTTAACCCTGGAATTGGGACTATAATTAACTGGCACAAGAATATTTTCCCTCGATATTTTATTTACTTTGGAAATAGCTTGTCTTATAATCTTATTACTGTATCCCCGTTCCGAGAATCTCTCCTTAGCTTCTTTTTGACATTGTTCCAAGTCCTTGTCAGAGCTGCAAATTTTCGCAATCTTAAAAATTCACCGTAGGGAATACTATTGATTAAGTAACTTCGGTGAAAACTCATTGCATGTAGTGTGGAATTACCTGCTGTATGTTTACGATGTAGCACTGTCTAAAGTTTGTTGTCCGACACATACATTTGTACATCCAGAAAATCTAAAGCTTTGTCATCAACGTGCAAAGTAAATTCTAGATTGAGAGTATTATTATAAATGTTTCCTATATTGGCATCTTTAGAACGGTTCCACACTATAAAAACATAGTCAATGTACTTCATCCACCTAATCACATGTGTTTCATACGCCACCAAATTAACCACCCTGGGAACCTGTTCCTTCCACCAGCCCGCATGTAAACACGCATAGCTGGGGGAGAAACAGGCTCCCATCGCCACAGCCCTCACTTGCCGGAATACTTCCTTCCCAAACAAAAATAAATTGTTGTTTAGACACCATCTGATTAATTCTAAAAGCATCTTGTTATGACTGTTCATGTCAATCAGTATTTTTCTTTAAAAATGTTGTACCGTCATCAAGCTATCTTGGTAGTTGATGCTGGTGTACAAGGAAGTTATGTCCAAGGTGATGAGGATATAATCGTCTGACCAAGACACTTTGGTTAGAAAGTCTCCTGTGTTCTTAATATACAAAGACAGCCTTTGAACATGTTCTTGCAGGACAAAATACACATATTGGGAAATCTTTTTGAAGAGACCATTCTTTGCCGATATCATGGGTCTTTTCGGTATTGGGGAAATAAAGTATATCACCAGCAACACAGGAAATCGTGTTTCCATTTCATCAGATCTTGTTTAAGTCCTTCCTTGATAGATTTAAAATGTTGAAGATTTGATCTCACATAACATTGGCTGCCGTTTAGTTGTCTGTTAGCCTCTTGTAAGTATTGTTGTTCAGGTCAGGGGACTATGTTCCCTCCTTCATCGGATTTATTGATTACAATTTCATTGTTGTTTCTTAGTTTTTTCATCAGACTTGCATATTGTTTCTCACGATATTTTCGTTTCTGAGACATATGTTGAGTTTTAGAGTATACTTTCTTAATTCCTTCTATTACTCTATCATGAAAAATGCCCACTGCGTCTCGTGGCATCATTGGCATGAATGTCGAACTAGGTTTGAACGGTCTAATAGCAGCTGTGGAGGAATGGATACCAAAGTCCTGTAATCTTGTGTGCGCCAAACTTTGCCTGAGTCCGTCAGCTGTTTCATTGGCTAAGTCATGCATGTTTAGCAGCGTAGATGCATCAGATACTTGTAGGTTGTCACAGTTCCCATTTGTGTGAGGCGGTGTGTTATGGTCAACTCCTTGCTTGATGGTACAATAAATCATTTTACAGCAAAAGACTTGTTACATTCAGTACATTTATGTGTTCTCTCCCCGGTATGGACTCTGTGATGGTTCAATAAAGATTTCCTGAAAAAGAAAGCTTTGTCGCATTCAGAACATTGATGTGTTTTTACCTTGGAATGGTATTTTTCATGTTGTGAGAAATTTGCCACATTTTGAACATATATAGGGTCTTAGCCCTGAGTGACTTGCTTCGTGTTGCCTCAGAGATTTACTTCTATTAAACGCTTTCTCACATGTAGTGCATTTGTATGGCTTCTCCCCACCGTGAATTAACTGGTGTCTCACAAGACCTAATTTAAAGGAAAAGGTTTTGTTGCACAGAGTAAATTTGTTTGGCCTTTTCTCACTGTGTTTCTTTTCAGGACTCATTTGTAAAGTTTCCTAACATATATTTATTGTATGGACTAAAGTGGTGTGAAATCTCCTAAGAGTAGTGTTACTAAGTTTGAGTTGCTACGGTAAGCGTCACTCTACTGTGTCATAAAAGCTGAGTTAGCATGGAAGACTTTGTCAAATTCAGAGCATCTGCATGGTCTCTCCTGTGTTACTCTTCTGATATTCTGAATTCCCTGTAGCCAGCTTCAGTACTTTAGTGTGGTCTGGCTTCTGTATGTTTCTTCTAATGCTTTGTGTTCCCCTTACACGTGCCATGTTATGTTCAGTACATTTGCGTGGCATGTGTCTTGTGTGACTTATGAGGACTCAAAGTTCACTTTAATGATGACGTTACATATTTGGTGGATATTGATTGCCTAGCTGGTATAAGACCCGGCATACACAAAGTAATGTTTGCTCTGGAATTCCTCTTTACAGTAATCACACTGATGGGCAATCTGTAATGGGTTAAGGTTTCCAAGTTTTAGTTCACATTTTTTTAACTTAAAATGCACCAAATTAGTTTGCGTCACCTGGTGCCTGGGAAGAAGCTTCTTGGATCACAACAAAAAGGTGTCCAAACTTCTGAATGAATTATACACAAAGTTGTTTATCGGTTTCCTTTAGTACTGCTCTTTTGTGACCTGTTAGATTGACAGAAAAATAGAATAAGTGTTTCATGAGACAAACTAAATACAAATCACTTGAAATAATCTATATAAAATACCTGTTTCTTAGTAGTAATCTATGCTGAAGAAAGATTGGAAACATTTTTGCACACATCAAAGGGTGAATAAACAGGATTATCATCGATTATAGCTCCTCCCCAAAATACAGTTTATCCTAAGACAATGTACACAACATGGATTAAGACGTCCCCCTATACGAGCCTTGCTTTTATTTTTAATCAATCCTCATTTAAGTTTACTCTAAAAATATTCTAAATATAACAACAAACAATATGAGTAATTATGGAAGCAAATAAATCTACATGAAAAGGGGTAAACCAGGGACAAACATCATGAAGTGCTGCTTAATGGAGGAAATACCAACAAGAGTGATGTTTAGATTGTCTTGCAATGCTCAATCTACTTTTCTGGGATACCTATATTTTCCTACTAGTCTACTTAAAGTCACCCCATGACGAAGAGACTGCACTTATGCTTTCAATGTAGCTTTTCGATATGAACAACAAACTAATTTAAAATATTTAGGTCTGGCATGGAAAACCATCATGCAAATGAAAAGGAAGATGTTATGGATCTACGCGCTTCAGCCATTGGCTTGTTTCTGGAAGCCGCCGAAAATGATTGCTTGCTTTGAAGTATCCTTAATATTTAGGATCAGTTGTTTTGTTCATTTCATTCTCTTTCTTGTCTCCGGTGTCACGTACAAGGTTTAATGGTTTGCATTGTTTCAGTGTGTCCTGAGGAGTGCTCCTTTGCAATTAATACATTTAAGACCAGCTGTAAATTGTCTTTGCTCTAGTTTTGAGAGGAACATTGTTGTGCTTAATATAGTCGTACAGGACAACAGCCTTCTACCCTTTCCTTGTCGTTCCTCATCAGCATGCAATGTCAGGGTTTCCAAAATCAAAAAAGTTAATTGTGATGCAGAAGTTTTATCTACTTTACAGCAAAAAGATGGACCTCCATACCTTTCTCACTTAACGCCTGTACAAGCCTTTATGCTTTCGGAAAAGGCCTGGAAACATGCAATCAATTATCTCTTCTTGGGACTGGCTTCTCTGCTTGGCACTGTAGTCTTTTCATTTGTCTCCTCTACAGAAAGCATCACATAGATGCCCTCAGGCAACAGTTGTGCTTTATAAATAAGTATTTCATTTCTTTTCAAAGCCCTAGCACCAGATACCAAGGAGAACTGCTTAGTTTGCCTGGCTATGCGAATGCAATAGCAATTTGTATCTAATTTTCCATAAACCATTAGGAGAGGTATTGAGAAAAGACACAGTTTGAATGGACTACTGAACAACAGAAAGATTTCGATGTCATAAAAGCTCACATTGCTGGTGCACCAACACTTTACCCTTTCTGCAGAGGAAAAACGAGTAATTACAACAGATGCTTGTTTGTATAGTGTCGGAGTTGGGTTATCACCAACAGAAGGCAATAAAGAGTGGAATGTTGTATCTGTAAACCACACACTGCATATCTATCTTCAAGAGAAGACCGTCAATGACAGAAAGGGACTTACAACGGTGTGCATGGACTACGGAACATATTCGAAATAAAGTGTGGGGCGCTCAACTTATACTAAGAAGAGACCAAAAGCCTCTAGTAAGTATCCTTTCTTCAAGTGGAGGTTGAGATGCTACTGCCCACACTGCCAGACCGGTTTCCAAGATGCAGGAGTACAGTTTTACAATTGAATATGTGTCTGGGAAGGGAAGCTAACTCTGACAACAGTCTGCTGGCCCAGGTAACCTGTAACGAGCGGGGAAACGAATAACACAGGTGATATGGATGTTGTCTGGACAGTAAGTGATTACATTCTTTAGGGAGGTTTTCTTTGAGGAAGGTTTTCCAAATTGCCTTTTAAAAGACTATCGTCTGCAACTGATTTCGCAAGATATGAAGGACCTTCTTAAGAATAGTAGTGTGGACCACATCACAAAGGGCCTTTAAGTAATGAGCGGTTTGTGCGGTTTAGTAGAGTTCCTAAAAAATACACCAGAGAGGCGAGGAGTTGCCACGGTGATTGGAAAAATTATATTCAGTAAGATTATAGAGTTATCACATCACTCCGCAAAGTGCTAGATGGGTGAGTTTTTAAACTGCTTGAATGACGTGAAACTGCTTCTGACTTGCATTCATGGCAGCTTAAAAGACCTAATGTGATTAGGAGCAACAGGGAGAGGAAGTAGAACAGAGGGCTTTTTTGTAAGTAGTACAAAATGAAGGAGAAATAGGATGAGGAAAGGAAAGTGTGATTGTCTACTTTCAAAGAAGGCGATTGGGTTTCAAAATCAGCTCACACACCATTTGAAGGAGCAACTAACATCGGTCTACATAAGTGACAGCCTAGTAGAAGCGAGGCCCCCATCCATACACAGCTGAGCATGAATTATACGAGAAAGTGAGAAAGACGTGCTAGCAACAGAGACCTGGGGCAGAACCAAGGCAGCACCACCCACCGGGCTCCACCTCACATGATCATATCAGGGCTTGAACATGTCTGCTCCAGTGTGACTCTTTCTGCTGTGCCCCCTCTGGAAAACTAGATGTAAATTATATTGATAAAGACTTACATTTGGGTTTTCCGTTTTAAATCATTACGTTTTAGATTTCTTTACGGGCCTAAGGAGCTCAAGAGCAGCGAGCTATACAGGCTCAGTCAGGGCTGTAAAATAAATTATATTTTCAAGTATCCACTGCCATTTAAATGGCAGAGCTTGGCCCTCCATGGCACCAGTCTGTCGAGAGCAGCCAGTGAGCAGAGCTACAGGGTCAGTCAGGTTGAACATTTAAATGCAATTTTCAAAAAGTAATTCAGACCTGAGCGGGCCACGGCTACGACGAGTCTCCGCCAGTCTCTTTGTAATAAAGCTTGTGGGATGTCCCTTCCGTCCAGTCGCTAAAGGCACCAATTAACGGGTGGCACAGGCAGCAATGTGAGCAGTGCATGCAAGCAAACCAAAGAAACATAACTGCCCCTTTTTGGCGCCTTGGCCCACCTCACGAGTGACTACTTCCTGTCACTACGCCCGGTAAATTGACACAATGTATATTGTTGCAGTCACTTGACGCCATGTCAGGTGAATGCAGCCCCAGATGTAAATGCTAAGCGTGATGCGTGGTACTTGGCAGGACTGCAAGGGAAGGGCGTTAAACTGACTGCAGGCAGCCACTTCACACCATGTGGAGCAGTCATCCAGTCAATGAATCCACCCTTGGAAACATGGGCAGATCTCACTGTCTCTGCCATTTCACATGTGAGCTGGCGACACCTGGATGAATGTAGCACCTACCTGTAGGGATAGGGTGGCCGGTTGCTAGGCCTGCCAAGGTATCGGGGCTTCACATTTTCAGTTCTGGGGAGTCATGTAATGAAACGGTGCACTCTAGGAGCTCTATTCTTGTTCCGTTCAGTTGCACCCACCGATGTCATGCATTCTCAGCTACCATGAAAGTATGGGATATTACTTACACCCGTGCGTTTTTATCCATTGTTAAGTATTCGCCGGGAGCCATAAAATAATTCTGTCCCACAGAGCAGGTGTCCCGGGCGTGGAGCAGGTGTGATCAGCAGTGTGGCAAGGCAGCCGAGCCCCATGATTCCGGTGCTGCCCGCTAACCATTGAGCAGCCAGCCTTCACCTTCAATTTCATTACAAAATGTAACTCCTGGAGCGCACCCTGTCAGTAGGACTTGACGTTGGGTCCCCACACAGCGCCACGGCCAAGTTGACACACATAACTTATCTGCGGCAGCACGGCATCGGGTCGCAGGGCAGATCAAATGTAACATTGTGGCACTGAGAGCAGAGCACCTCGGATCTTTAACTGTTACATACTGAGCCTGCTGCCAAGTGAAGTCTGCTGTGGCCCGGGCCGAGCGCACAGCACACAGGTGTCAGAGGCGCCAGCGCGCGCGCTAGCATCTGGCGTAGGCTAATTAGAGCAGAGACCGCCAACCTTGTGCTGTAATAGTGACCACCTCAGGCAAGATCACATTAGTGGCCACCCCATGCTAGATTACTCACAGTGATCACTTCAGTACATTCGGCAGGACTGCCAGCAGTAAAGTAAAAAAGCCTTTTCAGATTGGAATGCCTCTATACGGTTAATATGACATCCATAGCTGCAATGCCCCTAGCATTAAGGTATAATATCAGTAATAGTGTATGATTTATCACTCAGATACTAGCTTTACATATATTTTGGACATTCAGACATTTTTGTCTCCAAACATTAACTTATGAGTTCTAAAAACACACACTTTTTTGTCTTAAATACACACATTTGGTCTGTAGATATCAATTCAACAAAGCAAAATGTTCCAATTTAGTAGGCTGGGATGCACATAAGAGAGCTACTTCTATCTTCTTGGAGAGCTTCCAGTAGCTCACAAGCTACTAGTTGGAGAAGCCTGTTTTACAGACTTTTGTATTAATTATTGTTTGCTTTGTGCACGGACATTGTAGGATAAACATAGTGTATATGAGATTCCCCATGCTGTGGGTATGCCACAGAACAATACTATGCACTTGTATTACTTTTGCCCAGGACCACTTCTGACCAAAGGGGGTCAGTCACTAGTACAATACATGCCCACTGCAGCACATGACCAACACCTCACCAAGACCTGCCCTTCTGAAGAAAACAAAGTATGAAACATATCAAAGGTGACCAAGCCCTCGGCTGCAACTTGTCATGCAAGAAAGCACTCTACAGCGGGTAAAATATGTGTTTGCTTACATGTAGCATCATGCATTGGAAATGGCTAGGACAGTCTTGCCAGAACCAGTGTGCAACTCAATACCTTGTTAATATTTTGAGCTCATGGTGCTTACGGTTTGTTCTAGGCCAGTCATCGCTGACTGGCACTGGGTTCATCCACAGAGACTTACATAGGGGGTCATTATGATTGCGGATTTTCCGCATCCTCGGGGCCGGCGGAAGCCACCGCCGGCCCCGAGGATGTGGAAAATCCGCAGCGGACTGACCAAGGACCCACCGCCAGATTAGGATGGCTGGTGGGTCCTGGTTTCCGTCCGCAGCTTTTCCGCCGCGGTCGGATTACAACCGCGGCGGAAAAGCTCTAATATGGTGATGGTGTCTTCCAGACACCGTCCACCATATTAGGATGGCCAGTAAAGTATGCTTTTCCGCGGCAGGTTTTCCGCCGAGGAAAAGCATACGGAACTTCACTGCGGGGGCCCGTTGCGGGCCCCCTAGGTGAAGGGAGGGTGGGGGGGTGCACATGGGGGGTACCTATGGTACCCCCCTGCATTTGCAGGCAGAAAGCGGCAGGCACCGCGCGGTGCCTGCCTCTTTCTGTATGCAAATGCAATGCGTGCATTTTTAACATTGCTGCGGGTGCAGCTTGAAGCTGCACCCGCCGCAATGTTAAAAATAGAGGATGTGACCGCCAGGGTGGCGGTCACATCCTGATTGCACAGGAGGGAACTCCGCATGCCATGCGGAGGTTCCCTCCTGCTCTGGGGTCGCGGACGGACGCAAGTCCGTCCGCGATCCTAATCGACCCCTTAGTTCTTAGTTTTAAGCCTCAGATTCTACATGAAAGCACATTTATTCTGAAACATAACAAAATAAATACACATATCCCAGAAAAGTAGGCTGCTCTAAAAGTATCTACAATACTGAATTTAGTCAGAAGTCATTTGTGTAGGTCAGTGCAGTAGATCAGTTTGCCACGATCCCTGAAGAATCAGGGTTGTCATGTTCAGTGGTTGCCAGAACCTACCTGCACCACTGTAGAATAGAGGCGGTTGGCAGTGGCACTGTAGAGCTAGCTGGTCTAATGGCTGACATATCCTGTGGGGGTTTCGGAAGCGGTAGGGACACTAAGCCCTCAGTTTAGGTCGTCCAAAAGACGCAGGTCCTGGGGGATTCCTAGGAACTACACGACAAGATGTCTTACGAGGTGATTAGACAAGTGAATACCAAGTCTGTTACAGCACATAAGCATGACACACTTTCAAGTCATACGCAGCACTTTATTAAACAATCTGAAGGAATATCCTGTACTATGAGTAAATATGACATGATGAAGAATGGTAGATGCGGGGAGCCTACACAGAAAGTAAATGTGCACAGGGTTAAGGGAGAAAATATTATGGTCATTTTGGTTATTATGATTTGCACAGTGTGCTATTGTCTAAGGCAACAATACTTTGACTAACCAGGGCTCGACAAATCTGAAAAATTGTACTAGTCCTTCAGGTCTAGTAACTTGGAAAATCCCCTCGACCCAACTGCAACCTACTTGACCTCTGTCTTTGAAAACAGAGCAAAAGTGACAAGTTAACAAGATTTAAAGGCATCTTTATTGCTTAGTTCCTTTGTGAGCAATAAAAATGCCTTTAAATCTTGTTATCTTGTCACTTTTGCTCCGTTTTCAAAGGCAGAGGGCAAAAGTTAGTTTGTTTCCTACTCGCCAGAAAGGGCGAGTAGGAGCTAAAAATAGCTTGTCCTCATCCATTCTCCCTCGCAAATGCGAGCGGGCGAGTGGATTTGTCGAGCCCTGCTAACCTTTCAGATATGTAATCAATAATATGAAATGACAGCGCAATTTAGAGACATAATTAGATTGTGATGCTGAGTGGTAATGGGTTAAATAACAAATTTAAGGCTAGCACAATAGATTTATGGCTGAGAGGCCCCTCCCCGGATGCAGTATTGATTCAGGAAACACACTAGATTGAGACAAGCATTGGAAATGCAATAGGTCTCGCAGCATTAGAGTTAGTGCTTTTAGAATTGTTTATGGGTTTTTTTGTAAATCTTTAGCATTTTTGTTTCCTGTAGCCAATGCTAAAGAATTAAAAAAAAAAAGCCATAAACATTTCTAAAAGCTCTAACTCAAATGCTCCGAGACCTATTGCACTGTGTGAGGGTGAGGGGTTGAGGGTGAGTGAGGGTGAGTGAGGGTGAGTGAGGGTGAGGGTGGGTGAGGGTGGGTGAGTGAGGGGTTGAGGGTGAGTGAGGGTGAGGGGTTGAGGGTGAGTGAGGGTGAGTGAGGGTGAGTGAGGGTGAGTGAGGGTGAGTGAGGGTGAGTGAGGGTGAGTGAGGGTGAGTGAGGGTGAGTGAGGGTGAGGGTGAGGGTGAGTGAGAGTGAGGGTGAGGTATTGAGGGTGAGTGAGGGTAGAGGGTGAGAGAGGGTGAGGGTGAGTGAGTGTGAGGTGTTGAGGGTGAGTGAGGGTGAGGCGTTGAGGGTGAGTGAGGGTGAGTGTGGGTGAGGGTGAGTGAGGGTGAGTGAGGGTGAGGTGTTGAAGGTGAGTGAGGGTGAGGGTGGGTGAGGGTGAGGGAGGGTGAGGGGTTTAAAATGTTACTCAACAAGTGATTAAATTGCATCCTAAAGTACGTAACAGCTTTTTACTAACAGAGCCCCTTCTATCACTCAGAGTAAATTATTTATTGAAAAGTTGCAATTTGCACTTAGCACAAAAAAGTCTATGTGCACACTTATAATAAAAGGTGCCCCTCTTTTATTATGTGCATTCCGGTGATGATAAGGTTTTTTTCAAGCAAAGCAGTGAACTGAAAGAATTTGCTGCAGTGGTGTGTTTACCAAAACATATGGTAATAGCATGCGAGATAGTTTGTTTAAACGCTCTCTCCAAATATTTGTAGGTGAAAGGTATAAATCCATACAGGGCCTGCCTAGCATTCCATCCTTTTGAAGTAGACAAACAAGAACCACGGCGTTGGCTAACAAGCCAGTATATAAGTAAAAAGCGCTTGTGTTTTTTTGCAGTGCTGTAACAATGGAAACGATTATTCCACATTACATTCGTACAGAATTCCACCCTAACAATTGTCAAGCAAAAGCTTAGATTATGGAGTGGCGTGTGTAAAATCATCTGTAATCAGGCTTATTACAATACGGAAGTTAAGCTCTTTCTTTCGAAAATGTAGCCTACTTTAAAGCTGTTAAAAAATGTAGCTCATGTCATAACAACAAACGTAACTATAGACTGCTTGGGTAAATTAACAAAAGGCACATCGAGTTTTCCCGCGCTCACTTGACACAGTCGATCATCGGACAGAGTATTCTGAAATAGGACAGCAGTTTCTACCTACGATTCTCAGGAAAAAATATTTAGGCCCAAAAAGAAATCCACTGAATTATCCATCAACTGCGTGGACGCTTCGTCCAAAAGGGGCCGCGATATTATCAGAGGAAAAGATGGAAGCCAGCTAGTCATATTATTTATGACAAGCCGCACGTGACAAGCTGAAGGGCAGGTAGAGAAAAAAAACAATATCCCAACTGGTAATATTTAGGAGACAATTAAGTATGTATGCTAAAAGCATTACTAGTACCGAAATAAGGAGACTGAGAACAATTTAAGGACTTGATTTGTTATTCATCATATGTTAAACAAGAGGAGGGAAAAAAGAACAAATAATAAACAATTATACAGTTATGGCAGCACTGTATGAACAAATCAAAAACAACCCGATTGTACTTGGTGCTCAGGTATGTGCAGGTGACATAGGTGGCGACGCAAGTAACAGAAACGGACAGCGTGAGCGGCGCAAGGTGAGTGATAGTGTCAATATATACAGTGAAAAAAGTGGCTCAAGAATGAATTACAGAGGTGAAAGAATTTAGAGAGTTATTGATTTGAAATGAGTCATCATGGAAAACTGCGCCATGTCTTGCGCTGTGTTGTCGACGACGTTTCGATCCTCGTCAATTGGGATCGTCTACAGGACAAGATTGTGTTGTTTAGAGGGTGCTGTGGGAGGGAAAGAAGAGGTCAGGGAGGGAGGGTAGGAGGTGCGTGCAAGACTATAGAGCGGCTCCTAGGTGGGCCGTCTAAGAGACTGCTGCGCATAAGAGCAGGGGGCATGAACACTACCAGGGTGGTGAAGTAAGAGCCTGGACATAAGGTTGTGTGTCAATTCTGGGGCATCTGGGTGAGTAGGCAATTGGTAGGGGAGCAAGGGCGGCCAGGTGGGGGGAAGGGGTGAAACACAGAGTGGCGAAGAAGCTCACGGTGGCTGTGCAGTAAGCGGGAAGAACAGAATGAAGAGAGTAGCCTCAACGTCTGCAATCATGTCATGGTAATGGGCTAGGAAGCCGGCAGGTAGGTGAGTCTAGAAGAACATACCGAGGCGGAATAGCGAGAGGCAAAGGACCCGAACTCGCGATGTGCAATTAAGTCAGACTAAGGGTGACAACGAACAGTTTCAAGGTGGGGGCCAGGAATGGGAAGTACAAAAGCCGTGGGTTAGTAAGGTCAAAGTGCAGGAGGAGGGATGTCGAAATCCTGGGGCTGATTCACTCGCGTAAGGCATAGTATCAGTGTGGCGGCATCTGGAAGTAAGCGCTCAAACCATGGCCAAGTTGTCGGACCGGGTGGGGTGACATACCGGAGCAGTGCGAAAGAGAAGTGGCCAGATGAAGCGCTTAGGCGGCAGAGTTACCTGGAAAAACAATGTAGATCGGAAGATCAGTAATTAAGGTGCTTCCAGTCGGATGGGCAACATCTGTAGTGGGGGAATAAAGGAGTGGAATGAGGGACGAGGGAACATTGGTGAAGCCGGGCGGGTGAGCTGGGGGGAGCGTGTAAATACCTGAATAAAGCGGGAGGCACAGCGCGGGCGATCGGTGCCACATCCGTGGACGTCAGGTGCTTCGCAGTCCGGCGTTCCACGCGTTGTGGTAGAATACCTGGCAGAGGAAAGGGAGGGGAAAGGCTAAGGATAAGGACTGGTGGAGGACGGTCGAGGAGAGGGGGGGTAAAAGAACACGGCGGGCTGTGTACCTGAGTCAGTAGAGGAGCTCTCATGGAGTCAATCCAGGGGCCGTTGTTGCTTCGGCAGGGTTACTGTGGAGCCGGTCGACAAAGTTGAATACCAGGAAGTGGTGTGTCACGAGGGGTGTGATGTGGTAGCAAGGGGCCAATCTGGATGTGGTGAAGGGGCGGGGCCGGGGAGGGGAGTGGAAAAAGGGGAGCCTGGCTCTGTATAACAAGCAAATATTTTATTCAAACTGCTGAAGTAAAAAAAACTCTAGCAACTGAATAATATTTATGGAAACAACAAACCTTTGCAAGTCGATGGTTTTCATAAAGTTGTTTTTAAGGAGGGAAGAGAGGGGAGGGGGGAGGAGAAATGCGAGACGGCGGGAAGGGGGCAGACATGGCGGGGAGGGGGCGGAGCGGGGGAGAGGGTGTGTGTGTTGTTAGGAGGGCATTGCGAAATGTGAGACGGCGGGAAGGGGAGGGGGCGGAGCGGGTAAACAAAGACGGACGTGCACGCGCTTTTAAGGTCAATGCGCATGCGCATAAGCTCAATGCGCATGCGCATTGACCTTAAAAGTCACGGGCACTGCAAGGAATCGCCACGATTCCTTGCAGTGTGGATAAAGAGTGGATAAGTCGCAATACTCTCGCTTGCTCGATGCGCATGCGCATCGACAGGCGAGACCTAAAAAAGGAACCAGATTTCAAAATGTTCACGCAATGGGCCGGATATCAAGTGTTTATCATGTGCAAATGCAACAGAACAGGGGGTGTCACTGTATGTGAGAAAGCATTTCCCCCTACAAGTTACTTTTCCCAAACAGATACGGAAAGCAGATGGGCTTATATTTTAGTGGATTTCTTAATAACAAAAGGATTATGATGGCTACAATATACGCCCCAATTACTGGTAATCCAGCCCCAATTATAGATTTAGATGAGGTCCTACCTAATATCCCAGGTTTTTTTATTGTAGGGGGGGATTTTCATTTTCTTTGATAGCCGGAGGTGGATTCATTCAAAAGGAAACATAGACAAATTAAACCCACAATGGCAGTAGCCATTTCAGAAGTTAAGCAAGGGCTAGGTTTATGGAGAGAAAAGTTCCCGTATAAACGGGAATACTCATGTTACTCAGGCAGGCATATGTCAGCGGCCAGACTCTCTACACAAAATCGCAGCTAAAAACATACTCTCATGTGTGAAATGCTTTGTCAGATAATGCCTTAGTAAAAATGGAGGAAGCAGGAATTAAGGTAAAAAGACTGATGATGTAAGTTGGACATTTACCAAAGTGAATCTCGAAGATCAGGAATGGTGCAAAGATATGGAGATATAGACAGTTAATTATTTTAAAATAAATAATAACTCAACTAATATTGAAATTGTATGGGAGGCTTATAAGGCCATGATATGTGGATATATTACATCGAAAGAGATTGTAAAGAAGAGGAAAAAGTCGATATTAAGGGCCGAGCTTGAAACAGAAGTAAATCAGGCATGTTTAAAAGTACAATGCTCAGCAACAAAAGCTAACAAATACTTACTTAGGAAAGCCAGAATATGCATGCAAGAGTATTATGATGAACAAGGATACACAACTAAAAACATATATTTACAAAAGGTATTTGAAAAGAGTGAGTTTGGGGGTAAGCAACTGGCTTGGCAGACAAGAGATCGCCCAGAGAAAAATAAGATAATATCAATAATAGATCCAGAGACAAAGACAAGTATCAAAGACCCTGAAGAAATTCAGAAGTAATCTTTTAAGCATTATAAAGCAATATATAGTACCCAACATCAAAGGGATATAAGAGCACGTACTGAATTTTTAGTTAAGCTAGAAATCCCAAGGCTGAAAGAAAACCAACGTAGGACGTAGGTGTTCAGCAGCGAGTACCTGCGGGGCCCCTGAAGGGAATGGTTGAAGCGACGCAGTCAGATTTGAAGGAGAAAAACCTCAAACGCATTTCTCGACAAGAAATAATCTCTAATAATGGGAACTGTACTTAGTAACATGACTGCAAGGAGGAGAGTAAACCTCCGAGCGTGATTGAATTGTACAAAGTGGCGCCCTTCATTTCATTTTATCACAGGGCAGTAAACTCGCGCTTCCCTCAAAAGTGCATTGATTGAAAACAAGCACTGGCCGCACCCGCGCCTTACGTTTAAAGTTAAAACAAGCAACAAGGAGGGGCAGGACAGCAAGCACTCCCCTGAGGACGACTTCTTCCGCCGGCGGTCGGGGGGAAATGGCAGAACAAAAGTGCCACCATCTTCGCAATTCGGGGGGGGGGGGGTTTGCTGAGTGACAGATGACGTCACTGATTAAAACATTTTTAAAAACACGCCCCCGAATCTGCTTAAGCCGGAGCTAGAACCGAGTGACGCCCCTCTTCTCCAATGGCTGGCCAGCATTTACGAGGCCAGCCAATGGAGAAGAGGGGCAGGTTCAAGCCCCCATACTAAACAAAATTAAATCTCCGGCTCCGCCCACTGCTTTGCAGTGCGACAGTAGAGTCAACCTAAAAAGTCAGATAGAAGACTCTGCAATGGTATATAAAATGAAAGGCACAGATATTCAAGCACTGCAAAATCCCAGTGATTAATGGTGTAACTAAATTGACGGCTGTGTATGTGGGGGTTCGCCACCTAGTAGAAAAGAAATGCAAATCAGTCTTGACCCAGTGCCTCATGGGAACAGTCCAGACCTAACTGCCAAGCCAGGTCCTCCCTGGTTGGGTCTAAACTGGGGTGGCATGGTGAGCAAAAGAATGATGGATTTAACCCAGATCTCTTGACTGGGGTGAATGTATGATTTATTCAGTATTCCACCCATCATTTGTTTGCATAGCACTTTTCACCCTAAGTGTGATGGGTATGCCCAGACGTGGGTCCCTTTCTCACTGTGCCACTGGATTCAAGCTAGCCTGGCTGATAAAGGGTACTACCCAGAACAGGTCCCAGGATGCTTGTTTCCGGTCCAGGTAGGACCTGGCTTGGCAGGTCGGTCTGGACTGTTCCAATGAGGCACAGGGTCAAGACTGATTTGCATATGATTGGGTCTAAACTGGGGTAGCATGGCGAGCAAAAGAACAATGGATTTAACCCAGATCTCTTGACTGGAGGTGAATGTATGATTTATTCAGCATTCCGTCCATCATTTATTTGCGTAGCACTATGCACAAAACCTAGGCATAATGCTAGACTCATCGCTCACAATCTAAGGCCAGATTAACATCGTATCTTCGGCCTGCTTCAACACCCTTCGTATACTCTGAAAAGCTTTCAGATAGATCCCATCCGAATCCAGAAAAAGGGTCATGCGCGCCCTCATCAGTAGCAGACTGGACTACGGCAATGCTCTCTATGACAGAATCTACAAGACACGACTCTGTTAAATCCAGAACGCCCAGAACGCCACAGTCAGACTGATCCTAGACATCACCTGTCGCAACCACATCACCCAACACCTCCGAGATCGCCACTGGCTCCCCATTCAATGAAGAATAACCTTCAAGCTCCCCCCCACCCATACAAGACCCTCCAGAACTTCGGACAATCATACTTAAACAACCGCCCTGTTTCCACGCACCCAAGAGACACTTCCGATCACCTGACCTCTCTCTGGCCACCGTCCCACGCATCTACAAAACCAGGACTGGAGGAAAGGCCTTCTCCTACCTCACAGCCAAGAC
This sequence comes from Lissotriton vulgaris, assembly GCF_964263255.1. Taxonomy (NCBI): domain Eukaryota; kingdom Metazoa; phylum Chordata; class Amphibia; order Caudata; family Salamandridae; genus Lissotriton; species Lissotriton vulgaris. The sequence continues at coordinate 1,905,549,784 of NC_141694.1, forward strand.
CTGGAACACCTTCCCACTCCACCTCCGGCCCATCCCTACACTGCTTCTGTTCAGCAAGGACCTCAAAACCTGGGTCTTTGGATGACCCCAGCACTCAGCGGAGCCATCCCCCCTCCCCCAGCACCTTGAGACCCTTGTGGTGGAGTAGCTGCGCTTTGATGGAGCAAGGTTGCGTATGAAAAGCAACTTGCTCGGACTCAGCCCTCTCTAAATAACTTGTAAACCTACTAAACTACATGTTTTGTCTTATTAATATTCCACCACGTGACATTTTTAGTATCATGGGGAAGCTTGCCTATGTGCTTTTACTAACCGTAATCCTTTTGCATTATTATGGGCGCCACAACGCAGGATCTGTTCTGCGCATGCGTCAGTCATACTCATGTGACATGATGTACCTTTCGCTTGAGGCGAAAAGTTTGCTTCTGCGCACTAGAACTTAAAATGGGTTCTCTATGTCATAACCTGATAATGCTTGCTTTGCTGCTTTCACTAAATTGTTCATTCTGCTTAACCCCTAACGCTATAGTTAAAATTATGTAATGGGAATAGAGTAGAGATAAGTGGTCTACAGAACATTCATTTATTCTTTGTTCTAAAACTGTTTGTTTTCTATTTTTACATGTATCACATTTCGGGCCTGATGAAATCCCACTGTACCCATTTTGGACATGCGCAGAAGAAACCAAGAAAGCCCAAGTCATGGCATTGAAGGAGTGCCAGGGACAGTCTTGACTGAGATGCGCCTGGGAAGATGACCTGCTGAACTCTCAAAAGGAAGTTATATTATAACATTGTTAAAGTTCTGCGAGGGGTTTGTGAGTATTCAGAAATGTTTTGGTGCACAACAGGTAGTGGTTGGGTCAAGAGAAATGTTAGCTTATGGTTGGTGCAACTGGATCAGAGAGAACCCTAAACTCTGAAAAACAGGGGAGGGGGAAATCCTTCCCTGTGGTTAATTATAAGCAAAGTCCGATGCACACAACAAGTCAGTTTGATATGAATGATCACCCATAAATGATAAGGATGGAGTCACATAGATGTGTTCTTTTTGTGTCGTTTTATTGGAATGCATATATTAGGAACATGAGACCAGCCGACACGTGTTTCGTCAAGCAGGGTGTTAACCCGTGACTCTTCAGGGTTGTTAAGAAGTCGTGAGAGGCGGGGTTGGGGGAATGGTGATATTTCCAACCCGGTCCTGATCGGGTGTTTTCACAAGATTGTGAACGTACTATTATGGTACGCTTTAAATGTTCCCAGTATAGAAAGCGTCGGGAAGCAATCCTGACAAGTAATGCTTGTGGCGTGTAAAGCCGTCTATAGTTGCCGCAGTGTTTAGAACTGGGGTTCGTAGTGGGTCCGGGTGTTGTTGATGGCAGGTCTCGCCGGGTACGGAGAAGACCTGGACCCACTACGAACCCCAGTTCTAAACTTCCCCCGACCCCGCCTCTCACGACTTCTTAACAGCCCTGAAGAGTCACGGGTTAACACCCTGCTTGACGAAACACGTGTCGGCTGGTCTCATGTTCCTAATATATGCATTCCAATAAAACGACACAAAAAGAACACATCTGTGTGACTCCATCCTTATCATTCATGGGTGATCATTCATATCACACTGACTTGTTGTGTGCATCGGACTTTGTTTATATTATAACATTGTATTGACTATTAGAACATCCATCGTTGGGTGGAATAAACGTGCATGGGAAAATAAAGTTATGGGAGGGAACGCTAATTTCAATATTCTAAAGAAAAGTTTCATTTTGATATGGTGTGATGACCTCTCCTCGTCTTTTGTCCAATCAAAATTTGGGATCCTTACACTTGCAACATTGGGGGGTGGTACACTGCCCTGAAAAATAGTATAACTAGAGTAGGCTTAGCTAGTTAGTTTTATCCGACTTGTCTGAATAGCTGACCTTTCACTGACCCAACGCCAGGCGCGGTGCGTCCATTGGGCGTGGGGGCGTAGCCCCGCCGCCCGCAGCTCCGACGTTTCTGAACTTAAGTAAACTGAATAGTTTACAAGTTCAAACACCAACGCCGAGGGAGAACTGACAATGCATGCCAGTCAGCATGACGTCAGACCGCCCACCCCCTTCACAGACTGAAGGGGGTGGGCGGTCTGGCGTCATGTTGACTGACATGCATTGTCAGACATGGGGGCAGCAGGCAGCAGCACAACACAAGTGCGCATGAGTGGGGACGGAGGGCGAATTTTCGTACCGTGCCCACTCATGCGTACTTGTAAATGTAAATGTAAATTGATACTTGTATAGCGCACTACTCACCCGCAAGGGTCTCAAGGCGCTTGTACGAATACCGCTGTGGAACCCATCCTGGCTTTCCCTGTGAGGTATCCACTCCTGGGCACCCCCAAGGTGGAGGCCAGGCATCCTTAGCGTTGTGGGGGCCGTTGTGTTCTTACTTGTTAGCGCATGCCCATTAGGAGCCCCTTGGTGTCCTAATGGGCGTGCTGCGGGCGAGGAGTAACTCTGCTCTGGCGCTGCAGATTGGCTTAGGGGTTGCCACTCAGTGCTGCTGCTCCTGTTCTGGTTCCTGTTTGAAGATGAGGCGCCAACGCGGAGCAGAGGCGGTCAGGTAAGTTTTCTCAATGTTATTCTCCCTTGGCGCACCCCCCACCGTGACCCCCTCCCCCCGCAACCCTCCCGCCACCCCTCCTCGCGAGTACTGCGAGCCGTGACTGTTTGAATGGTTTTAATTAACTGTGAATAAATAAGCACTGGGCAGTGAGCGAATGCTACACTCACGGAGCAATGCACGCACACTACAATCATTGATAATTCCTCTATACCCCTTGCACTGGGTCTTGGGGGCACACTTTAGTTACTGGGCAGCGCGTGTACTCTACTCATAAAGCAGTAGGCGTCGACTGCTGTCACCGGACTGCACGTATTCGTTTATTACTGCACTACCGCTGGCAGTGAGTGCACATTCAGATTACTGGCCAGCCCTTTAACCGAGGGACAATGCGCTTCACCCGCTGTGCATTATGTGTGCACTGGTAGCTGCAGCGCGTGGACTCTATAACCGCTCGCTCGTACTGGTGTTCTGGCGCCAGTCCCCTGCGAGGCAGACTGTATTTATGGCAGAATTCAATGCTCAAGCCTTAATGTGGCAGAGATGTCTGGGTTGGGAGCGTGTTCAGGCAGCGCTAGGAAGGATCCTAACAGAAATAGTGACACAAACCCCAAATACCTCCCAGGGGTGAGCTTCTACCTCTGGGCACGAACAGCTCACGTCACTTCTTTGTTCCTCTTGGGTACAAACCTGCCAGACAGCAAATCCCTTATTACTAGAAAGCGGATAATAAATCCCTGGGGCAGCGATTTCAGCCAAGACCCATAAAAAGCATCACTGACAATAGAGCATGTGGCGAGTCTGATATGAGAATAAAGCTTGCAAACGAACTAAATTAAATTTGGGCAGAGCGCGAGCAGGCACATTGACCCATGGTTCTATTCTGGCTGCTGCATCTAAACCCACTTTCCTTTGCAGTGCAGGCTGTTGCAGTGACGAATATCCTACAATAACAACACCAGTGTCTGTGGGGGGGCTGCTTGCATTCTTGGGTTTGTGCTGAGCACCCCCAGCTGCTCAGAGGCCCCAGCTGACGTGGTGTTATGTACAGGAGTCTGCACCAGGCAATGTCGGGCCTACACAGGCTGAAAGACATGAAACCTATTGAGTGTAGTGCATTGAAGGGTGAGTGATGTCTGTGTGAGTGCAGGGTGAGCAGTGCGCCTGTGTGAGTCCAGGGTGAGTGATATCTGTGGGAGTATAGGGTGAGCAGTGTGCCAGTGTGAGTCCTGGGTGAGTGATGTCTGTGTGAGCGCAGGGTCAGTAGTGTGCCTGTGTGAGTGATGTCTGTGACAGTGCAGGGTCGGTGATGTCTGTGTGAGCGCAGGGTGAACAGTGTGCCTGTGTGAGTCCAGGGTGAGTGATGTCTGTGTGAGTGCAGGTTGAGCAGTGTGCCTGTGTGAGTCCAGAGTGAGTGATGTGGATGGGTGAATGCTGGCTTAGTGATGTGTCAGGGAAGGGTGAGTAATGGGTCTATGAGTGTAGGGTGGCTGTGCCTATGCGAATGCAGGGAGAGAGATGTATCTGTGCAAGTGCAAAGAGACTTCTCTGGCTACTCCCAGAGATGTATTGGCCAAGATATCTCTTTCTCAAATGTGCTTGAGAATGCACCATTTGCCCACTCTTTTTTCAAAATGTTCTCGTGGGAGAACCCCTGAATCCCCCATAGGTGTTTGGGACTTGCTCGCTGCGCTCGCTCGCCACAGTGCAGTATTTACGCCTACCACTTTCAAATGTCACCAGCCGCCCCTGCCCAACGCACTCAATAGGCAATCGAGAGCAGAGGTGCTGGCCGAGCACTTTGTCAGAAAAATCGATAGTAATTTCGGTGTTTCTAAGGGAGAAGATTTGATGACCCAATTGGGGTTCGACTGTTAGCTGTAGAGAGGGTTGTTACGCTGGCGGAGCAACTTTAGCTGTGGGTGTCGGTCTTAACCTATGGTGGTCTTGTCCTGATCCAATTTGGCTTTACCTGACCTGCTTCTGGTCTGCACCTGTTTTATCCTGGCGGAACCTGTATATTCGGGGTTCTGTCCTTTATCCCAGCCCGTTGCCAGGGTTGGTCTTCACACTATTTTAGGTAAATATAAATAAATGCGGGTATGTTATCGTCTGTCATCCCTTTTCTCTTCCCTACCTTTGTTTAAATGGCAAAATTAAGTTTCACAGCGTCTTTGCATATTATTGCTTTCATCATTATCTTCCTAATTGAAAGAGCTTTGATCTTGCATATTTGGACTGTGACATTTAATAATTTTCATAGATAAAGATTTGAAATCTTCCCTGAGTTTGTGGTTATTTAAGGTAAATTAAGTATTATTGTTCTACCTATTTTCTTGCTAACTCCCTTGATCCCTTAGGACTTTAGGTACCGATGATAAGGATTGGTAAGACAATGGTATAGGTCCTAAAACGAAATTCATAAATCACTGATTAGAGTTGGCGCCAAGGTCACCTGGTGGTTGTTAGGCTTAGTCATGCGTATGGGCCCAGGTGAGGATGGTAAGACTAGTCGGGTGACCTGCGCGCTCTATCAGCTTCACCAACCTCTGATTGATTGATTTCCTGCTCCCTGATCACCTCCTGCCCCTCCCCCCAGGGGGCCCCATAGAATCCTTTACCCCTGCCCCCACCCCAGGGGGCCCCATAGAATCCTTTACCTCTGCCACCCCCCCAGGGGCCCCAATAGAATCCTTCACCTCTGCCCCTCCCACCCAGGTGGCCCATAGAATCCTTCACCTCTGCCCCCCTGCCCCTCCCCACCCCAGGGGGGCCCAGAGAGTCCTTCACCTCTGCCCCCCGCCCCAGGGGGCGCCATAGAATCCTTCACCTCCTGCCCCCCTCCACAGGGGCCCCATAGAATCCTTTACCTCTGCCCCCCAGGGGGCCCAATAGAATCCTTCACCTCTGCCCCTCCCACCCAGGTGGCCCATAGAATCCTTTACCTCTGCTTCTCCCCCCCCCCCCCCCCCCCCCAGGGGGCCCCATAGAATCCTTCACCCCTGCCCCCACTCCAGGGGGCCCCATAGAATCCTTCACCCCTGCCCCCACCCCAGGGGGCCCAATAGAATCCTTCACCCCTGCCCCCACCCCAGGGGGCCCAATAGAATCCTTCACCTCTGCCCCCCCAGGGGGCCCATAGAATCCTTCCCCTCTGCACCCACCTGCCCCCCTCCCCCCAGGTGTCCAGTGACTCCCCTCAGCCTGGCTCTGGTTCAGCCCTCACTGGTGCTCGTCAAATCCCATAATCAGGGGTCAGCTGTCAGGACAACACACTGGTCCCTCAGCGCATGCGCAGACGCCTACAGGAAGCAGTCAGGGGTATCATACTGGTCGCACTGCGCATGCGGAGACCCCGGCGGACCTCTTTCAAGGTATCATACAGGCCGTGATGCGCATGCGCAGGCCCTTAAACAGGGGGTTTCCCTCTCAACTTGTAACGGAAGGTGCGCGCATGCGCAGTTATAGTCGATCTTTTCACAAACGCGTAGCCGCCGTTGCGCACGCGTAGATCTACACTCACTACCTGCACTGAGCTCACTTCCCCATAAATACGTAGCCAGTGGGTGGCGCATGCACAGATCCGCATTCACGACCTCCGGAAGTGACGTCCTCCGTACTGCAGCCAAGAAGTGCACTCGCAGACAGTGGAGCTGCAGCCCCGGGGGCGCCTCGAAGCGGAGGCTTCATCTGCAGGCGCTGTGAGGCCTGGTGAGTCAGAGGTGAGGCTGAGGAGGGGGAGAGAGGCCCGGTGAGTCAGAGGGAAGGCTGAGGAGGGGGAGGCTGAGGAGGGGGCTGGGGGGCGGGGTCTCGTCCATGTTCCCCCCTCTCTGTCATCCACCCTCATCCCTCAGCATTGACCCCACAGACCCTGTGTTGACTCCTCCTGGAGGCTCCTCGAGGCCCTGAGCTTTTACAAGAAAGAGTTCATCAACCATTCGTGAATTCTGTATCTATGTCCTCAGAGCACAGGCCCTGAACAATCATTGACAAAACCAATAGCTGTCACCCATGCACAATCTCCTGGCTTTGCCAATGTCTGTTTGTTTGTTTAATGCTTGTAAAAGAGAGGAGATCTGCTGAATTTCTCAAATGGAACGGCAGATCATTCCAGACCTTAGATGCGCAGGCGATGAAACTCCTAGCTCCCCAACTGGCTTTTTAGGTCTCGGTAATATCCGGTCAACAGACCGGATGTCCGAGAATTAATGATTCTTAGTGGGACTATTTGTCCCACCTCTATTTTAGCCTCTCCCCCATTGGCTGGCTTCGTAAACAGAGGCCAGCCATTGGAGGAGAGAGCTGTCCCTCCGAATAGGCTCCGTCTTTTTCGGATTCGGGGGAGTGATTTTTTGCGTTCTTTAGCCCTGTGACGTCATCTGTCACTCAGAGCGCAAAAAACACGCCCCCGAATCTGAAAATGGCGGTGCTTTTCTTCATGCCATTTCGCAACGACCGCCGCCCCAAGAAGTCGCCGAGTCCTCGCCCCTGCTGCTGCATTACTGCAACGGAGCTCATCCCAGGACAGCAAACCCGTTCACTTCACTCTAGTATACTTTGGTTTGCTGAGGAGCCAGTGCTTGGCTTTTCTGTTCCTTGAATCCACGCGCCTTCCCTCAGTTCTCTGCCGGTTTGCTGTCTCTAGCCCCTTCCATCCGTTTCCAGCGTTTATTGCCTTCCCTGGTTCTCCGTCCTGGGTATGCAAGCCAGTGTTACTGCACTCCTTATCCTAAAGCAGTCGTCTTGTTCCATTCCTCACTGCCGTTTAGGAAAGGTCACGGTGTCCGTGTTTCCCGTATTCCGCAATCGCGTCTTGTCTTACCTTGCCCCCTTTCATCGGAGCAAGCTTCCGCTACACATTCTCACTTGTGCAAACTACTGCAAAACCAGGATTTTTTTTTATTCTAAATTCGCCTCCCCTGGTTCTCCGTCCTGGGTGTGCAAGCCAGTGTTACTGCACTCCTTATCCTGAAGCAGTCGTCTTGTTCCATTCCTCACTGCCGTTTAGGAAAGGTTACGGTGTCTGTGTTTCCCGTATTCCGCAATCGCGTCTTGTCTTACCTTGCCCCCTTTCATCGGAACAAGCTTCCGCTACACATTCTCACTTGTGCAAACTACTGCAAAACCAGGAAATTGTTTTATTCTAAATTCCTTTATTCCTCATTCTGCTGCAACTTGTTAAACCGGCTACAGCGCCAAAATGCTGATGTCCGAGTTGTGACTGTCTGTGTCTGTCTGGCTTGTGCATTTAGTGTTTAGTGTATATTAAGGGTGTGTGTATAAATGCCTGCATGCATCTATGCCCCGAGTGGGTGTTTCAGGGAGCTGGTCTGTGTCTGAGATATGTGAGCTTATTGTGTTCAGTGCATCAGTTGTGTGAATGTTCAGTGTCTGTGTGTATGCTTCTGGGTGGTGTATGAAGTGTGTATGCACGTATCTGGTTCATTTATATGCATGTATGTGTCGTGCTTGTGCATGCTTTGGCATCTGTATTTTGTTGTCTAGTGTGGGCGCTATGTGGTGTGCTTTGTGGTAGTTATGTGGGTGGCATTGTGCAGGCGCCTGCAGCCTCTTTAGCACACAGAAGCCCCCACACTTTAGGGGTCCTATTTACTCTGAGGCCTAGGAATGCCTGTATGATTAGACTCAGCGGCTCCACCGCAATCTGTAGGGGGGTATGATTTAGCATCCACCAATGTGTGTGTGTGAGAGAGTGCAAGTGAGAGGGGAGAGAGAAATGTATCCCAGGCGGTACATACGAATACGGTGCAAGGGTGACTCAGGCATGTGTCTGACGTGTGTGTAAACTGATGAGCGTGCACAGCGGATGGGTCTGTGCAGGACATAGCTTCTGTACAATGCATAGACGGTAACAATGTATGTTAATTACCTTTGCACTAATTAGAACAGTCTTTGTGCACACTGCAGGCTATGTACGTTGGTCACAATGTCATATAAAACTGTTGTTTAACAGACGCTCCTTCGCCACTTCTTATTGGCACATAAACAGAGTAAATACAATGAAGAACCTTTTACAGCGTCACTTGCTATGGTATGCCATACTGAAAATGTCTCATAGCTAGGAAGTGAATGTTAGAACTGAAACTGGGTTGCTGCTATTCTCCTCACGATAAACACAACTGATTTTATTCATTCTCGTGGGGTCACATTCCTATTGGTGCATGTGGCACCAATATTTACCAGTGCCGCTGCAATTTTTCACCGCTCGGCACAAGAACGAAACCAACAGTTGCATTGAATGACCAGGGCTTAAGTGAAACCCGATAGTCAGTTGGTGCAAGTGTTACTGTTGTCATTGTTGTTTTAATGATTGTTATTAATCACAGAATACATTTTTAAATTAATTGAATTAATACAAAATGTTGCTGCAAGTAGTAGAATCGCTCCTACACTGGTGCACTCTATGTAAATAGACCCTTAAAGGTCTGCATGTTACCCATGCTTGCTTTCCCAGTGCAGTATTTTGATACTATGGTAGTTCTGTGTGCAGACCTCCTTTGAGAAGAGACAGAGGCTGCATGGTCCTCTATTACTGCTCAGTATTTCCAGAATGTGTATTCATGGCACTTAATACACCTGACTCTAATCAATTATCGTACACCAATCAGCCTCGACGAGGACTTTGTGTGATGGCTTTGATTACCGATGTGAAAAGACTGTGATGTTTTCAGTTTAAGTACTTCATTGTCAGCATGCGCAGTGAAAAGACATGTAACAATCGAGGGTACACTAAAATTAAATAAAAGTATTATTTAGGGAGAAATTCACAGCCCTTAACCATTTACTCCTAACACTATAGAAGATTCTAAGCCATGTTTCATGATAATGGATTCCTGGAACATTTTAACAGCTGTACTATATGAAGAGAAATACAACTTAACTTCAGTTATTAGTTAAGCATGTTTGCCAGTGAAGGGCTACTTTTGTTTTCTTGTCTTTCGAGAAAACAGGCAGCTATTAAGGCGGTACAGCGCCACATAGTGACGTGTGCGCATACCGCCAATAAAATGTCACAATGTTTTGGGCTGTCAGCTGGAGACCTTTTTTCCAGCCTAAAAGTTTAATTTTGCGGTCATCAGGCTAGTCAGCTGATTTCCTAATTGTTTTGTGCATCGCAAAATCCTGGAGGGTCTGCCTACTGTTGTAGAGTCTGCTCCACCCACAATCTAGTGTCAGGCATAAAAGTGGCACACCTGGCTACCTTCCTTATAACACAACTGAACCTGTGGAAAACAGAAGGACTGCACCTGATGAACCAGAGGACTAGAACTCAAAAGACGGACTGTGTAGGAAAGTGGGATCTGCTTCTTATGGTTACCGCCACTTTTCTCTGGATGTAATGCTGTTTAGGTCGAGGATCGGAGGCTGCGCTTGCGCAGTCTCCGGGAGGAGATTTAATGATTTGGAGTATGGGGGCTTGAACCCGCCTCTCTCCTCCTCTCTCCTCCATTGGCTGGCTTCCTAAACGGAGGCCAGCCATTGGAGGAGACAGTCGTCACTCCAATAAAGCCCCTCCTCTTTCGGATTCGGTGGCGTGTTTTTTTGCCTTCTTTCGACTGTGACGTCACCCGTCACTCAGAACGCCAAAACACGCCCCGAATCTGAAATTTACGTCCGTTTGCAGCCGCCATTTTTTGTTGTTGTGGTCTTCGGGGGCACCGTCGCCCGCACCGACCTGCCTCCTTTCCCGCAAATGCCGGTCTTCAGATTTCTAGACAACCACAGGATGCTCAGAAGCCGCTTCAAGGAAATTAAACACTCATACCGTAAGTTATAATTTCATTTATACAAAAACTATACAGCTCTCCCAGCATCCGTAATGCAGTCAGTCTGGAGCCCTTGCAGCTGGGAGGGCAGGTCAGTGCGGGGGCTTCTATCAGCCCTACGAGTTGGGGGTCAGAGAAGGAGGCGAGGGGGCACCGCGGTAGCAGCTGGCACCTCTTTTAGGCTGCTCTCTGGCCTTTCTTATGCAAACCACAGCACTTACTCTGCGTTTATACGAGCTGGGAAGCTGGGTCCATCCCACACGTCCTAAACTCAAGGCGTGCGAGCGGACAGAGCGAGGCTTTGTATTGTGGGTTGTACGAGACTTTGTGGGAAAAGAGTGCCATCTGACTCAGCCACCCCACACCCCAAGACCGATTTTAGGAGTAACATAGCTCTCAACTTTCCCAGTTCTATTGGTGAATAGCACATAGGTTCCCGTTTTTTTTTCCCTTTGCGTGATGGGATTTATAGTCTTGGTTAACCTAAACACTTTAGGTTTGGAAGCATCCAATAAACCAGAGTGATTTCCACATGCCAGGAGTAGGACGTCTGGAATGATTTACACACCCATGGCCACCCAGGCAGTCCACCACGGGGGTGGGGGCTCTGTCCGAGCCAGGTGAACCTCTCATCAGAGGAACCACTGGCCTTGTCCCACACCAATTTTGTTATGGTCTGTGGAGGATGTGGTGAGGGGCGCTGTGGTGAGGGGCGTCAGGCTCTGGCTGTAAATACAGAACTGTCAGCAGGAAAGCAAAGCTGCCCGTCGGATGATAGGACTGTCACCATGAGGATGCGTCTCTGGCCTGGAGAATGACGCTGCTTACTGGGGAGGAAGACCTGGGCTGCAGCACATGACAGGCTCCTGGAAACAACATCGGCCACGTGAAGCAATCAGCCTGCTGTAGGATAATGGATTAGTCTTTTGCTTAATACAGTCGCCCAATGGTGCACACCGATGCCCAACGACGAGAGCCTCTGCCAACTGAAGAATAGGGCTCGCCGCTGCAGATCACAGCAGCCAGTTGAACACCATGACTGCTCACCGGAGACTAGATTTCCGCTGCTCAATCCAGGTGTCCACTGGAAAGCACAGCTGTCCAAGAGCCCAGCTACCGGCCAATGAACCCAACTATTCACTTGGCGAAAAGCTTGCCGTGCAATGATCAAAGTTTCAGCTACATCAAAGAGTCGAACATGTGAGCTTCTCTTTAAAAATATATTCCCAGGCAGCAGTGGGGCCGACAGAAAGGACTGCCCGTCCCCTCCTCCGTACGGCTTTTCGGGAGTGACTGAGGTTTCACAGAGCCTGATGTCTTACAGATGTACGGAAAAGCTGCATTCTCAGCTTACCCTTCCTGGGGAAAAAATAATTTTTACTGAGTTCAGCGGTTTTGTTACGACTCCTTCTCCCTTTCTCAGTTGGACCAAGTAGCTTTCTGGCACTTCAAAAGACATAGCCTGGCATGTACAGGGAGGTGAAACGGTCGGGTGTAAGTGCGCTATAAAAGTACTTTTAACATAACATAGCATTTCAGGTGGGATGGGGGGCGCAGGAAGAAATGAAATCTGCAGCCCCCTGGGAGACCAGGGAGCTTATTAAAGGGCAGTAGTTACGAGGCAAAGCTTTTGTACTGGGCCTGATGGTTCGCCGGCCCCTTTACCCACTCCACCCGCCTACAGCACTACCACTAGACACTCTGATTAAGAAACTATCGGCCAGCATTTGACTGAGCCCAGCTAGCTTTGCTTGAGTGGTCTAATTACGCCTTCCTCACCTCTTTGCAGAGGCAATACCCCCAAACACCACAAGATGCGTGTCAATCCCCCTGGCTGTGCTTGCTTCCCTGCCCCCTCGCTGTGCTTGCTTCCCTGACCCCTCGCTGTGCTTGCTCTCCTGTGGGTGTATGTGGCTCTGTGTGTGCGTGGCTCTGGGTGTGTGTGCCTCTGGTGGTGTGTGTGTGTGTGTGTGTGTGTGTGTGTGTGTGTGTGTGTGTGGCTTTGGGTGTGTGTGTGGCTCTGTGTGTGTGTGTGTGTTACTCTGGGTGGGTGTGTGTGGCTCTAGGTGGGTGGGTGTGTGTGTGGCTCTGGGTGTGTGTGTGCGGGGCTCTGGGTGTGTGTGTGTGTGGGGCTCTGGGTGTGTGTGTGTGGGGCTCTGGGTGTGTGTGTGGGGCTCTGGGTGTGTGTGTGTGGGGCTCTGGGTGTGTGTGTGGGGGGCTCTGGGTGTGTGTGGGGGGCTCTGGGTGTGTGTGGGGGGGGCTCTGGGTGTGTGTGTGGGGCTCTGGGTGTGTGTGTGGGGCTCTGGGTGTGTGTGTGGGGCTCTGTGTGTGGTGGTCTCTGGGTGTGTGTGGTGGTCTCTGGGTGTGTGTGGTGGTCTCTGGGTGTGTGTGGTGGTCTCTGGGTGTGTGTGTGTGGCTCTGGGTGTGTGTGTGTGGCTCTGGGTGTGTGTGTGTGGCTCTGGGTGTGTGTGTGTGTGTGTGGCTCTGGGTGTGTGTTACTCTGGGTGTGTGTGTGTGTTACTCTGGGTGTGTGGGTGTGTGTGTGGCTGTGGGTGTGTGTGTGGCTCTGGGTGTGTGTGTGGCTCTGGGTGTGTGTGTGGCTCTGGGTGTGTGTGTGTGGGGCTCTGGGTGTGTGTGGTGGTCTCTGGGTGTGTGTGGTGGTCTCTGGGTGTGTGTGGTGGTCTCTGGGTGTGGGTGTGGTGGTCTCTGGGTGTGTGTGTGTGGGCCTCTGGGTGTGTGTGTGGGGCGTTGGGTGTGTGTTTGTGGGGCGTTGGGTGTGTGTGGGGGGCTCTGTGTGTGCGGCTCTGTATGTGTGTGTGGGTGGCTTTGTGTGTGTGGCTCTGTGTGGGTGTAAATGCATAGGTCCTGCATTTGCGAGCGATTACGCTATTGGCATTGTAAATGACAATGCCATTTATTTAACGATTAAGCTATTGGCAATGTAAATGACAATGCCATTTATTTATGATTTAAAAAAAAAGTCAAGAGCAATGCCAATAGCTCTACCTTTAATAATGCCGAGACCATTGCATTGTAAATGCTTGTTTAAATATAGGAACTAGGACTTGTCTTGCTCCTGTGGACCGAAGAGTCCTTCCAGGAACATACCATTTGAATCTTTGCCTCAGATGGTCAGGCCTATTCCATTGAGGGCTTTAAATGCCGTACAGAGGGCCTTAAATCTTACCCTTTGTTCCACAGGGAGCCAGTGTAGTTATATTAGTTCTTTTTTGACAATATTTAGCTGTCCCTGTCAACAACCTAGCCGCCGTGTTTTGCACGATATGAAGCCTGTTAATGTGCTGTTTTTGGGCGTTTAGACTGACGCTGTTGCAATAATCCATACGTGCCATAACAAGTGCCGTGGCCACCGTCCTGAGACTTTCTTCTGGAAGATAAAGCTTTATTTTTCTTAGGATTCTGAGTATCAGAAAACAAGCTGACACCACCGTGCTTATTTGGTCACTAAACGTAAGTTTGTTATGCACTAACACCCACAGATTTGTTGCTTGCTGGAATCAGGGCAAATACCAAAATCTTCTTTCTGGTCACCAGTCTGGTTTCCATAGGTGTGGATTATTCCTGAATATGATGACCTCTGTTTTGTTTGAATTTTCCTCGAAACCAACAAATCCCTCGACTCCTCATAGTCCGGCTTCCGAGCCAAACACAGCACGGAGACCGCCCTCATCGCAGCAACAGACAACATTCGTACTCTACTGGACAATGGAGACACAGTCGCCCTCATCCTCTTAGACCTCTCCGCAGCCATCGACACAGTCTGCCATAGCACTCTTCTACAGCGCCTCAAAAACATCGGGATCCAAGGAAAAGCACTGGAATGGATCACCTCATTCCTCACCGGAAGAACCCAGAGAGTCCGCCTCCCACCATTCAAATCCGAGGCCACTGAAGTCATCTGCGGCGTACCCCAAGGTTCATCACTCAGCCCCACCCTCTTCAACGTATACATGAGCCCCCTCGCGACCATCGCTCGCCAACACAACCTCAACATCATCTCCTACGCAGATGACACCCAACTGATCCTATCACTCACCAAAGACCTCAACACCGCCAAAACCAACCTACATGAAGGTATGAAAGAAGTAGCAGAGTGGATGAAGCACAGCCGTCTGAAACTGAATGCAGACAAAACAGAAGTCCTTATCTTAGGCACCTCCCCCTCCGCTTGGGACGACTCTTGGTGGCCAGAGGCCCTTGGAAAAGCACCCATCCCGACGGACCAGGCACGGAACCTGGGCATCATCCTGGACTCCTCACTCTCTATGAACAGACAAGTCAACGCAGTCTCATCTTCATGCTTCAACATCCTCCACATGCTCAAAAAACCATTTCGCTGGATCCCCACCGAAACCAGAAAAACAGTCACCCATGCACTGGTTACAAGTCGCCTGGACTAGGGAAACACCCTATACGCCGGTATCACCGCAAAACTCCAGAAAAACTCCAACGCATCCAGAACGCATCAGCCAGACTAATACTAGACATCCCCCGTAAAGACCATATCTCTAACCACCTGAAAAACCTCCACTGGCTCCCCGTCAATAAGAGGATTACCTTCCGCCTCCTAACCCACGCTCACAAAGCACTCTACGAACTCGGACCCGAATGCCTCAACACACGACTTTCCTTCTACACCCCCCCTCGCCAGCTACGATCTTCCAACCAAGCCCTTGCTACCATTCCTCGCATCAATAAAACCACCATGGGAGGTAGATCCTTCTCCTACCTCGCAGCTAAAACATGGAACTCACTCCCCACTCACCTACGTGGCACTCAGAACCACCTAGCATTCAGAAAGCAACTTAAAACCTGGATATTCGACAAGTAATTCCCATCCCTTCCTCAAGCGCCTTGAGACCCTCTGGGTATGTAGCGCGCTATATAAATTTCTGACTTGACTTGACTTGAGTTTCAAGCAGTTGGTCGACATCCAATCCTGAGATGGCTTTCATACAATCATGAAAACGTGCCCCAGTTTCTTTTTCCTCCACATCTCTAAGATATAGCATAATTTGAGTGTCGTCTGCATAGGAGGTGAGTTGGAAGCCAAAGGATCTTATCAAACATGCCAGAGTTATCATGTACATATTAAAAAGTGTTGGGCTTAACGGTGAGCCCTGAGGCACCCCACAAGAATCAGGAAACGGCTTTGACTTGTTGTCTAGATCGACTATTTGTGTTCTTTCAGCTAGAAAGGACTACAGGAGGTTCCAAGCATCAACCTGTACCCCTGCTTCAGACAGCCGGTCCATCGGAACTTCATGATGGACCGTGTCAAAGGCCGCTGACAAATCTAGCATAATCAGTATTGCCTTGCCTCCACAGTCCAAGGCCTCCCTCACTTCCTCTGTAGATTTAATTAAAGCCAGCTCTGTGCTGTGTTCACCTCTAAACCTGTATTGAGATTGGTCGAGTAGATTATTGATTCGGATAAATACACTGAGCTGGGAATTCATAGCTTTTTCAGCATTTTTTGCAAGAAGCGGAAGCCATGAAATTGGCCTATAACTACTTGGGTCCTTAGGAACCAGAGTTGTTTTTTTTAATGGGGGAGGATAGAGGCCTTCTTTCAGTCCCTGTGAAATATGCCGGTGGTGAATATGGTGTTGAGCAAAGGGGTAAGAGCTTACCCTTTGACTTCCGGAATTAATTTCAATACAAACGCCGGACATGGGTCCATGGAAGACCCTGATCGAATAGAGTTCAAAAGTTTGATTGACTCTTATATTTCTAGCAATAAGAATTTATCTAAAACTGGTGTAGGGTTGGGTCTATTAGGTTCTAATTTAGGTGGCTGCACCTTTTCACCTTTTTGGGCTAAAGTGAATGTAGAAAAAATACATTCCACCTTTTGTTGGAAAAAAGGAGCACATTTTTCACACAATTCAGGACCACTTAAGGTCTTAGGGTCTGGTGCGGCAAGTTTAGTAATCGTTTTAAAGAGTTCTTTGAAATTGGACTTAGCTTGAGAAATTTGTTCTGTAAAAACTTCTTTTTTGTTTCCAGCAATAGTTCCTTATAGATTCTGAGACTTTGCTTATAAATTTCTATATCCTTACTTTTATACCCTTTCCTCCATGCCCATTCTAATATTTTACAGGCTGTTTCAGGTTTTTAAAATCATCTTAGTACCAGGGGTCTAAGGGTTGGGCCCGTTTAAGGGTTCAATGTTTAACCGGAACTAATTTATTGCATGCTGTGTCTATCCAATCTGTATAGGCCGACGTAGCCTCGTCCACCCGAGAGGGGAGAGAGCACGTGGTTCTCTTCAGTGCACCTTCTAATGCTAAACAATCTGCATTTTTCCAGGCTCTTTCTGCAATCTTCCTTATGGGTTCAGGTCTGGGTTGAAGGCCTTTTGACTCCTTCAGGTCAAATAAAATGGGACTGTGATCGGACCACGACAATGGAAGTACCACAGTGCAGGTCACATTTGGATTATTAGAAATTCTCAGCATATTACAGGACTGTATTTTATATGGATAGCTCAGTAGGTTAATGCGCCTCCGGCAAAGAGTCTGCCATAATATTACAGGACTGTATTTTATATGGAGAGCTCAGTGGGTTAATGTACCTCCTGCAGAGAGTCTGGCAGCATTTTACAGGACTGTACTTTATATGGTTAGCTCAGTCAGTGGGTTAATGCGCCTCCTGCAGAGAGTCTACCAGCATATTACAGGACTGTATTTTATATGGGTAGCTCAGTTGGTTATTGTGCCTCCTGCTGAGAGTCTGCCAGCATATTACAAGACTGTATTTTATATGGATAGTTCAGTGGGTTAATGTGCCTCCTGCAAAGAGTCTGTCAGCATATTACAGGACTGTATTTTATATGGATAGCTCAGTGGGTTAACACGCCTCCTGCAGAGAGTCTGACAGCATATTACAGGACTGTATTTTATACGGATAGCTCAGTGGGTTAATGCGCCTCCTGCCTAGAGTCTGCCAGAATATTACAGGACTGTATTTTATATGGATGGCTCGGTGGGTTAATGTGCCTCCTGCAGAGAGTCTGTCAGCGTATTACAGGACTGTATTTTATATGGATAGTTCAGTGGGTTAATGTGCCTCTTGCACAGAGAGTCTGTCAGCATATTACAGGACTGTTATATATATAGATAGCTCAGTGGGTTTATGCGCCTCCTGCAGAGAGTCTGTCAGCATATTACAGGACTGTATTTTATATGGATAGCTCAGAGGGTTAAAGAGCCTCCTGCAGAGAGTCTGTCAGCATATTACAGGGCTGTATTTTATATGGATAGCTCAGTGGGTTAATGCGCCTTCTGCAGAGAGTCTGTCAGCATATTACAGGACTGTATTTTATATGGATAGTTCAGTGAGTTAATGCGCCTCCTGCCTAGGGTCTGCCAACATATTACAGGACTGTATTTTATATGGATAGCTCAGTGGGTTAATGCGCCTCCTGCAGAGAGTCTGCTGCATATTACAGGACTGTATTTTATACGGAAAGCTCAGTGGGTTAATGAGCCTCCTGCAGAGAGCCTGTCAGCATATTACAGGACTGTATTTTATATGGATTGCTCAGTGGATTAATGCGTCTCTTGCACAGAGAGTGTCAGCATATTACAGGACTGTTTTTTATATGGATTGCTCAGTGGGTTAATGCCCCTCCTGCAGAGAGTCTGTCAGCATATTACAGGACTGTATTTTATATGGGTAGCTCAGTAGGTTAATGCGCCTCCTGTAAAGAGTCTGTCAGCATATTACAGGACTGTATTTTATATGGATAGTTCAGTGGATTAATGCGTCTCTTGCACAGAGAGTGTCAGCATATTACAGGACTGTTTTTTATATGGATTGCTCAGTGGGTTAATGCCCCTCCTGCAGAGAGTCTGTCAGCATATTACAGGACTGTATTTTATATGGATAGCTCAGTTGGTTAATGTGCCTCCTGCTGAGAGTCTGCCAGCATATTACAAGACTGTATTTTATATGGATAGCAGGGCTCTACAAATCTAAAAAATCTCACTTGACCTGCAAGTCGAGTGAGTAGACTTTTCTACTCGACCTAACAGCAATGCACTCGACCCACAATTGATCGTATAATGGACTTTTTTCAAAACATTTGCAGCGCCAACAACCTAGGAACTAATTAACTAACTAATTGAAAAATATAACTTGAATTTGTACAAACTACAATACTGGGTTAATATACATTTGCTCTCAATAAAACAATGATGGTTCCAATATACATTTTTAACTACATCAGATCTGTAACTCACTGTGTGGCACTCTCAGATTCGCACAAAAGCACTCCAATTTGAAATGCGCTCAGCCTCTAATCAATGGAACTGAACGATGTGCAACACCAGTGCAGCTTATGAAATAACTGACTCACTATTGAGACTCACTAGTCTGCTCTTGAGTATTGCGGGTTCTAATGGGGGACGGAGGGTTATAATACCTGTTCAGTAAAACTAAAGTTTAGGTCTGTCTGACGCTTCCCCCTCCCAAAGCCTAACTCTGGGCCTAAACTTACTTTTTGGGGGGAAACTGGGTGGTAATTAGTGGTCACACAATCTGCACAATCCGCACCTTAGCCTAGGTGATGGTGACACTGTCTTGTGTGCAAAATCAAGCAATGAAGGTGAGGAAACATAAACTATACCAGCATAGTAAACCTGTTCTAGGAATGCAACTTGCATAGCAGTATAAACTCAGGGAAGAGACATTTAATTTCCACCTTCACATAATAACTGACAGAAGTTCGGACGTTTATAAAAGAGTGCAGAAAACCCTACGGTGCAACACAGCCAAATCAAACTCTCCACGTCAATGCGCTTCATCCGGCCAAGGCAAGCAAACCTTTTTTAAACAGTGAGAGCGGGCACAGCACAGACAGTCCGACCTGTAAACAAATATTTGCACAATGGTCTCTCAGGCTTGACAACGTAGGGCGGTCACCAGGCAATTAGAGTGAGCATTAGAGTTTGTCTCTGCCCACATGTTGGGATCCAATAATTACATGATGTTTTCAGACAATGTGCCTGCACCAAAAAGTGTTTTTTTTGCTCTACACAGAGTGTCAGTGCACCTACTGTTCTACTACAGCATTGTCATTCTATATATGCAGCATAATCTGCCAATTTGCACATAACTTTACAGATTCATTAAAACATTCATTTTCAACTCACAGTTGCACAAATAATATATTGAATCCTATTTAAGACCAAAGGAAAAAATTCAATCAGTGCAGCGTACCTAGGCAGCTAATTACCAAATCAAGCAATGAAGATGAGGGAAACATATCGTAAATTTACCCCAATATGACCTAAGATCATGAAACTGCACAGCACTAGAAATGGAAGGGCACAGTACCATCAAGCATCCAGTAACTCAGTGTTCCCCACGAAGATGATGATAAGTCTCCGGTGTCTTGGCTCATCTTACTTTCTGGAGAAGGAGGGGGGGAGAGAGATGACACCCTTTCAACTGCCCCCAAGAGCATGAGAGACGCGGGAGTGATGCCTTGATGTCCGACAAGCATACCTGGGACTGCTAGCTAGGGACATGATCGGGCACACGCTTGGGGACGGTAAATTATCACGCATTGTACCTTTGAGGGTGCATTACTGTTTTCACACGGGGGTCAAAGCCAATAATTCCCTCCACTCCACCTTTATTTAAACGCACTGTCTTGGGTTTGGCAGGCCTCTAGGAAAATAGCAGCAGTGCGCTAGTGCCTCAAATCTGAAAATAATTACCCCCCGGAACACGAGAAGAGTGAAAGCCTCTGAGCCCTGCCCTGTGGTAAATGCGGCTCCTGCACTGGCAGTCACGGACATCAGCTGAGCTCGGCTGAGGTGAGGACCACTCCCATTAATCAGGACGGTACTCCAGGGAGAGCAGATAAACCTTCCGGAGACAGAACCTTGGCTCAGGAGGGGCCCTCGCTGCCTTGTCAACACAGGCCGCTTAACTGTAGCAGCGAAGAACCGCATCTCACTTCTGTCAGTGTTTCGTACACCCCAAAGCTCAGCAGTCCTTCCTCATGGTGCTGCATTTGCCCAGATTTTGCAAAAGAAACGCGCCATGTGTTTTGGCCATTTCACCTTCGATTGTGTTGCGGTGTTTCCTGGGCCCCGTAGGGCATATTTGTTAACTTTCTAGAAGAGATTTTTGGACTGCAGTTTGAGGGTGTAACGACGTACATATAATTTGTTGCATCGTAATTTTGCTCCCTGCTGGCTTACACAACATTGCATGCCCACCCAGTGGTTAGTAGAGTTCGCAATCATACTCCCTGTTTCCAAGCCTACTAGCGACTGGTTAAATCATAGTACTTATAACTTTGATGCTTCCTGTTTTCAAGGCTGTCATTAGTCCCCCCTTGTAAAATGAGGCAACTCCGTCGGGCAAGTGGAAAATACTTTATTTCCAGGCCGTCAGTCCCCAGGTCTAGGCAGCAACTGCCGTCCTAGGATTCGTTTCCCACTCAACAGCCCCCCACATTCCTGGACTCCACCAGAGCCAACACCTTGTGACTTGAAAGTTGTAGAATAAAGATCACATGCACACACAGACTGAATGATGCCCCCACCAGCAGTGTTATGACTTTCTCCAGCATGTGACTCGCACACAACACAGGCAGCGGCGCGCAAAGAGCAATAACTGGCACTAGCTCAGCGAAATCAGAAATACAATACTCACAATTAAGTTTTGCGGTCGGCCTAAATCGTCCCAACTCCACAGAGGGGAGCGCGTGGTGGCGTGCTACGTCACTGCTGCACTTTTAAGCAGCACAGCGCGGGGGCAGGCCAGGGCCGTCATTGGTAGCGCTTTCGCGCGCTACAAGATTGATGGCCCTGGCACCCAAACAAACAATAGGCAGTGTGTGCATGATACATGCGCTATGCTGCCCCCTAAGCCTTTCATCGCGCACCGCACCCCGCCACCTAGAGCCTTCCACAAGCTACTGCACCTACCAGAGAGGCACTCGCCAGGCCGGTCAAGTAGGCCTTGAAACTGACTTGACCTTCACAAAATTCACTCCCATTTGCGAGCGGGCGAGTACATTTCTAGAGCCCTGGATAGTTCAGTGGGTTAATGTGCCTCCTGCAAAGAGTCTGTCAGCATATTACAGGACTGTATTTTATATGGATAGTTCAGTGGGTTAACGCGCCTCCTGCCTAGAGTCTGCCAGCATATTACAGGACTGTATTTTATATTGATAGCTCAGTAGGTTATTGCACCTCCTGCAGACGGTCGGCTACATATTACAGGACTGTATTTTATACGGATGTCTCAGTGGGTTAATGTGCCTGCTGCAGAGAGTCTGTCGGCATATTACAGGACTGTATTTTTATAGATAGTTCAGTAGGTTAATGTGCCTCCTGTAAGGAGTCTGTCAGCATATTACAGGATAGTTCAGTGGGTTAATGCGCCTCCTGCACAGAGAGTGTCAGCATATTACAGGACTGTTTTTTATATGGATTGCTCAGTGGGTTAATGCCCCTCCTGCAGAGAGTCTGTCAGCATATTACAGGACTGTATTTTATATGGAGAGCTCAGTAGGTTAATGCGCCTCCTGCAGAGAGTCTGTCAGCATATTACAGGACTGTATTTTATATAGATAGTTCAGTAGGTTAATGTGCCTCCTGCAGAGAGTTTGTCAGCATATTACAGGACTGTATTTTTATAGATAGTTCAGTAGGTTAATGTGCCTCCTGCAGAGAGTTTGTCAGCATATTACATGACTGTATTTTATATGGAGAGGTCAGTGGGTAATGCGCCTCCTGCAGAGAGTCTGTCAGCATATTACAGAACTGTATTTTACATGGGGAGCTCAGTGGGTTAATGCGCCTCCTGCACAGAGAGTCTGTCAGCATATTACAGGACTGTATTTTATATAGATAGTTCAGTGGGTTAATGCGCCTTCTGCAGAGAGTCTGTCAGCATATTACAGGACTGTATTTTATATGGATAGTTCAGTGAGTTAATGCGCCTCCTGCCTAGGGTCTGCCAGCATATTACAGGACTGTATTTTATATGGATAGCTCAGTGGGTTAATGCGCCTCCTGCAGAGAGTCTGATGCATATTACAGGACTGTATTTTATACGGAAAGCTCAGTGGGTAATGAGCCTCCTGCAGAGAGTCTGTCAGCATATTACAGGACTGTATTTTATATGGGTAGCTCAGTAGGTTAATGCGCCTCCTGTAAAGAGTCTGTCAGCATATTACAGGACTGTATTTTATATGGATAGTTCAGTGGGTTAATGTGCCTCTTGCACAGAGTGTCTATCAGCATATTACAGGACTATATTTTATATGGATAGTTCAGTGGGTTAAAGCGCCTCCAGCAGAGAGTCTGCCAGCATATTACAGGACTGTATTTTATATGGATAGCTCAGTGGGTTAATGCGCCTCCTGCACAGAGTCGGCTGCATATTACAGGACTGTATTTTATAGGGATATCTCAGTAGGTTAATGTGCCTGCTGCAGAGAGTCTGTCGGCATATTACAGGACTGTATTTTATATGGATAGCTCAGTAGGTTATTGCACCTCCTGTAAGGAGTCTGTCAGGATATTACAGGACTGTATTTTATATGGATAGTTCAGTGAGTTAATGCGCCTCCTGCACAGAGAGTGTCAGCATATTACAGGACTGTTTTTTATATGGATTGCTCAGTGGGTTAATGCCCCTCCTGCAGAGAGTCTGTCAGCATATTACAGGACTGTAGTTTATATGGATAGCTCAGTGGGTTAATGCGCCTCCTGCACAGAGTCGGCTGCATATTACAGGACTGTATTTTATAGGGATATCTCAGTAGGGTAATGTGCCTGCTGCAGAGAGTCTGTCAGCATATTACAGGACTGTATTTTATATGGATAGCTCAGTTGGTTAATGTGCCTCCTACTGAGAGTCTGCCAGCATATTACAAGACTGTATTTTATATGGATAGTTCAGTGGGTTAATGTGCCTCCTGCAAAGAGTCTGTCAGCATATTACAGGACTGTATTTTATATGGATAGTTCAGTGGGTTTACACGCCTCCTGCAGAGAGTCTGCCAGCATATTACAAGACTGTGTTTTACATGGATAGTTCAGTGGGTTAACACGCCACCTGCCTAGAATCTGCCAGCATATTACAGGACTGTATGTTGTATAGATAGTTCAGTGGGTTAATGTGCCTCCTGCAAAGAGTCTGTCAGCATATTACAGGACTGTATTTTATATGGAGAGCTCAGTGGGTTAATGCGCCTCCTGCAGAGAGGCTGCCAGCATATTACAGGACTGTATTTTATATAGATAGCCAGTGGGTTAATGCGCCTCCTGCACAGAGAGTCTGTCAGCATATTACAGGACTGTATTTTATATAGATAGTTCAGTGGGTTAATGTGCCTCCTGCAGAGAGTCTGCCAGCATATTACAAGACTGTAATTTATATGGATAGTTCAGTGGGTTAATGTGCCTCCTGCAGAGAGAGTCTGTCAGCATATTACAGGACTGTATTTTATATGGAGAGCTCAGTGGGTTAATGCACCTCCTGCACAGTCTGTCAGCATATTACAGGACTGTATTGTATATGGAGAGCTCAGTGGGTTAATGCGCCTCCTGCACAGTCTGTCAGCATATTACAGGACTGTATTTTATATAGATAGTTCAGTGGGTTAATGTGCCTCCTGCAGAGAGTTTGTCAGCATATTACAGGACTGTATTTTATATGGAGAGCTCAGTGGGTTAATGCGCCTCCTGCAGAGAGGCTGCCAGCATATTACAAGACTGTATTTTATACGGATAGCTCAGTGGGCTAATGCGCCTCTTGCACAGAGAGTCTGTCAGCATATTACAGGACTGTATTTTATATAGATAGCTCAGTGGGTTAATGCTCATCTTGCAGAGAGCCTGCCACTATATTACAGGGAGGTACTTTATACGGATAGTTCAGTGGGTTAATGTGCCTCCTGCAGAGAGTCTGCCAGCATATTAAAGGGCTGTGTTTTTTATGGATAGCTCGGTGGGTTAATTCGCCTCCTGCAGAGAGTCTGCGAGCATATTACATATTGCTGCACTCCATTGCTGCACTCCATTGCTCTCTTTGTATCCGAGGTTGATGTCAACAGCAAGATGGTTATTAACATATGTTCAAGATCAAACTGGAGCCATAGTTTAAACATCTTCAAAGGGACTGGGGTGCTTGTTTCAACATGTAGGGGCTTGATGGGGGAGGGGGCAAGGGAAAGTGGAGAACACTATTGGTAATAACTCATGAGGGTTATTAGTGACGCCGTATTCTGTTTTCTGTTACATTTACTATTGCGAATCTGTTAATGGAGCACCTATCACCTAGACCCAGCACTATATAAATTAGGATACAAATACAGTGATTGCGTTTTTATTTTAATTTTTATTAAAATATAATTTACTGTCCCACTTTTGCATAAAATAAATGTCAGCTACAGCTTCATTTTCTTGTGTGTGTTTGCTTGAAGGGATGGTGGGTGTAGTTTCTCTTGCCTGTCAGTTGCGTGAATTCACAGGTGGCCGCATGCTATCACTGCTGCCTGGGCCTGGCGTGTAGAGATGGACTCATCTCCCTGGTGCTTCCTTTTTGGTTCATAGCTATAATGCAGTCTAATTAACTGGGTATCTCTGGAATCGCCAGGGTTCATCTCTGCAGTTATTTTTCTGCTTTTATTCTTTGCGCTATTTCTTGGCCAGAGGCAACAATTGTCTCGTTTTTTATTAACCTAATTGTAGCAGGGAGACGTATAGTGTGCACTCTGTCAACATGTGGACAGGCTACTCTCTGTGTTGCTTTGCGTCTAAATGCTGTTATGTTTGGCTTGATGTACGTTGTGGGAAACATGGCACGCATCTGATGCCTTGGGCAATATTTTATTAAAAATCAAGTATTAAAATAACTGCGGTGTGGATATCTTGTTGGAGGTTGGGCATCTGCTGTGGTGCAGTCCTGCAGCGTCACTCAGATCTATGTTTACACAGAGCTTCCAGTGATGGGTTCCCTGTCTTTCTCATGTTGCTCTGCTGGTAATGGGTTCCCTGTCTGTCTCATGTTGCGCTGCTGGTAAGGGGTTCCCTGTCTGTCTCATGTTGCTCTGCTGGTAATGGGTTCCCTGTCTGTCTCATGTTGCGCTGCTGGTAAGGGGTTCCCTGTCTGTCTCATGTTGCGCTGCTGGTAATGGGTTCCCTGTCTGTCTCATGTTGTGCTGCTGGTAGCCTCCCCTCACATTCATATGTGGGTCAGAGGGGCATCTGTCCGTTGACATGAGACTCGGGCGTCTGTGGCACAAATCCCAAGGCACGTCACTCATTCTGCCAGACTGAGATGCTGCTAGTTGACATCCTTCTCCATTCTTCTGGGTCATTTTGGGATTCCTCTTCTTTGCATAAATCAGTACAGTTCAAAATGTAAGTATTTTTAGTGTGTGTCTGTTTTATTTTTTCACATCCACTGGTAGCTCCTCCCAGTGTTGGTAAGCACAAGACACAGACCACTGTGAGGACTAGCGTGCTATGAGGACCGATTTCCCCATGGCATTTGCATGTGTGCGTGTGCTAATCACAGCACCTTCTTAACACATTTGTGCAATCAGCCTCTCACTAGCAGGAAAACAGTCTTGCAAATAAGTAGGAGCAACTATAAAAACAAGCCTTATTCTTGGAGACCTGCAGATGTATTTATTTATTTACTTGGGTGTATAGACCACCAGGCACATCTGCAATTGCCCCTGCTTACATTAATAACCCCGCCCCCTTTGTATTCTGTGACCCCATTGGCCACCCGCTCCTGCCTCCCAGCTGCTCCTCCCTCCCCCTTGGCCTCAAATGGAGCCGACACGGCGTAGGCGAGTGTGACCTGACCCTAGGACAACCCCACGCCGCACGGGCCACCAGCTGTAGGCGCGTCTCGGCCCCAGCGCCACAGGTTCGTCCCTGACCTCGGTGCCCCCTCGCTGCTGCTCGTTTTTTCCTCCCGCTGTTGCCCTCATCTTTGCCATTTCATAATTGTATTGTATTTTAGTGTTTTCTGCTGTCAGTAGTTTTTGCGTTTTTTGTCAATATTGTACCGCCGGTGTGACCGCTCCCCGCTTCCCGCCGCTGCTCCCTCGCGGCCCCGCCCCCTTTGTATTCTGTGACCCCATTGGCCGCCCGCTCCCATCTCCCAGCTGCTCCTCCCTCCCACTTCGCCTCAAATGGAGCCCGCGCATACGCGCTGCGGTCACACGCAGCGGGCACGCTGATTGTGCGCAGAGACCACGCCCAGCGCCAGGACCCCTGGTCCTCGACGATGCCAACGCACCCGACAAACTTACGACACCGCCACCCTCCACGCACTCAACGCCGGCCGAAACACCGCCTGCTACCAAGCCACCTCGAGGCACACACACGGACCCTTCACCTGCCAAGCCTGCCAATTCACCTGCCTCCGTACCTGCACCGCACCCGCCAAGCCGAGCACCAGCAACAACCACCTCAAGTGCATCCTCCTCAACACCCGCTCCGTCCACAGGCACGCCGTGGAACTCTGGAACCTCCTCGACACAACATCACCAGACGTCGCCTTCCTCACGGAAACATGGATGAACGCCTCCTCAGCCCCCGACATCGCCATAGCCATCCCGGATGGCTACAAGATCACCCTGAGGGACTGCGTCAACCAAACCGGAGGAGGCATCGCCATCGTCCACAGAAACACCAAACCTTATCACGACCAACTCCGACGACACCCTCACCGCCGCCGAACACCTTCACTTTCAGATCCACACAGACCCCAAGACCACCCTCAAAGGCACCCTCATCTACAGACCCCCGGGACCACACACACAATTCAGCGAAGCCATCGCAGACTTCGTCAGTCCACACGCCCTCACCTCCACAGACAACATCCTCCTAGGGGACCTCAACTTCCACCTGGAGAACAACAAGGACTGCAATACCACCGCCCTGCTGGACAACCTCGGACTCAAGCAACTGGCGAACACCCCCACCCACTACGCCGGCCACACGCTTGACCCCATCTTCTCCTCCAGCAAGCACATCTCCTTCAGCCACTCCACCGGACTACACTGGACAGACCACAGCTGCGTCCACTTCAACTTCAGGAGAACCACAACCCACCACCACCCGCAACAGGTTCCCCACAGAAGCTGGACCAAGATCACCACCGAACAGCTCGCCGCCACCCTCAGCCAGAACCCGCCCACCAACACGACGGACCCCGACTAAGCAGCCCGCAACCTCACACAGTGGCTCACCGACTGCGCCGACGAACTCACACCACTGAAGAACCCTCCCAGCAGACCCGGCAGCGGGAAAGCCTTGTAGTTTACCAACGACCTCAAAAACTCCAAGAAAACCTTCTGCACCCTCGAGAAAGCCTGGCGTCACGACCAGAACACATGACCGCCCTCAAGAACGCCACCCGCAAACACCACCAGCTGATCCGCACCACCAAGAAGACAGCATTCAAAGAACGACTGGACAACAACACCCACAACAGAAAGTAGCTCTTCAGCATCGTTAAAGAGCTCTTCAACCCCAGCGCCTGCAACACCGACATCACTCCCTGGCAAGACCTCTCTCGCCTCGTTCTTCCACCGCAAGATCGCCGACATACACAACAGCTTCGGCGCACAAACCACACTACCAACCACCGAGCCAGTGCCCCCCCACCACCACCATCTGCACCTGGACCCCTGTCAGCACCGAAGACACCACCCGCATGATGAACACCATCCACTCTGGCTCCCCTACCGACCCCTGCCCACACCACATCTTCAACAAAGCCGACTCCATCATCGCACCCCAACTCCGGAACATCATCAACAGTTCCTTCGCATCCGCCACCTTCCTGAAGAGCTGGCAACATGCCGAGCTGAGCATTTTGTGGTTTGGCTTTTGTTAACCCCTTCTGTGCTGCGCGAATTTTGCTGCGGTGCTGAGCGTTCCATTGGGCCTATGGAACCATGACGGAACGGTTCCGTCATAAGCACAGGCCAACTTACGCTCATGACGGAACCGTTCCGTCATGAGCATGGAAGGGGTTAATATGACAAATGCAAAACAACAGTTGATGGAGAGAATGCGAACAATGTCATACATTCACCCCAGTACAGAGATCTGGGCCTAAATCCATAGTTTTTTTGCACTCCACACCACCCCAGTTCAGACATGTCCATATGCAAATCAGCCTTGACCCTGTGCCTCATGGGAACAGTCCAGCCCGAACTGCCAAGCCATGTCTTTCCCAGACCGGAATCAAGCATCCAAGGACCGGTTTCTGGTTATCAGCCTTCTTCAGCCAGGATAGCTTGACTCCAGTGGTGTGGAGAGCATGGAGCTCACGTCTGAGCATACCCATCCCACTCGGGTGACAAAAGCAAAACAACAGTTGATGGACAGAATGCAGAAAATGTCATACATTCACCCCAGTACAGAGATCTGGACCTAAATCCATCTTTTTTTGCACTCCACACCACCCCAGTTCAGGCATGGCCATATGCAAATCAGTCTGACCCTGTGCCTCATGGGAACAGTCCAGCCCGAATTGCCAAGCCATGTCTTTCCTGGACCGGAATCAAGCATCCTAGGACCGGTTTCCCCATGAGGCACAGGGTCAAGGCTGATTTGCATATGGCCATGTCTGAACTGGGGTGGTGTGTAGTGCAAAGAAACAATGGATTTAGGCCCAGATCTCTGTACTGGGGTGAATGTATGACATTGTTCTCTTGTACTCTTTTACTCTTTACTGATCACGGAACCGTAGCCCTGGATTGCTTGGTGGAGCAGTTTTCCTTAGCTCGGTCTCTCTGTTTCCCTTGGCAAAAATAGTGGGAAACCTTGTACATAACAAACCTCTCTGGATGAGAATCTTTGTCATTGTACCCGATCAAGCTGACTGACGCTGCTTTTTCTGAATCTACACACAGAGCATTGTCCCGCTTTTCTAATCTTCTACCGAGGTAAGTAATGGCACATTCAGGCCGCTTGGCCGTTGCCCTCAGCCCTTCTTTTAGCATACTGACCTCTGTATCATTATTATTTGAATTGCCAGAGAAACTCCCAGTGCTGTTAATCCACAAAGGGATTTTACAACGGTACGGCTGTGACGTAAAATTTATTGAGCCCCTCTGGCCTACCTACATACCCTATTGGATTGACAGCCTGTCCTCACATTGAGGTAAGAACCTCGGTGAAACTTGTATTTGATTATAAACAGCACATTGTCCAATTATCAGTAATTGCAACATTCTTCTTTGCTTCTTTTCTCACAATCATAGTACCCGGACGCGTCCTCATGTGAGTAAATCCTCTATTGTTCATGTGTGGCACATCATTTTGACAAGGCTGCGCAATCATAAATTCAGGTACCGTATTTTCCGGCGTATAAGACGACCCGGCGTATAAGACGACCCCCTACTTTGCCTGAAAAAATTTAGGTTTTGTGCTATACTCGCCGTATAAGACGACCCCCCACTTCCAGCGCAGTCCAATGCAGTCCTGCATAGCCATTCCGAGAATGTACCGGTATTTTGAACTTACCGTATTAGTCTAGTCCTCCTCCCTGTGGGTGAGCAGTAAGGCTTTATCAGTGGACAGTGGGTACCTAAGCGTTTATTTTACAAACTCAAAGACTGAACTCAAACAAATTGGTTGTATAAACAATCTTGCTTTACTCTGAATATTTTTATTTAGAACCATATCAAAAACTGTCACTTCTGAATATACCGGTACGGTAAACATAAATTAGTGCATGAAACAGTGCAAGTGGATTAAACTTTCCATAAATCCAAGCGATTTCTACAGGATTTACAACGTTCCCTTTAAAAGCCTTCAAAATCCTCCTCTTCGTCATCTGATCTCATAAGTAAGTCAATGAGATCTTGTGGTACATCTGTAAGGCAGTCATCGTATGGATCTGGTACCAATTCCGTATCAGATGATGTGGTCTCTTCTTCGGCATCCTCTTCACCTTCCCACAAATAGTCGTCCTCCATACCATCTAATGAATTTGATATGCCACACTTCTTGAAAGACTTTATTACAGTTTCTGCATCAATGTCGTTCCAGGCCTTTATAACAAAGGTGCACAAAACATCCAACTGTGGAGCACGCATGTTTCCTCCTTTTGTGAATGTTTTTTCACCGCTAACCATCCACTCATTCCACTGTTCTTGGATGCGATCTTTAAATGGCTTGTTTAGGCACACATCCAGTGGCTGCACCAACAATGTCAATCCTCCAGGTATAACTGCAGCGTCTGTTTTTAGTCTTGCCAGCCTTTGCTTGGTGCTGGGAGTTAAATGAGCCCTGAACATATCCCACACCAGTAGACTACGTCTTTGTAGAAGTCCACCTGGTCGCCTGCTCCATACATTATCAAGCCATAGCTTTACCCCTTCTTCATCCATCCATCCTTTCTCATTCACATGCACAAAACAACCAACAGGAAACTTGAGTTTCGGCATTGTTTTTCTTTTAAAAATAACCATTGGTCTCAGTTTGCCACCATCAGCTGTGCATGCAAGTACCACTGTGAAACTAGACTTCTCATGTCCTGTTGTTTTTATTAAAATTGTCTTTTCGCCTTTTTGATGGACAGTTTTGTTGGCAATCATATCGAAATTCATTGGAGTTTCATCCATATTTCCGATGCTACTTAGCGCATAACCATGTTCATTGCGCAGCCTAATAACGTAGCGATGGAAGCTATGCATTTTGGCATCAAGATCCGCAGGTAATTTCTGGGCAATTTTTGTCTTTTGCCGCAATACCAGATTATGCCTTCCCAAGAATCTGGTACACCAGGATACAGTGGCCTTAAATCTGTGGCTGAGATCTGGATTAGATTTGGCCCACTGAAGTGCAACCAATCGGATTTTATTTCGGGTCACGACATAACCGCTTTGCCGATGCTCGGCCACCATGTCTGCTACATGCTTTTCGAGTTCTGGCCAATGTGGGGTGCCTCTTCTTAGTGCACACTTGCCCCTTGGCATACTCCGTAATGCTTTCTCATTTGCTCTCCAGGCCCGAACCATCTTTTCTGTCACTCCATATTGTCTAGCAGCTGCACAGTTATTATGTTCCGTGGCAAAATCCACAACTTTAAGTTTGTAACTGGCTTCATATTTCCTTCTTCTTGCCACTGCTGGAGCCTTGCTGAGTTCTTGACTGCCAGCCATTTGCACTGGATGCGCTGCTGGAGCCTTGCCGGGTTCTTCACTGTCTGCCATTTGCACGGAATGTGCTGCTGGAGCCTTGCCGGGTTCTTCGCTGTCTGCCATTTGCACGGAATGTGCTGCTGGAGCCTTACCGGGTTCTTGACTGTCAGCCATTTGCACTGGATGTACTGGTGCTGTACAGTATGAACAGGTGCAGAGACTGTCTTCAACACCACACGTACGGTACGGCAAATACGGTATCTGCTCACCAGACTGCCTTTCCTCTTCGCAACAACCAGCCAATCACGGCAAGTGCTCTACTGCCTTCAGTAAC
Organism: Lissotriton vulgaris; assembly: GCF_964263255.1. Classification (NCBI taxonomy): domain Eukaryota; kingdom Metazoa; phylum Chordata; class Amphibia; order Caudata; family Salamandridae; genus Lissotriton; species Lissotriton vulgaris. The sequence continues at coordinate 1,905,581,687 of NC_141694.1, forward strand.
ATTCGGGAACAATCTACAGTCCCCTTTCTATGCCCACGCCCATGTCAAGGAGAGAGGGGCGCGTGCCAAAACGTGCCAAACGTGTCAACACACCGGGCGCTGCCATCTTCGGCGCTGGCTGCCCGTTACCATATACCGTTTTTCGGACGTCCTGCTGCCTCGTCCTGCTGCCTCGTCTGCCTGGGGATGTGCAAGCGGTTGGAGGCACGTGTACAGCGGCAGCGGCAGTCGAGGTAAGACTCATGGCGCCATTTGCTCGCTTGTGAAGCGTTTTGACACCTTCGAGTGAAGTCCTTGCTATGAAAAAAACGCTCGCTTTCGATACTTCATGGCGCGGGGCCTGGGTGTGGACGTTGCCAGGGCCGGTGGCTGTATTTTTTAACATAAGGTGTGTTGTTTCTTGTTATTTCCTATTGTGAAGCGGTCTGACACCTTCGAGTGAAGTCCTCGCTATGACAAAAAAACGCTCGCTTTCGATACTTGCACAATTCATGGCGCGGGGCCTGGGTGTGGACGTTGCCAGGGCCGGTGGCTGTATTTTTTAACATAAGGTGTGTTGTTTCTTGTTATTTCCTATTGTGAAGCGGTCTGACACCTTCGAGTGAAGTCCTCGCTATGAAAAAGCGCATGAAAACATACCATAAAATTTTGTACCCGGCGTATAAGACGACCCCCAACTTTCCAGAAAATTTTAAGGGGTTAAAAAGTCGTCTTATACGCCGGAAAATACGGTACCTTTTGTCCAACTGCCTTTATTTTCTTTTTTCCGCATTTGTGCCGGTATATGGGCCATATGCTCTTTTTATTTCATTCCCATTTAGATGTCCCTTCATCAATAGTCCTGAAGAGACTCCACATTGTTTTGAAGGTCGAAACGTCGTCGACAAACAGAAGCGAACCATTTTCCCAGCACATATCATTGTATATAGCTGCTGTTCACATGCTACAACTGTCCCAGCTCGCACAGAACATTTGGAGATGGGCCATTCCACAGAACATATATCTGTTGGCAGAGCACCTTCCAGGAGTTCACAATCAGAAAGCAGATCTGTTGAGTCGGCAGACACAACAAATTCATGAATGGGAACTACATCCGCAGGTTCTTCAACCATTCTTTCACAAGCAGGGTCATCCAGACATAGATCTGTTTGCCACACACGAAAACGCAAAATGCCTAACCTTCGCCGCCAGGTTTCTACACCCGCTGTCCAAGGGCAATGCAATATGGATGAACTGGTCAGGAAGATTTGCATACGCTTTTCTGCCAATACCACTAATACCATTAGTAGTAAGCAAGCTCAGACAACAGTCTCTCAAACTAATCCTAGTAGCTCCCACATGGGCACCCAACTTGGTTTACCACACTGCTAGAACTATCTGTAGTTCCACACCAAAAGCTACGACTAACTCCATCCCTGCTAACACAGAACCATGGAGACATCCGACATCCAGACCCAAATCAACTGAATATGGCAATCTGGCTCCTGAAGTCTTAGAGTTTGGTTATCTTAACCTACCACCAGACTGTATGAACATTATAAAAGAGGCCAGGAAACCTACTACCAGAGCTTGTTATGCTGCTAAATGGAAGAGATTCACCATTTATTCAACAATAACCACATTGATCCCCTGAATGTCTCCATCCAGAATTTTTTTGTGTTACCTTTTATATTTACAAAGGTGTAACTTAGTATATTCATCCATACGCCTGCACCTTGCAGCAATTGCAGCATATTTACAAAACAGACATCTGTCTCTTTTCAGAGTGCCTGCAATTAAAGCATTATGGAAGGATTAAAAAGAATCATCCCTTCCAGGTTGCCACCTTCTCCAGTATGGAACCTAAACGTTGTTCTTACAAGACTCATGGGACCCCCTTTCGAGCCTTTACATAAATGTGAACTGCAATTCCTCATGTGGAAAACAGCTTTTCTTATTGCTATCACCTCTCTTAGAAGAGTAAGTGAAATACAAGCATTTACAATACAAGAACCATTTTTACAACTACATCGTAACAAAGTGGTTTTAAGAACTAATCCAAAATTCCTTCCAAAAGTCAGAACTCCTTTTCATTTAAACCAATCTGTAGATTACCTGTGTTTTTCCAAAACCCAAACTCTGTAGCAGAAAGGGCTCTACACACATTAGATGTTAAAAGAGCTCTTCTCTACTATATAGATAGGACTAAGTCTTTTCGAAAAACAAAACAACTGTGTTTGTCTTTCTCTCCACCTCATAAAGGCAACCCCATCTCTAAAGGTGGAATTGCCAGGTGGATTGTAAAATGTATAAAAATATGCTATCAAAACACAAAACGTACATTAACAGTTCCTCCTAGAGCGCACTCAACAAGCAAACTAGGAACCTCTATGGCTTTCTTAGGAAACATCCCCCTAGAGGACATATGCAAGGCTGCAACATGGTCTACAACACACACCTTCACTAAACACTACTGTGTTGATGTGCAAGCCAACCAGCAAGCTGCAGTAGGCCAAGCTGTCCTTAAAACTCTCTTTCAAACTACTGCAACAGATACAGGTGACCGCCGCTAGGGGAGACAGTGCTGCACAATCGATGCTAAGTGTACAATCTTCAGCTCATATGCCTCGAACAGAAAATGCTACTTACCAGTATGCATCTGTTCTTGGCATGTAGAGCTGCAGAGTTGTACACGCCCTCCCGCCTCCCCGGGACCTGTATCTGTTCCAGTTTTATCTTACCTAGATGCACACGCATGGACATCTTTTTTCTTTACTTCTACTAACTCCGTCATTTCCCATCATGGTGAAAAACAATCTAAGGATGTAGCCGATGCCCACAGTCCCTATCGTCCAAGGGAGGAGTCACCTATCTCGTGACTACAAAGACTTCTTCCAAGATGACTACAACATGCGATCATCCGAGCCCACCACCAGGTGACGATCTAATGCTAAGTGTACATCTCTGCAGCTCTACATGCCAAGAACAGATGCATACTGGTAAGTAGCATTTTCCTTACTAGTAAAGTCAGATTTAACATTACTATTTTAGAAAAGCTACTTTTAGAAAGTGGACTTTTCTCTGCTTGTACTGCTCTTTGTGCCTTATACCCTGTCTCTAGTACACGTCTGGGCTAGGTGACCGACCCCTTTGTGTATTCCTTCTAGAGAGCCACTGACACTGCAAGGGTTGGGTGTGATTTAGCACTTATCTGCATCCATCTGCATCCCAATGAGTCTTTCTGGGTAGATGGGAGGAAGGGGCCCACTCTTACCCTTCACAGGGTAGTAGACTGTCCCCATATAAAGGAATGATTACTCCCTTTGGTAGTCTGGAGTGAGTGCCGGGATTGAAAGCGATACTGGTGTACTTCAAAACTACTCTTTGAAGTTTCCCTCACAAATAAGGCCCATTTGGACGTAAGTGCTGAGTCTCTGGCCCCATCAAATCCGACTCTTTTGGATCTACATAGAACCGCTGTCAGAAGAACCGTGGTGCTACACAAAAGACTCAACTGGAGTCTTGGTTACTCCTTGAGTCCACACTCCACGATAGGAGGGCGTCAAGAAAGGATCATATGCCCTTGCTCTGCCTATGGCATCTTTACATTGAAAGTGTAATCTAGAATTTCTTCAGCACACTTGTCTATGTGGTGAATTAAATGTCTCATTAAATGCCAATAGAATTTCGTGATGGACCCACCATTTAAGCTTATCCAGTGTTTTTTTTTTCCAACAGGTGAAATAAATGCAGTAATGAACAAAAAAAGTGAAGTAATTAATCATCAGTTGTGTAGGAAGTGATGTAAAAACAGTGCACCTTAAAATTTCTTCCATTGAAGGCTAATGCCTCGCCAAAGTCTTTCTACAGCAGAAAATCCAAACTGCCCAATGTGGTCTGTACTTGGCTCTTAGGGATCACCTGATAAACATCGGCAAACTAACACACTGACATACTGAAGCAAGTCTGATAAGGTTCTCACTACGAAGGAAGAGATAACCTGGATCAGAAAGAACACACAGAAGAGAAACCGTTTGAATATCTAGAAGGTAACAACGCATTTATTAGGGAGAAAAATTAAGTGCAACATCAGAAAGTTATACTGGAGAAGAACCATATTGATCGACTGACTGTGGAAAAGTTTTCTCTGCCGTGAAAGCCATAATGCAGCATCAGAATGTCCACGTAGAGGAGAAACCATATAAATATAGAGAATGTGACAAAGCATTTATAACAATTGGACAGCTAAAGCGACATCAGAAAATCCACACTGGGGAGAGACCATATAAATGTACAGAATGTGACAAAGCATTTGTAACAAATGGAGAGCTAAAGCAACATCAGAAAATCCACACTGGGGAGAGACCATATAAATGTACAGAATGTGACAAAGCATTTATAACAAATGGAGAGCTAAAGCGACATCACATGATCCACACTGGGGAGAAACCATATAAATGTACAGAATGTGACAAATCATTTATAACAAATAAAGATCTAAAACGACATCACATGATCCACACTGGGGAGAAACCATATATATGTACAGAATGTGATAAGGCATTTAAAACAAATGGATTGCTAAAGCAACATCTGAAATTCCACACTGGGGAGAAACCATATCAATGTACAGAATGTGATAAGGCATTTATAACAAATGGATTGCTAAAGCAACATCAGAAATTTCACAATGGGGAGAAACCGTATAAATGTGCAGAATGTGACAAATCATTTAAAACAAATGAAGCCCTAAAACGACATCAGAAAATCCACACAGGGGAGAAACCATATCAATGTATAGAGTGTGACAAAGCATTCATTAGAAAGTCACGTCTAAAGGAACATCAGAAAAGCCACACTGGGGAGAAACCATATCAATGTACAGAGTGTGACAAAGCGTTCATTAGAAAGTCACGTCTAAAGGAACATCAGATAGGCCACAATGGGGAGAAACCTTATCAATGTACAGAGTGTGACAAAGCATTCATTAGAAAGTCACGTCTAATGGAACATCAGAAAATCCACACTGGGGAGATGCCATTTCAATGTACAGAGTGTGACAAAGCATTTCCTAGAAAGTCATATCTACTAGACCATCAGAAATTCCACACTGGGTGGAAACCATATCAATGTACAGAGTGTGACAAAGCATTCATTAATAAGGCACGTCTAATGTTACATCAGAAAATCCACACTGGGGAGAAACCATATACATGTGCAGAATGTGAGAAGGCATTCATTACAAAGGCACATCTAATGTTACATCAGAAATTCCACACTGGGGAGAGACCATATAAATGTACAGAATGTGACAAAGCATTTATAACAAATGGAAACCTACAACAACATCAGAAAATCCACACTGGGGAGAGACTATATAAATGTACAGAATGTGATAAAGCATTTATAACAAATAAAGATCTAAAACGACATCACATAGTCCACACTGGGGAGAAACCATATAAATGTGAGAAGGCATTCATTAGAAAGGCACATCTAATGTTACATCAGAAATTCCACACTGGGTAGAAACCATATCAATGCACAGAATGTGGCAAAGCATGTATAACAAATCGACAGCTAAAGCAAAATCAAAAGGTCCAAACTGGGGAGAAACCATACCAATGTACAGAATGTGAAAAATCATTTTTAATCAATTGAGAGCTGAAGCAACATTAGAAAATCTCCACCGGAAAGAGAACATTCAACTGCACTGAATGTGAGAAGGCATTTATTAGAAAGTAGCATCTTATGCAACATCAGATAGTCCACGTAGGAGAGAAACCCATGAATGTGCATAATGCAACAAGATATTTATTACTAAGCAAAGATAAATACTACATCAGAAATTCCACACGATATCAACTCAGGTGCTACTCTTATACAAAATTCAAGTGATATGTCTAATATTGCACCCATACCTCCTTGTCAATGTATGCTGGGAACTGTAGTTTAGCCATGTATTCAATCTGATGCCCATTCGGTCTCTCTCCTGGAGCAAGGCTCTAATCTGTTGTTTGCGAATGGTACAGTCATTACTCCAGAGTCTGGTCTCGATTCAAGGGGGCCAGAGAGCACTGAGGCCACAGATACATTTTATTCAGTTTCGGATCATTCATCAGCGGAGGAGGATCCGGAGTTTGATGCTGAACTTGAATGGTCCGACTACGACAGTGAATCAGGGGATTAGCGCCTTAGTGAGGCTTCTAAGGATGTGAATGCTGCGAGCGCTGTTAATACAGTTTGTAAAGCCCCCTGCCCCAAGGGATTGATAAATACCGCCTGCCTACATAATATAGTATTAGACCAAGCTGTAACGAACAGTGGAGCTACACCTGACAATCCCTATGGCTCGTCAACAGAAACCTCTGAGGAAGTTACCCTCTCAACAATTTACCAAACTATCATCACCCACAGCGAGGCTAACAGACAGGAGAACATTCGTACACAGGGGGCGTGCCGTAGAATGCAGAACTCCTTGCGCCGAGTGGTGAAAACATGTACTGACATTGCCTCCAGGGTTGGGGAAGCTGAGGAGCGGATTTTGGCGTTAGAGGATGCAGTGGTGGCCCAGAAAGAACTCACAACAGAGATTAAAGAACAACGTACGCGTATCCTATGGAAGCTCACGGACTTAGATAATCAAGCAAGAAGAAACAACTTAAGAGTCTTAGGAATCGAAGAAAATATAGAAGGCGAAGATGCTAGGCAGTTCATAGTCGAGCTCTTTTCGGTGGCGTTCCCAGAAGTTACACAATGGGACTGGAATTTAGAAATATAGCGGGCCCACCGGTTTACATTTCAGCAGCGGCAAACCTCAGCTTCTGGTACCAATAAAACCTTCCCACGTGCCATCCTGATATGCTTCAACAATTTTCTCGCAAGTGAGAAAATATTTGATCTCACCAGACCTGATAAAAAGCGGACTGCGAAGGGATGTCAATTTTTTGTGCAACCTGATTTCTGTCCAGCTACAGTTGAGAGGTGATGGCACCTTCGTCAGCTGATGCCCTTGTTCCAGGCTAAGGGTGCTCAAGCCTTTCTACTCTTTCCTTCTATGTTGAAAGTGATCTGTAAAGGTCAGACTAAATACTTTACATCAGAGATATTGGCCAAGGAGTTTCTTGGGACTATCTAGGTTGAACTGCCTTATTTAATTTAACTTGTTGCACTAAATTCGGATTGACTCGGGATGGGATGTTTGCTCACTTTGAAGATTAGTGACTTTAGATGACCTGACAGATAGTTTGCTAGATTTTCTCTCTTTGGCTTTTTTGTTTATCTGGCGGTCAGGTCTTCTGTAGTGCTTTAATGGAGGGAGGGGGGGGGGGGGGTCTCCGGTTCCGGGAGAAAGTGGGTCTCACCAACCTGACCATCAAAAGGACCATGGTCCTGTTGCTCTACATGGGGGGTGGGGGCGAGGGGTGTTGGGAAGGTGGGGGGGGTTGTATAGGGGGATTCAGGGGGGGTGTTTTGGTGGCGGGGGCTCAGGAGGCTGTTTCTGTTTCTAGTATCTTTTTTGTGTTTAGGAAACATGATTGACGCGCTAATGACTCAAATATTGTCTACACTATGTATATTCGTGTTCAGAGGTCCAGTAATTTTTCTGTACAGTACTATTAGTAAATCGAGTCTTGTTGGTTGTTGGTTTTTCTACTTTTTGAATGGGGTGGGGTAGGCTACGCTGTGTCTCATGGAATATCTGTGGTTTGACTGATCCGAAGAAGTGTAGGATGGTTTACAAGATTCTCCAAATTCTACTGGTCTGATCTAATTTGCTTACAGGAGACTCATATCCCGTGGACTAAACGTAGCTGGTTAAGATTTCCTGATATGAGTTGGTTGCCTGTTCTAGACAAACATCTACAATCAGGGGTGTAGCTATTCTCCTGAAGAATGGGGTTGGATCTATTAAAAGGGTGAAAGTGGATAATTTTGGAATATGGGCAATTATTGAACTCTTGCTTAACAGATCTCCATTATCAGTCTGCTCAATATACGCTTCCAATTTAGATGATCCGCAAGTTCTCAGGAGCCTAAATTTGGAATTAGTGGGATGGCCCCATCCAATATTATTTACTGGCGACTTTAATATTAATCTTTCTAATCAATCTCCTAACTTGTCGTAACTATGTGGGCCGAAAGCCTCAAGTATTCAAGGCTCTCCAAATTCTTTTGTTGGACTATGGTCTTATAGATCTATGGCACTATCACCATCAGGATATGGGTGGATATACATTCTATTCTGCCCCACGTAATAAAATGGTACGCCTTGACTATGCTTTTCTTTCGGATCAAAATGCCTCTTCGGCACACATTGAAGTTGCCCCCAGGACCATATCCGATCATAATCCCATAATTATTGATCTCTCATGGGACCGTCCTACTAACCAAATTAGGCCATGGACTTTCGAGAACAAGCTCCTTATAGATCAGCAATATCAGGAGCGTATGGCTATTTGGATTCCAGAATTCTTTAATATTAATAGGGGTACCTCTTCTGATTCTATCGCCTGGGATACATTTAAAGTGGCTTTACGTGGGTAAACTAAAAACTTTGCCTCCCACCGTTGGAAACCAGCACAGCAACACACTAAAGATAGACTCGAAGACTTGCAACAAGCTGAACTTGAATTGTGTAATAATATCCGCCTGGGCCACGATGTATCCAATAGTCAGAAAGCGGTCACTATAGCTAATTCTAATCTGTTAGAACCTTTGTATTAAGATTTAGCAGCCAAATATTTTCAATTTCGTACGCTAATGTATGAGTTTGGGGAGAACTCAGGCAAGGTTCTTGTAAAGAGACTGCAACAGAGGGCTATGGCGAGCCGAATTGTCCAAATTACAGACCAGCAGGGCCGTCTGCAAGAGACCCCGGCGGGGGTCCTTGATGTTTTTGTGAGCTTCTATACTAAATTATATACAGAAGATCCTAGCATGGCTCAAAACCAAGTTGGTCTGGATGACTTCTTTCACTCCTTCAACACCTTGCGGGTAACAATGGAACAGAATGAAGTCCTTTCAGCACCCATTAGCTGGGATGAGGTAGAAACCGCTATTAAATCTCTTTCTAACGGTAAGGCTTCTGGCCCGACCTTATCCATCTTGAGTTTTATAAGACCTTCTCACCACTGTTCAGACAAGAAATGTTAGCGGTTTTTAGGGCTGCCCAACTTGGGGTTGTTCCTGATTCTTGGCGCAGGGCCACCATTGTGCTGTTTAAAAAGAAGGGCAAAGATGAGCTAAACCCTGCCTCATATCGGCCGATTGCACTCCTTAACACAGACAGTAAGATCAATTCTAGAATTCTAGCTTTTAGACTAGCTCAAGTTATAGTCCCCTTGGTCTCAATCCGGCAGCATGGTTTTATTCCCAGAAGGGACACAACAGATCACATTTGGCACGTCATTGCCCTTCTTGATTGGGCTCAGGCTATGAGCTCTCCCCTCGGGGTAAACCTGTTGGACGCCGAGAAGGTGTTCGACAGGGTCTCCTGGGGGTATCTTTGGGCGGTAATGCGTTGGAAGGGATTACTCCCGAGTTCATCCAGGCCCTCCAGGCGCTTTATCTGGCTCCAACCGCCGCAATTCGTATCTCAGGGAAAGAATCTGCCTATTTTACTATCAGTAGGGGAACTAGACAGGGCTGTCCCTGTTCCCCCCCTACTATTTGCCCTGTTCATCGATGCCTTCCTGAGTATGATCGACAATTGCCATGGGATTGCTCCAGTCAGGGTTTGCAGGGTGGACTACAAGGCATTGGCGTTTGCCGATGATATTGTACTAACTGACAGTGTTGGCTCTTCTTTTTCAGCGTTAGAGAGTCTCGCGGCTCAATTTGGTGCTATGTCTGGGTATAAGCTCAACATCTCAAAGACCCAAATAATTCAATCCTCAGCTATGCCCCTCTCGCATGTTTCTATAATCAAAGAGGCCACATACTATGGGGTTCAAATTTCCGCCGATGTTGATCAGATTCCAGACCTAAATTACCTCCCTGTAATTGATTCGCTTCATAGGAAACTTGGGAGAATGGACCATCTGCATCTTTATTTATATGGACGTTGCAATATCCTGAAAATGCTTGCTCTCCCAAAGTTCTTTTTAGGTCCACCCCACTCTTAATCCCTAATTCAACATTAGTGAGAGCTGATAGAATATGTCAACGGTTTCTCTGGGGGTATCGCAGGCCGAGAAGGCCCGCTAAATGGACATGTCTCCCCCGGGAGCCAGGTGGCTGGGCCGGTCCTAATCTGTTATATTATTATTGGGCCGCCTTGATTCAGCACTTTGGCCTCCCCCTTCTTGGGGATAATGTTGAGATTTCAATCTGTGTGTCCCCATCCATTTATGAAATAGCACTTGGGGATGCTGCCAAGGGGGTTATAACACGTGTACTGGAAATCAGTTATTTTAAAAAAAACTAATTTAAGATCTGCTGGGCCTTATTCTCTGTATGGCAGAAAATTCGCTCTCGTCTGGCCATTCCAAAACTTAATTATTATACCCCATTAGACGCCTCTGCCTTGCTTCCTCCAATATTTTATGATGGTTTAATGATGAAAGGGAGGTCTTTAGGGTTGAAGGGAATTGGTGATTTAGTCCAGTCCGATCAATTGGCCCCTTTTCCTTTTTAGGTCTCGCCTGTCGATGCGCATGCGCATCGAGCAAGCGAGACTATGGGGGCTTATCCGCTCTTTATCCACACTGCAAGGAATCGTGGCGATTCCTTGCAGTGCCCGTGACTTTTAAGCTCAATGCGCATGTGCATTGAGCTTAAAAGCGCGTGCACATGGCCCCAGCCGCCTGCCTTGCCTACTCTCCCGCCCCCTCACTTCTTGATTGCACGGCCGCTAGGCCGTGCCTCCCCTACTCCTCCTCCTACTCTCCTCCCGTCCGTTCCCGCACTCCTCCCACACCCCCGCTCCGCCCCCTCACTCTCTCTGCCCGCCCGCTCTCCACTCTATCAGGCAGCCAGCCGCACTCCTCCCACACCCCCGCTCCGCCCCCTCACTCTCTCTGCCCGCCCGCTCTCCAGGAAGTACTGAAGCATGCTCGGGTGAGCCAGAAAAACACATGTCGGAACAGTTCTCGACTTCCTTTTTTGGGTGGTGCACTGCTGACCTTCATTTACAGTTGTATATTGCTCGAGCTCGGCACAAAGGCATTGAAGTGCTTTACATGAGCACTATATTACATTACATTACATAATTTCAGAATCATGTTTAAGGCATGGGGCGATGACTCGATGGATGCTAAGCGGATTTTCCCTTTGTCACCGTGCTTTTAATGGGCAGGACGCCTTCCTCCAATCAAACGGCGCGCTCACTTTTCAAGACAGCCGGGGAAACCCCAATCAACCTCTTTCCACCGCCGCCATTCTCTGATTTCACTCCCAAGGTGCTCCGTGTCTGAAACAAACACAAGTAATTGCCGCCACTTCATTACTAGCGGTTCACACTCAACCTTTCATCCTAAATGCGCACCATTACGCTGGGATATATATATGTCAATAAAAACGAAAGAACTGCTATCCCAAAACGAAGACACCCGCATTAACCCACCCATCACTTACTGGACATGCTTTGGCCCGCTAGTCGTCCTTATGGTTACCGTCCCATCCTTAATATATGCCGTTATCTATTTCAGACCCTGGTATCATTTTTGAACACGTAAATATGTCTACACGTTTTTCATTTCACAACTGTTATCAGCACAGTAATATTCAAGGGCAGTGTTACAAGTTCGCTTTTTTATCGAATGTATATTTTAATGCGGCCTCTTCTCCACAATCTTATTTTATCCTCTACTCCACTGTAAAGCGCTTTAACGTGGACTTCACACGATCCGCGCTATACATAACCGGAAATAAATACATTAAAATAAACAAGGGAATGGGTAGCATATAGGGCTACCAGTTATTAATGCCCCTCTACCACCTGCCCCTCCCCCGCCCAATTGCTTCTCTCCTTAAGAGAATTCACTGCACAGGAAAACAGTGCCAAGCCCCCCAGGGGGCCTGCGTGCGCGTGCAGCAGCTTTCACGCCAGGCCCAGGATGACACGCCTTCCTCCAATCAAACGGTGCGCTCACTTTTCAAGACAGCCGGGGAAACCCCAATCAACCTCTTTCCACCGCCGCCATTCTCTGATTTTACTCCCAAGGTGCTCCGTGTCTGAAACAAACACAAGTAATTGCCGCCACTTCCTTCCCACCATTGTCCGCATCAGCGCTGCTGGAGGGGGAGGGCTTCTGCCCTTAAACCCCGCGTTTCTTCACATGTTACTCTTCCGCAGCAGCGTTTGCTTGTCAACGTACATTGGTTTATTTCTCAGGAAATACTTCAAGGGTGTTACTATCCTTAATTTTCAAAACAGGGCATTTCTGGCACGAATTTTACATCCTGGCGTGCACCTCGACGCACGGTACAAAAGGAGTGTCTGTGGCCCAATAACAATTATTCCCATCAAGTATACCAATATAGACACCCCCATTACAAAACTGTGGATGTCACATTCCATTTGACTAGTATTATTACAGCACTGCGAAATGTACATGAGAAAAAACACTGTTTACCGCCTCACAGACTGCATGTTACAATGACCCTACATGTCTTCTAAGAGTGGGAGGCCTCTTCAAAGGGAGATTTTCTTACTGCACACATTTAACCCCTTGCATTCTGGTTTCAGTTATGTACCTTGATTTAAAGCAAAAACATTTATAAAAAAAATACCATGGTATAAACCATATATGCAGAGTGTAATAAGTCACAATACCTTAAAGCTATTTTTGAAACGCATAGAAACAACTAAGTATCATACCATTATCGGCACTACAGGTCTTGTGTTGCGGATTGAGTTTCCTTTTAGAGGAAAGTTTGGTTCTGATTTGCATGTGTGCCAACTGGGGCCTCTGGTCAAGAATTGTAACTTCTGTCATTGCACAGAGCCCTAGAACTTTGGGTGGGCTCGCTCACATGGCGGCCATCTCGCAGCTCGGCTAGCCACGCACCCCCAATGAATCACCGAACTTAGTGGAGAATGAATCAAAATAGAGTGGGACATCACAAGAAAAACACACTCACACTCACGCAACGTCACACACCCGAAGCCTCACACTCACCCTCACACCCCCTAACGCTCACACCGCCTAACGCTCACACCGCCTAACGCTCACACCCCCTAACGCTCACACCCCCTAACAATCACCCCCTAACCCTCACCCCCTCACTCTCACCCCACACCCTCACCCCCTCACCCCCCCACCCTCACCCTCCACCACCCTCAACCCTTCACCTTCAACCTCTCACTCACCCTCACTCACCCCAGCCTCACCCTCACTCACCCTCAACCCCTCACACTCACTCACCCTCAACTCCTCACCCTCACTCACCCTCAACTCCTCACCCTCACTCACCCTCACTCACCCTCCCTCAACCCCTCACCCTCACTCACCCTCAACCCCTCACCCTCACCCTCAAACCTTCACCCTCAACCCCTCACTCACCCTCACTCAGCCTCAACTACTCTCACTCACCCTCAACCCCTCACCCTAACTCACCCTCACCCTCACTCACCCTCAACACCTCACTCACCCTCACCCTCACTCACCCTCACCCTCAACACCTCACCCTCCACCTCAACCCCTCACCCTCACTCTCACTCACCCTCACTCTCACTCACCCTCAACCCCTCACCCTCACTCACCCTCACTCACCCTCAACCCCTCACCCTCACCCACCCTCACCCTCACTCACCCTCACTCACCCTCAACCCCTCACCCTCACACAGTGCAATAGGTCTCGGAGCATTTGAGTTACAGCTTTTAGAATTGTTTATGGCTTTTTTTATTTGTAATTCTTTAGCATTGGCTACAGGAAACAAAAATGCTAAAGATTTACAAAAAAAACCCATAAACAATTCTAAAAGCACTAACTCTAATGCTGCGAGACCTATTGCATTTCCAATGCTTGTTTGAAGGGGAAATTAGTCTTACAATCTAGCTATTTTTTTTTATATTTACAGATTAGAAGCTTTTTCGACACAAACCTCTCCAGAAACCCCTATCTGTATGTTAAGATCAATTTCATTGAACTAATTCGGAAGGAGTCTAGAATTAGCTCTCTGTACCAAAGTCTTTTGTCTGAACTTCCGGATGACCTATCTGCTCAGAATGCAAAGTGGGCTGCTAAATTTGGTGATCCAATATTAGACCTGGAATTTCTGCTTGAATTAGCTAGATCTGTTCTTGTCTCTGGCTCACTGCGCAATCAAAGTCATATGGCCATGTTTAACTTGTATCATACCCCTGCAAAGATAGCTAGTTGGGGGACTCCTAAATATTAGCGGGGGCCCTTGTCCTAGATGTAAAATGGCTCTGCTGATGCCATACATATGTTCTACTCGTGTCCCATTTAAGTTCCTTTTTAAATGAAGAGGAAGTTTTTCTCAATCACTTCTAACTCCGGTTAAGATCTCAGCGGAACTAATAATAATTGGATATGAATATTCAACTGGTTCTCAAAGAACACATCATTCATCAGCGTTTTTGTTCATTGCAATGGCTATGATTAGACTGTGTATAACATCGCAATGGTTAACTCCTGAAACTCCTACCTTTATCCATTGGAAAGCTAGGATGCTTGCATGGTACAAATTAGAGTCATCGGTGCTGTTGTTGGGGGGCGGAGAAGGCGTTTATTGGCATTTAAGAACTGGGATTCTCTTGCAGATTGGCTCTCTTAGTAACAGCTTCATTATATATTTAACTGTGTTGTGTACTCATTTGGTTATGTGTATATATATATATATATATATATTTGTATCAACATGTACTTCTAAACTATGTACTTTGTTCTATTGTCTCCTGATGCCCTGTTTTTCTTTGAAAATTTAAATAAAGCAAAAAAAAAAAAGAACTTCCACACTGGTTAGAAACGATATGGCTGTACTGAATGTGACTTAGCAGTTATTACAACGCAATGTTTAAAAATACATCAGAATGTTCACACATGAAAGAAACCATATCATTGTACAAAATGTGACATAGCATTTATTCCAAATGGAGGGTGACCATTCAACTGCACCGCACGTGACAAGTTTTTTATTATAACGGGAGAGTTAAAGGAATATCAGCGTCCACACTGGAGAGAAACCACATGAATTTATAGAATGTAACAAGGGATTTATTACAAATCAAAATGTAATACAAGATAAGGAAGTTCACACAGAGGTGAAAACATATGTATGTTCTGAATACCACAAAACATTCATAATAAAGGGAAAACTGAAGCAACATCTGAAAATCTACATGGCAGGAAATCCAATGTATGTACAAAGTTTAATCAAATCTTCCACAGGAAGAATACGCTAATGCAGCATATACAAATCCACACTAGGGAGAAACCCTATTAATGAATAGAATGTGACAAGGGATCGATTACAAAACAAAATGTAATATATCATAAAGTTCACAGAGGAGAGAAACTCAATAAATGTGACCATGCATTCATCAATGGAGAGCTAACTCGGCATTAAAAGTCAACCCTGAAGACCTCACTGAATTTAGCAAGGCAATTATTGGCAAGGGAGAGTTAAAACCGCATCAGCAAGTCCCCACTGAGAAAAATCTATGAATCTACAGACTCAATCAATCAATGGGTATTAAGCGCTGTAAATCATCAGTGAGGTTCTCAAGGCGCTGGGTGAGGAGTTGTTGTCCGGAGGGACCGATCAGTTGAACAGCCAGGTCTTGAGTCCTTTCCAGAGTCAGTGATGAGGCAGATCTCAGGTGCAGGGAGAGTTCATTCCAGGTCTTTGCAGCCAGGTGGGAGTAAGAGCGAACTCCGTTCCTTGTGCCTTAGACTCTAGGAGTTTAAGCTAGGAAGAGGGAGGCTGAATGCAGGTATCTGGCAGGGAGCCATTCAAAGATCTTGCGGCTCATGCGCATTGTGAGGAAACAGATGGCGGAGATCATAAAGCCGTCTTTGACCTGCTAAGGTCTGCCTCCCCTTCCCCGGTCAGATTGGAATTCGGCCTTCACCACCAGAAATTCCGGGGAATGAGCGGTTTCATTAAACTCTCAAAGGACCTGTATCCATTTTGGAAAAAGACCTTTCAATCAGAGACGTGTCGATTATGCGGCTTCAAACAAGAATCTCTAACTCACATATTATGTGCCTGTCCAGCAGTTCTCGTCTAGAGGAGACAGTACCTAAAACACATCTTCAAGGATCTGATTATCCGTTCAAGCAGGCAAGCGGTGATATGATGGCTGGAGGGCACATCCATTATTCTCGCTTGCCGGGGGGCTACATTCATTGCAGAGGTTAGAAGACTTTTACAGCAAGCTGATGGAGAACATGTACAACAAGTGGACCCATGCAACTTTGTAAAAGCAGAACTCCCATTGGCCAAAACAAAAAGGACAGGTCGGGAAATCGCCATTGAACAATCGGGTCTTACTAATATCATTGTTCTCCCTAAGGGGTTTGTACAATGTGAATCCTGACGTTCTGAGGTTAAATCGTAGCCCTTTTGGTGCTGTCTTATGCTGCCTATTTTACTGCCCGTTTTTCTATGCTCTAGCCAGGAGCCGAGGAAGGACTACATTGGAATATAGTCCTAGAGCTATACTGGTTTTATGTCAGGAGAACGGCGTTAAAGTAGGAATTCTTAATAATGAATTTTGTTGTTAATCATTTTGTATGGAAGTACATGAACCATGGTATTGCGTTAAACCAGGTGAATTTTAAAATGGGATTGTATTGATTTTTGTTAAGTAACTTTTAATTACTCCAGGGGGGTATTGTAATGATTTTAATTAATCAAACAATAAAAAAAAAAGAATTTGAGGTGGCGGAGATCATGTTGATTTGCTTCTTCATAGAGAGCTTGTTGTCCAGGACAATGCTGGACTCACAGGGATGGTCAGTAGGGGAGGGGAAGAAGCCAGGTTCTGCTGACCACCATGCGTTGCTTCAAGGAGATGCGTGGTTACTGAAGATGAGGACTTCTGTCTTGTCCATGTTCAGTTTTAGGCAGTTGTGCTTCATCCAGTCAGTGATGTTGGCCGTGCACCTATGAAAGTTGTCTCTGGAGGTAGTGAGGTGGGTCTAGTATGTGTAGATGACCTTCAGCCCATGCGACCTGACAATGTTGGCTAGGGGTGTCATGTAAGTGTAGGAGAAGGGGGCTTAACAGAGGATCCTTGTGAGGAGCTGTTGATGATGTTCTTGGGTTCAGGAGTAGAGTGGGAGTCTGATTGAGGTTTTCTAGGGAGGTAAGAGGTGATCCATTTGAGGGCATTTCCTTGGATTCCGATGTAGTAGAGCTTGTCGATCAGGATTTGGTGGGAGACCATGTTGAAAGCAGCTGAGAGGTCAAGGAAGATGAGGGCTGCAGTCTCACTGAGGTCCAGGAGGGCTCTGATATCATCTATGGCTGCTGTCAGGGCAGTCTCTGTGCTTTGATTGGCTCGGAAGGCGAACTGGGAGGAGTTCAGTAGGTTGTTGTGCTCCAGGTGTCTGTTCAGCTGCCTCTTGATCGACCTCTCGAAGACGTTGGCTGGGAACGAGAGCAGGGGCATCAGTCAGGAAATCTTCAGCTGCTCTAGGTCTGCTGAAGGTTTTTTTCAGGAGGGGTTTCACTTCTGTGTGTTACCACTCTTCTGGCAAGGAGGCCATGGCGATGGATCTGTTCAGTGGTTTTATGAGCTCTAAGCTGATCGCCTTACTCCTGAGGTTAAAGATCAGATGGGGGCATGGATCAGTAGATACCCCAGAGTGCATCAACTTCATTATAGAGGTGGTGTCTTGTGCGATGAGGAGGTCCCAGGAAGCGGCCAGAGTTTGGAGTTAGTGTCAGTGGGTGTGTGGAGGTCGAGGCTGTCACTTGCGGAGAGCTGAGATTCAAAGTCCCTGTAGATGATGGCGATCTTCTAATGGAAGTAGTCAGCAAGCATGTCGCACAGATCCCAGAAGGGAGTTATGATATTCTCAGTGGACGCAGGTTTGCTGAATTCACTAACGATGGCGAAGAGCTCATTGCTGTGGTTTGAGCTGAGCTCTATGCAGCATGTGACGGCACTCTTCTTCGCTTCTTTAAGGAGGAGGTGGTAGTGGTTCATCGATGTCCTGAAGGTGGTGTAGCGCACTGGATCCTTACTGTTACTCCATCTTCTTTCTAGCCAACAACATCTCATTGAGGGGTCTAATGTTTTGGGGTAAAGAAGTTGACACACTTTGTGGATTCTCTGATCTTGTTCGGTGGGGTGGGGGTGACTTAGTCAGTGATCCAGTCTGTGAAGTTCTTGATGGCCTGTTTAAGGTCTGGAGCTGTGTCCGGTCAGTTGGCATGGAGAGTGCTGTTCCAGTTCTCGTCTGAGATGGTTTTCAAGTTGCTCTGAGGTGTGTTGGGTGGTTTGGCTTTGGTTTCTGTAGCGTTGTGCCCTGTGATGGTGAAGTGGACAATGGAGTGGTCGGTCCAGGTGAGTTCTGTGACATGGTGGTACTTGATTGTTTCACTGGAGATGAAGATGGAGTCAAACATGTGTCCTACGATGTGCTTTGAGTCGATGACGAGGTGGATGAGGCCGATGCTCAAGCTTTCTATTAGGTAGTCAGTGCTGGCATCGCTATGGTCTTCCATGTGGAAGTTAAGATCTGCTAAGAATATATAGTGTTCGGAGGCAAGGGCAAGTTGGGTGATGAAGCAAGGAATGACTTTGCAAAACTCGGGGCGAGTTCCTGGAAAATGTGACAAAGTGTTCTTAATGAAGTATCCGTATGAATGTACAGAAAGTGACAAGGCATTTATTAGAAGGGCCCCGCACAGCCAATGTACCATAGGAAAGCCCACCCTGGGGAGGAACCATATAAAGGGCCAAGGGTATGCCCAGACGTGGGTCCTAGGCTCCCTGTGCACTGGATTCAAGCTGACTGATGAGGGGTGATACCCCTAAACCGGTCCTAAGATGCTTGTTTCTGGGCCAGGGAGGACCTGGCTCTGCAGTTCGAGCTGGACTGTTCCCATGAGGAGCAGGGCCATTGGTTTGCATATGGCAGGGTCTAAACAGGCGTGACATGGTGAGCAAAAGAACAATGGATGTAAACAAGATCTCTCGACGGGGTGAATGTTTGATTTATCCTGAATTCCGTCTATCATTTGTGCTTCTTTTGGTTACATATATAAGCACCATACAAATTTTGAACCAGCAACAAAACGCAAGAGACGTATCAATTTTATCAACTCTATGCCCGCATCCTTAGATTGAGGTGGTGTGCGATGTCACTGCTGGTTGTGGTGACGGGATAACACATCCAGTGATCTGTCTTGTTTACAAAGCCGACTCATGGTCAATAAGCAGCTTGATAAAGCCCTTTTCCTGTCCCAGAGTCTACTATGATAAATTGTTATGATAAAGGCAATAGCACTATACCACGCTCCTCTCCCACTGGGCTACCACCAAGTAACAAGAATAGCAAACACAATACTACTGAACTGCATGGGCCCATTTGGTGAGTGAAGAGCCACAGTGGGAAGAATACAAAAATAAATCCTCAGCCCTTGAACGGACAGAAGGGGCAATTGATAGGTTAGTGTTTCACCATCCTGAAGACAACAATACTTGGATAGAGGCTATAAAAAAAACTGGTCGCTTTGCTTTACTTGTTTATGAAAGGCTAACTGTTAATTCCACTGCGATCAAGGCTTCAATCAAGCAGGATTTATAAAGCGCGGCTAATCCCCGCAGTGTCTCCTTCCACAAACACTCGGGGCAGACCCGCCTCGTTGCCAATGTGGTGTGGGGCCTCAGGCCCACATTGTGCAAATGATGGACACAGACACCTGGTGACTATAGTGTAGTAACCGGCCACATGCACTTGCACTCTGGCCCTTTTATTGGCGGCCCACGTCACTCGTGACACCTGTGATAGATGGGTGTGGGAGTGCATGTGTGTACAGCCTTCAAGGGAGTGGCTGGGAGTACAGCTTCCTGCTGAACACTAGAACGTGTCCAGCAGGACACTACACCAAGTATGCCAGCCCTCAGTGCAGCCTCTCTACCTCATGCAACACCAGGAGGTCAGAGTCCCAAAGGGGTAAAATAGGAGGGAGGCTGTTTAAATCAGACAATGGCCCCCAGCGCTGAGATAGCAAAGCAAGATCTGGAGCACTAGGTAGAACACATTATTGTTGTAATTGTCCATTTCAATCTTTTTTTTTAACTAAAACTGTTGTTTTTGCATTTGTCACCCCTAGTGGGATGGGTATGCTCAGACGTGAGTTCCGTGCTTTCCGCACCACTGGAGTCAAGCTATCCTGGCTGAAGACGGCTGAAAGCCAGAAACCGGTCCTAGGATGCTTGATTCCGGTCCAAGGAAGACATGGCTTGGCAGTTTGGGCTGGACTGTTCCCATGAGGCACAGGGTCAATCCTGATTTGCATATGGCCATGTCTGAATTGGGGTGGTGTGGTGAGCAAAAAAACAATGGATTCAGGCCCAGATCTCTGTACTGGGGTGAATGTATAACATTGTTCTGCATTCTGTCCATCAACTGTTGTTTTTGCATTTGCCACTCCCTGTGCAGCATCACGTTCAGTTGGAGCTTGACTGTCTTGAGTCACACGCAAGTGCGTCAAGTGAGCTGGACTATGTACCTAAGGCACACACATTAGGCGGAGGGGTTCTGGTAGGACCCACAATATTGGGGACTGCATCAGAACATGAAACTGCAACTTTAGAGTCGACAAAAGGTCCCCACAGCACTCATACTGTTACCAGTTAATCGGGCCTTGAAGAGGGTCAGCTGAACAGCAGGGGTTCAACTGCACTCTGGAATTTCCTTTAGCGAATCAATGGACAGATTGGAATTATACAGACATACATTCCTCAAGGCTACACGTTTAGAAGCGCCAGAAGCTGGGCAGGCACGTAGCTTGGTGAGGACGGTCGCAAACATATGTCCATTCTAGCAAGACATTTTCACACCCTTGCTACTAACGGGAGCTTCTATGTAGTATACAGTAGGTGGTGTTTGCATGAGTGCAGAGGATATGAGGGCTAAAGAGCATTTCAGGGTCCCCATGGCTTTTAGCCAAAAGACCACTGCACGGCGGGTGATTACGAAGGGCAGAGGATGGGTGATGGCAATGGCAACGCTAGACTGCCAGCTTGCTGAGTAAAATGTATCATATCACCAAGTAGAAGGGTATTAGGAGGCAAACCAGTGAACAGGTAGGCCTTTCATTCTGGTAGAGGGCAATCAATTCCGTGGATAAACCTATTGTACTAGGTCCAATTCTTCGATTGGGCTCACTCAGCAGTAAAGAAAGCAAAAGATTTAGCACAGTTCTAAAACAAATCTAGGTGCTCACTTGCAGACGCACAAGAGACAAACATTCACTGAAACCAGATTTAACACCATTAACTTGTTCGCCATAGTTTACCAATAATACTGTCTGTGCAAATGTCTGGTCAATTCAGCAAAGAATCTGCATTCCGTAAACAAAGGCATGCTTCAGATTGCACAGTCATATTAGTTCATACCACACCACAGAGGGGTGCTTCGGTTAAGATAGAATTTGCCTGCCTCACCGCCACTGCAGCTAGGCGGGTTGTTAAAGGTATCATCTAACAAGTGTGCTGTGGGTCCAAAAGTTGGGGAAGCACTGGGTTAGAGCACAAATAGGCTACAAGGTAGTAAAAAACATTGGCATTCCCATTATTCAATAAGGGCAGGGAACTGTACGTATGGTTCTCCTCCTGTTCCCACCCACTTGCCTGCTCCTTGGTGTACATTAGCACCAAGGACGAAGTTTGGATTTGGACGACTTATGCCAGGGTGGGGCCATCAGCATGGGGACAGCACCCAAATAGCAGTCAGACGGTGAGGGGCTTGCATGCAATAGGGGCATGGAATAAGCAGAATACTGGGGGCGCAGCCCCTCCTCGCATTAGATGGTAGGGCAGTGGGACCCGCAATGCTATAGGCATTACGCTTGCCCCTATATGAGCAGAAGGGTACATTGGCAGGAACCTGCAATAGAGTGGGTTTAAAATAAGTTTTTCTTTTGGCCATTTCTAGTAAGGATGTGCACTCTGTAAACGTGAGCATATGGCTCACAGGATCCTGCATTTAAGGAAGCCTGGTGGGCTGCCTTGCTTGTCACTCCAAAAAATGTGCTGTGACTCCAATAGTATGGAGAAATATGGGTTCAGAGCAGAAATGGTGACAATTAACGGAACTGAACGCATCTTGCATTCATATTCAAGAAGGTGCAGGTATAATTGGTCATATGTTATTCCATGCCCTCACAAATCCAAAAGCATTAGCAGTGGCATCTGTTTTAGCACCCTGGTATGCCTTTAGCAAAACCTGGCTTGGGGCTACACAAACTAGGGTGGGGAAACCAGCCCGGCGACACAGCATCAGGAGACGGGGTTTTGCGGGCAGTAATGACGTGCGTGAAATGTGGCAGGATTTAGGAGTATCCGTAGGGGACCTCAGGCCCAATGCCCCCCACCCTCTGGCGGTCAGATCTACCTTTGCCTTGTATTAGGTGGGGAGGTTCACCATGCATCCTCTAAGGGATATGAAACAGCTTAGAATCGATGCATGGCATATGAATCCATGGGGAGAGGGCTATGACTAAGGTGCTAGCTCAGGTGGGGGTGCCATTGGTCATTTGGCTCCACCCTGTCCCCGCCCAATGACCCTCTGTAGGGGACTCCATATTTCACTGCTGGGGCGGCAGCCGGTTATCAGTCCGAACCGCCAGAATGTGGGACTAGCCACATGGTAGCTAGCTAGCTAGTGGTAAACAAGGGATTAGTCAACCCCAAATGTAATGCACATATTTATACACAGTGCACAATGGATTATATCAGATAGAACTGTAGTTATGAAGAGAGCAGTAGTTTTAAATTCCCTATGGGTAATTCTTGCCGGCGCTGTACTCCCAATCATGTGGAGGTCAGGGGGGAGAGATAAGGGCATGGTGTTGGCCACATATACTAATGGCCTTGGAGGCGAACTCCACTATGCTTACCTACGGCTGGGTAAATGAAGCTGTGGTTAAACAGAGAATAGCAGTTCCCGACTTCAGGGAGGCCATCTAACTTTCCTACGGCAAGATAAATAAGTCATGAACAAGCCCACCAAGCAGGAGGTCTTGGTTGTATTCTAATGAAAAATCAAATAGAAAAAGAAGGGCTTGGTAATTATGCGTGGCATCTTTAGTGCAAACTCCCCTTGGTACCCCCGATAGGTTCGGGTACACACGTCAGAGGTAGAAATGAGCTATCCAGTAGTAGGACTTTTAACCGCAGGTTGTAGGCGAGAGGAGTTGGCCTAATTGCTAGGGCAGTCAACCTCGAATCTGGGGAACCGGGTTCGAATGACTCTGAACATTCTGTGATTCTGGGAAATCACATAATCTCCCCGTGCCTAACAAAAATGAATGTGTCCTCATGTAACGCAACTGCTGCTATGCTATGTAGAGCGCTCTGATACCCGATACCAGGTCAAGTTTGCGCTATATTAAAACTCTGTAAAAAAATGGCGCCTGCCACGACCATGGTTGAAAATGACATCGCCCCGCTAGTCCTTCGGGCGGTTGTAAGCCTGAGCGACCGGGGGCTTCCCTGGCCACGCTCCTCCGGTAAAAAGGCATAAGTAAAGTTATGGACTGGTGGCCCATGGTTTTTAAGGGGGATAATCTCCACTTAAATGGTAGGACCGATTGGGTTGGCTACGGCGTAGTTGATTCATCAGGCGGGCGGGACGGCTTAGGTTAGGTTCTGCTGTCTGCCCTTGGATCGCCCATAAGTTATCCCACCACGTTGGCATAGTTCCTTGTATAATATAATCCTGCAGCAAACTGTTTTCCAACAAAATTTGTGAGGACTGATTTTTTTACAGGGCACTTAACTGCTAAGCAGTGGGGTTCCTGATATCAGCACTATGTGCCCTCACCTCCTGTCCCCTTCTCTTATGTCCTCGTGTCCTGTCCCCCTTCTTTCTGTCCTCCTGTACAGCACACAGGGCAGCATCAGGTGTGCGGTTTAGTGCTGCACACTCACTGTACAGTGCCTCACTGCACGTCAGACACCTGTGCTCTTGTCTCCAGTACCCAGCTCCTGTGCCCTCTTCTCCTGTGCCCTCCTCTCCGACCACCTTCCTTTTGTCCTCATGTACAGCACATAGGACAGCAGCACGTGTGCGGTTCAGTGCTGCACACTCACTGTACAGTGTCACTTTACACGTCCTTCCTGTGCTTTGGTGGCCCCGCCCTTGACCTCCTCTGCCCTTTATCTTCAGGCTTACGCAGTCCGATGGACGCCACCTGTTGAAGAAGAAATGGGATTCAGTGGGGAATTCATGGCTGCGAGTAATCTGCTCCCCACCCAGCCAGAACTGGAAAATAGGTGGAGGGCAACTGCTGTAGAGAAGGCCCTCCACTGGTCGATGTACCCACAGCTGACCCAGCCCCACCAGCCTCTCCTGGATATTGTTCTGCGTGCCTGCCCCGAGGACCCCTCCCCCTCCTTTCCAGCGCTGCTCTTTTCCCTGCACTGGGACCTGAGAGAGGAGCCTGGACTGCCTCTGAACTCCACGCTCTTAAATAAACATCAAGTAAGTTGGGAAAATGAAAGAATACCTAGTGCATGTTTTTAAAAAAACATGAAAATGTGGAACGTCTTATCAGCTGTTTTTCTTATGTTCTTTTTTAATGTGTACCACTGCTTTGTCTGTGTTCAGGGATGTGGTCTTTTAAAACTCGTGGCACACCCTACCACAACGTTTGCACAGATACGTAGGAAAACATTTACTCAGGTAGAGAGGGGCACAAGGGTGGAGCTTTATTTTTCTACCAGTCAGTGGGTCCAAATATTGGTGCAAAACTTCCCAGCATCCGGGCAAAATTAGATTTCACTTGTGCAGATCACGAGGCCTGGTCCATAGTGTATCGCATCTGAGCCTCTGCGCTCAAGACAGCCCGTAAAGTGACTGCGTTGTCCCTACTCAGTTCATGATGACACCTGCAGCCAGTGCTTAATTTGAGCCGGCTGTTGAAGGGGCGGATATTCAGCAGAGTGATTCCATGAGTTAAACATTCCCCGCTGAGATGTGCGGGCCATTAGTCGGAATCACAGAAAGGCTAACTGAGACCTTGATCCTTCAGAGGATGGTAAATTAAGTCTAATTTCACAGTGTTTTCAGGAACTTCTATTCTTCGAAACGTGGGTTGAAATTACCCTTAAAATATGGACAATTATAGGACGGGATGTGAGGAAGGTAACGAGGGACAAAGCCACCTGCCTGTTAACTTCATTTTAAGAGCCACTCGTGGCAGACCTCCCAGAGGGGGTCCAAAGAGACCCACCCCTGAAAGGAACAGTCTTGCCCATTCTATTGACCCCCCTCCCCATCCGCTAATACCAACAATTCTCAGCAGCCTGGATGCCCTCACAGTCTCAATTAAGAGTCCTTCCTATGTGTGAATTGAGCCCTGATAGTGAAGGGTGGCACGCATAGAAGCAGTGTTCCCTTCTGCTTCCCCGTCAGCACTCTTAGCTTATGTTCTCTCTCGCATACCTACACTTAATTCTCCTCCTCTCCATCAGTGTTTGGAAGTGGCGAAGTCAGCCACAAAGCAAATTCCTGCCACCAACTCCATACAGCCCTCTCCTATCCCCTGCAGTGCTCTGAAGCGGCCAGCAGATGACTTGTACTTCTAGGAGCTAGTGCATATGATGGCTCTTGAACGCCGTGATGCCACGCCAAGGATCAATTTATTGTTTTATAATACAGAAACTCCACACAAGCAGGTCTCGGAGTGCTGTGCACAAGAGGGTGTTGCAACACAAGACAACTGTGAATTAACTGGTGACACAACAGAGCAGATATAGCCTACAGTACAGATCTGCTGGGTAGCGAATAATTACTTTAGGCAAGCAATCATAGTATAATCATTCAGCAAAAAACATGAATTGTTTTAAACACACTACACCAATTTTTGACCAAAGTAATGTATATATTTTATTGTATCAAATGATAGTCATTAAGAGTGGGCTGTCCTACAATACAAGAAATAAAGTGATTGAATAGTGACTGTTACATGAAGTGAATATGGAGAGACAATGGAAACAAGAAATGAAAACACTAATAGATGGATAACACAGATTGTTGGCCAGTAAATATATATCTCTGTTCATGTGAATAAATACAGTGGTAACCTGTGCCTTCAATTATTTATGGATACACTGTTATCGGACATAAGAGATGGCACGTCGCTGTTTCGACTCAAAATGTCTGTTTCCTGGGGACATCAAGGTGGGTCTTCTTCAGGGCGAAAAGCGGGGGAGTTTAGACAGCCAAGTCATAAGCAAACTAACTCCTCCAAGCCTGAATAGAGTGAGAGTGGGGCGTCTTGTCAGGTCATCTATAAAAACGGGTTGGTGCCTTAGTAAATGTGACGGGGAATAGCAATCCCTTTGAATGTGGCGTGAGAGTCAACTCACCATCAAAAGGACCAGGAGGGAGTGTTCCACTCCGAGAGTCAAAAGTCGTAGGTGCTTGCATCTAGATCTTCCTCGGGAGTAGGTTCTTCAAAGAGAATGCCGAACTGCAGAGTTAGGGAAACGAGGGACCGTTCAAGATTCCAATCAGGTCATGAGGTGCGTCTCTCAGAATGTGGCGTTAGTTACAAATCCTCGGTAAGGCCCTCAATAGTAAAATATATCACTGTGTGGACAACTTGAGGCAGGATTGGAAGCGAAGCTTACTCCCGGTGTCGTCTCAGCCAAGTAATAACAGAGCAGAGCAGATTGTTGACAATGCAATATCGGCCCTTGATGAGCAGAGGATTTCGGAACAAGGAGTGTAACATCCTCTGTGTAGAGGATGCTGTGGTGCAGTGAGGCACACAAACGAGTTTATTTGAACAAACTGACTACACTGAATGGGGTACTTGTGCACCCTAAACTGAAAACACAGTGAATAACACAAGAGATGTGGGATTAGACAGTGCAGCTGAATCTGGGACTAGTAGAAAGGCCATGAAGAGACAGGACACACAGCTCCTACCCTAAAGAGCTCCTACGCAGACGACACCCAGCTTATCCTTTCCCTCACCAAAGACACAAACACCGCCAAAACCAACCTACACGAAGGGATGAATGAAGTAGCAGAGTGGATGAAGAACAGCCGTTTAAAACTGAATTCGGACAAAACGGAAGTCCTCATCTTAGGATCATCCCCCTCCGCCTGGGACGACTCATGGTGGCCACCGGCCCTGGGAAACGCACCCATACCAACGGACCATTCACGCAACCTGGGCTTCATCCTGGACTCCTCCCTCTCGATGACCAGACAAATTGACGCCGTCTCATCATCATGCTTCAACATCCTACGTATGCTCAAAACAATCTTCTGTTGGATCCCCACCGAAACAAGAAAGACGGTCACCCATGCACTGGTCACAAGCCGACTGGACTACGGAAACACCCTTTACGCTGGAACCACAGCCAAACTACAGAAAAAACTCCAACGCATCCAAAACGCCTCAGCCAGACTCATCCTAGACATCCCCCGCCAAGCTCACATTTCCGGTCACCTGAAAGACCTCCACTGGCTCCCCGCCAACAAGAGAATAACGTTCCGTCTCCTCACCCACGCACACAAAGCCCTCTACGAACTAGGACCCGCATGCCTGTCCTTTTACACCCCCACCCGCCAACTACGATCGTCCAATCAAGCCCTCGCCGCAATTCCACGCATCCAAAGATCCACCATGGGGAAAAGATCCTTCTCCTACTTAGCGGCCAAGACCTGGAATTCTCTCCCCACCTACCTCCGCCTTACACAGAAGCACCTCTCCTTCAGAAAACTAAAAACGTGGATATTCGATAAGTAAAGTACCCCCCCTCTCTTGGGCACCTTGAGACCTTCTGGGTGAGTAGTGCGTTATACAAATTTTAAACTTGACTTGACTTGAGTGATCCTCTTCCTTGAAAAAGCACCGGCTGGGTCACACAGCTTCCAATTCACTTATGGCAAGCATGTCTCTGAACCAGCAAGAAGAGAGTTTAGCCTCTGGCACAACACAGGAACCTCTGCCTCAGCAAGGGTTCGGCTGGGAGTTACCTCGGCCTGGACCCAAACCCATCTCTGCAGACTACAACTTCTCTTCAACTCAAAGTCACAGGAGTGCAGATCCGATGACTGCATTCTGCCTTTACTTCTATTCTGTATGGCATGGCCCTAAAACACTTACAAACTTGTCTAGAAGTAAAAAATAAACATTATTATATTGCTTGTTAGAGAGTTTGTTAAAGGCGTAAACTTTAAATGATCTGCCAAAAAGATTACGCATAGTAAAGTACAGGCAGGAATTGTACAAGAAGGTCAAAAAGGTAAGTGGTCCTGTGTGAGGGTTCTGATGAATAACATTAATGTGCCTACCTCCGAGGTCTACCCAGAGGCCTTCTTTTGTGCACCAAACATGCTCATGTATATTATTCAGGCAGGAGCCCTGGTCAAAGGATATTCAGGAAGAATCTGTGTCTTACACTTATAGTGATCGTGACGTTTATATCAAATGAGCATACATATCTGTAGTATTGCATTGAAAAAGGCTTTATAGTAACTAGGCCGGACTGGCCGTTCCAGGTATCCAGCATTTCCCAGGGCGACTGGAAGGGTTGGGGGTTGGTTTTGTTTGTGGGTTTGTAGCAGTGCACGAGTTTTAAAAACACTGCAAAGTTTTTTGTATAGTCAGAAGGTTTCAGGCAACAATAAAAGTGCCAAGATAACTCTGGTGATCAATGTACCTGCTGGAGAGAGATCGGAGGGGAGTTTTGTCTTATGGCTGTTTTGACTCATCTAAGGTAGCGCAGAGGGTTAATACGCTTGCTGCAAAGAACGTGTACTGTACATATCAAAGAGCAAGATTTTATGTGCATAGCTCAGTGGGTTACTGCTTTTTGTTCACTTCCCGAATGAAAATATAATTTTGCCTTTTACTGTCATTTTATGTTAAGAAGTGCCTGGAAAAAGGGAGGAGAAGTGCTGATGAAAGAAACTGCATGGCTTGGAGGCAAATGGATTATAAGCGTATTTGGGGCATTCTGTGATTGGAAACCAGCCCCACATTGTAAATGTATTTTAAAGGTAACAACTTATATATTAAACCTCAAATTAACATGTTTATCCTTTGTTTGAATTAAATAACGTTATAAGCTGTAACTGGTCAAAGAAATGCCAAGCGTACTAAAAATTGGTTTGTTTTGCTATTTCTAGCCACACCTCTGACTCCGCCCACTGACCCAATCCTCGGGTTATTCCCGCCCTCTGATTCTCTGTCCACGGTTCCTCTACTTTTTTAGGTCTCGCGTGGGTTGAGCAGCAAAGCTGCCCCACCCTGCGAGAAATATTGTAAGAAAACAGGTACTGTAAGCCCCGCCCCTCCTTTTCATTGGGTAGCGTCAGCTTTTATTGTAAACGCTGGCTTCCCATTGAAAAGGAGGGTTTTCAGTTGCCTCCCTGTCCGTTTTTTGGACAGCCCCTCCTGACACCGTGTCCTAATTTGCGGCCGGCCTTTGTGAATACTTTTTTTATCAGCTTGTCTGATGAGGCTGTCCAGGGAAGATTCAGATAGCTGAAGCTCAGCTCACGCGACTGTTTATCAGGAGAGAGAACAGCACGCAGTCTCGCTTCCCTCCGAGCCGCAGCGGTGAGGTCACCGCCTGCCCCTCCTCCTCCCCCACCCACCCGAGCTCTGCTGCCTCCCAGGCTGGGACAGGGGGCAGACAGCAGAGAATTCCGAGCTACGAGCTTCTTCAAGTCTCGGCTCCACCCTCTGGGTATTTGATCCTGCGCACATCGTGTTTTCTCTCTGTGGCTTGGAGTTTGGATGCGTTTCGTTCCCAATCCATTTCGTACAGTCAGTTTGATAGTTCCCGGGCTTGGGAGCTGCATTCTGTGTATACTAGAGATTAATTCTATTTTTCCTTCCCCTCCCCCCAGCTTCCAACCTCTCCCCCGCCCCCTACTCCCCTCTTTCAGTTACTGAAGTTACAGTGTCAAAGATGTTCCCTTCTTTCACCCTCCACCGCTGTCTCTCGCCTCGCCTGTCTCATTTCTCTACACCTTCCTTCTCTTCTATCCCTCGCTCGGCCCCCTGGATCCCCTCACAGCTCGTCCCGTCTCTCACCGTCCACCGCTGTCTCTTGCCTCGGACATCTCATTTTTCTTCCCCTTCCATCTCTTCTCTCCCTCCACATGTTCCTCCCTCTCTCACTCCCTCCATCCCGACCCTCCTCTGCGATCCCTTCACTCCGTCCAGCGGATGGATTACAGAAGCTTTCGGATGGTGCCAAAGCCTCTGGTAGGCAGCGGTACCGGGGAGCGAGGGGGTGGGGCGGATTATAAAGAATCTTTTATTAGAAGGATCACAAAGAAGCAGACTGGCCTGTAGGGGTGTCCAGGAGATAAGGCTGGTAGGGCTGGGAAAGGCCATGTCACTTGATGGTAATACTCGCACCGCTGAGAAAAGAACCTTTCTGGTGATTTTAAAAGACGACAAAGCTCAACAAAGCTAATTATCATGGATGTTGTTCGGAAGGTGGAAAAAAATCCAAGGCAAAAAGTTGGCACGAGTTTTTGCCGGTGCTAACAGGCAAGAATTTTCCATTCCATAACTGCCACATCAGTCACAATAGCAAAACTGTGCTAACTGAATGGAAATCCACTAGCTCACATATACAATCTTTTGCAACTTTCCTGACCTTCTCTAAAGGTGGACCACAAATAATGAAGATGACCTCCCTTCCAGGGCGGGTGGCTCCCAAACTTCAGCATGTGGTGAAGGGTTTGGTCAATCAATCAATCATATAATTTGTAAAGCGCACTACATACCCGCTAGGGTTTCAAGGCACGGAGGAGTGGGGGGAAGGGGGTGCTGTTGCTACTGGTCGAACAACCAGGTCTTGAGTTGTCTCCTGAAGGTTAGAAGATCTTCGGTTTGTCGTAGGATGAGAGAGAGGGTGTTCCAGGTCTTGGCGGCGCGGTGGGAGAAGGATTTGCCTCCGACAGTGGTTCTGCGGATGCGTGGGATGGTAGCCAGGGAGAGGTCTGCGGAGCGGAGATTCCTGTTGGGTACGGAGAAGGAGAGTCGACTGTTGAGATAGGCTGGGCCGGTCTTGTGGAGTGCCTTGTGTGCGTGGATCAGGAGCTTGAAGGAGATTCTTTTGTCGATGGGGATCCTCAGGTGGGGGTAATGTGGGCGCAGCGCGGGACGTCGAGGATCAGGCGTGCAGAGGCATTCTGGATTCTTTGCAGTCTGTTGATGAGCTTGGTCGGGGCTCCGGCGTAGAGGGCCTTTCCGAGTCTGCTGCTGACTAGTGCCTGGGTGACTGCTTTCCTTGTGTCTGTCGGGATCCATCTGTAGATTTTGCAGAGCATCCAGAGGGTGTTGAAGCAGAAGGAGGAGACAGCGTTGACTTGTTTGGTCATGGTGAGTTTCGAGTCGAGGATGACTCCCAGGTTGTGTGCATGGTTGGTGGGTGCGGGGGGTCCCCAGTGATGTGGGCCACCAGGAATCGTCCCACGCTGAGGGGTTGGGCCCGAGGATGAGGATCTCCGTCTTGTCTGTGTTCAGTTTAAGGTGGCTATCCTCCATCCAGTCAGCGACAGCCTTCATTCCCTGGTGTAGGTTGGATTTGGCAGTGAGGGGGTCCTTGGTGAGGGAGAGGATCAGTTGCGTGTCGTCGGCGTAGGAGATTATGTTGAGGTTGTGATGTCAGGCGATGCGTGCGAGAGGCGCCATGTAAACGTTGAACAGCGTTGGGCTGAGGGAGGATCCCTGTGGGACGCCACAGATGAACTCAGAGGCTTCGGATTGGAATGGGGAGGCGGACTTTCTGTGTTCTGCCAGAGAGGAAGGAGGAGGTCCAGTCCAGGCCTTGCGTCGTGGAGTCGTGTGCGTAGTGTGCGATGGCAGACGGTATCGAAGGCGGCGGAGAGGTCCAGGAGGATGAGGGCCGCCATCTCTCCGTTGCCCAGTAGTATCCTGATGTCGTTTGTTGCAGCGATGAGGGCGGTCTTGGTGCTGTGGTTGCTGTGGAAACCTGACTGGGAGGGATCCAGAAACCTATTGTCTTCGAGGTAGCCGGTGAGTTGGATGTTGACTATCTTCTCGATGACCTTAGTTGGGAACGGAAACAGGGAGATGGGCCGGAGGTTTTTCAGTTCGCTTGGGTCCGCCTTGGGTTTCCTCAGTAGAGCGTTGATCTCGGCGTGTTTCCAGCTTTCAAGGAAGGTCGCGGTCTCGAAGGAAAGGTTCATGATGTTGCGTAGACGGGGTGCAATGGAGCTGCCGGCTTTGTTGAAAATGTGGTGTGGGAAAGGGTCAGACGGCGAGCCGGAGTGGATTGTACCCATGGTCTTGATTGTGTCTTTGATGCTCACGTTGGTCCAGGTTATCAGGGGGTCGTTGTCGGTGGGGTGAGGTTGTTCCGGCGTGTTGGAGCCTTTTAGGGACATCCGGGGGTTGAGGCTTTTGTGGATGTCGACGATCTTGCAGTAGGAGAAGGAAGCGAGGGAGTCGCAAAGGGCTTGCGACTGTGGGATGTCGTTGGTGTTGGAGCTGGGGTTGGAGAGTTCCTTCACGACGTTGAAGAGCTCCTTGCCGTTTTGTGCATTGTTGTCGAGGCGGTCTTTGAAGGAGGTTCTCTTGGCGGTCCTGATGAGGTGGTGGTGGTTGCGGATGACGTATTTGTGGGCTGTGCGGCGAGTTCTCGCCGAGCCATATGTTCTCCAACTTCCGACAGGTAAGCTTTGACGCTAGTAGTTCCGGGATGAACCTTTCTTGTTGGTGTCTTTGAGGGTTGGTTTTTTCATCGGGGCTAAGGTGTTGGCGAAGTCGTCCATCTATCGTCTGAGGGTTCGTGCACCCTCGTCGGAGTTGGAGGGGTTGGTCGGTGGGTTGAGTGCGAGGTTTGTCTGTAGTTGTACTTCGGTGATTTTGCCCCAGCAGCGACGGGGGGGTCTGTAGGGTGCAGTGAGGTGCGACAGGCTTCCAGAAGGTGAAGTGGATGCAGTGGTGGTCGGTCCAGGTGGGTCCGGAGATGTGGCTGAAGGAAACGTGTGGGCTAGAGGAGAAGATAGCGTTGAGCGTGTGTCCGGCGATGTAGGTTGGCGATGTGACGAGCTGTTCCAGTCCGAGGTTGGCGAGGTTGTCTATCAGGGTGGCGGAATTGCTGTCGTTCCAAAAAACACAACTGCGGCTGACCAGGGCTTCGCACTTAAATTTCAAATATCGGCAAGTCCGTAAGGCGCTGTGCACAAAAACATCCGGAGCTAGCGCAGAGAAGCTCCACTGTCAAGACAGATGCAAATTCTTATAGGTAGGGATGGTGAACCACAAGTAGGAGTCCAAGAAGGTTGTAATATTTAAAAAAGAGTTCTTTTATTATTCCAATTCTTTAAAAGGCCTCAGCCAACACGTTTCGTTCCTGTGGGAACTTCGTCAGGGCTAGGTTGTTTTATAGGGGCGTCCCGTATGGAAGCCAAGTTTATTCAACAATCACAGAGTCTCCAAGTTGCTGGTGGATTAAAATTCTTGCAGCCAGCAGAGGAGACGTAATATGTAGGATTGCGTTAACTCTATGGGATCAATTAAAGGCAGAGGTAGTCACACTCCGGACAGGCACGGATAACGTGGAAGATGGGTAAAAAATAAGCCGTTAAGTAAAGCAAAGTAAACGACTTCTCAATCTGTAAATCATCCAATAAAGCTGCAGTTGCCCTGTTTTAGAAGAGTAAAATGTTCAGCCAGAACTGTAGTTATAGGATGCAAAACTGGGGGTAGGAGCTGCAGATAGGCAGATGACCAAAGGAACGGGGCATCTATAACCTCACAACAACAATTAAATATAATATCCTCCCCGCCTGCATAGGTACTTTCTACCTCCTACAGTTGTCTTGCCGTCAGTATACTCGCACTCGCTGTCATTGTTGTTCTCCAGGTGGAAGTTCAGGTCTCCGAGGAGGATGTAGTTGGTGGAGGTTAGTGCGTGCGTGCTGATTAAGTCGGCAATGGCGTCGCAGAATTGCGGTCGGGGTCCGGGTGGTCTGTAGATGAGGGTGCCTCTTAGGGTGGTCTTGGGCTCCGTGTGGATCTGGAAGTGCATGTGTTCGGCGGTGCTGAGAGTGTTGTCTGTGTTTGTTGAGACCCTGATGGTTTTCCTGTGGACGATGGCGATTCCTCCTCCAACTCCGTTGGTGCGGTCTCTGCGGGCGATCTTATATACGTCTGGGATGGCTTTGGCGATGTCTTGGGAGGAGGCTTTATTCATCCAGGTCTCGGTCAGGAAGGAGACGTCTGGAGATGTGTGTCGAGTAGGTCCCAGACCTCGACGGCATGTTTGTGTGCGGAGCGGGTGTTGATCAGGATGCATCGGAGCTGGTTGTGTTTTGTTGTGGCTGGTGTCTCTGCGTCTTCGATGCAGGAGAAGCAGCAGTTCTGGCAGGGGAAAGGGCTGTGGGTGCGCTTCGGGGAGGCTCTGCAGCAGGCAGGGGTTCGTCCTGGGTTGAGAGCGATGAGGGTGCTGGTGTCGTATCGGAGGCGGTCTTCGTGGCGGGTGCGGAGGCCAGGGGTCTGGCTCTGGGCACGGATGGGCGCAGACGGGCTTACCTTAGGCGCGGCCGCACAGTTGGCACCATTTTTAGTGGAGCTGGGAGGGAGGAGCAGCTGGGAGGCGGGTGGCAGGGGTCAGTGAGTGAGCACGGGGGTGGGGCCACAGGGGTAGCAGCTGCGGGAAAGCGATCAGTGGGCAAGGGGGGGGCGAGGAAACAGCGCGCATGGAATGGGCAGCTGGAAAGGAACAAAGCCAAGGGCCCAGGGCACAAAGCGCTGGTGGAGCTGCAGCGGGGGGGGGCGACCTACCTGGAAGGTCAAGGGTCGCTCTCCTCACTGCGCAGCTGCTGCCAATTTAAGGGGAGCTGGGAGGGAGGAGTGGCTGGGAGGCGGGAGGCAGGGGTCAGCGAGTGGGCGCAGGGGGCTGGGCCGTAGGGGTGAAGTTAAGGAAACAAAGAACGTGCAACACAGGCACAGTGGGAGCTAGTTCTAATAAAATAACATTTTAAATGTATTGTCTTACATGGTACTTCTAAATCTACTGCTGTATCACATAGAAGACCTCAACAGAACTCCACACCTTAGTTTGCTATCGCTTAGATGCACTGTAAGTAACTGGGGCTGCTACTATCCAGATTAACAGTGTCAGCCTAGTACTGATGAAAGTCGGAGTCGGCCTTGAAAGAATTTGTAGCTGTAACGCACAAACCACACTAGACATCAGCAAGGAAACTTAACTCACTGAGCCATATTGCCAGCGGCTACTCCAAGATCGCCCAGCTGTACAAAGATGCCAACACGAGGGCAGCCCTGTCAGGCTCGGGACGCGCACAGCGCTGGGAGGCCTTCGGGGGAACCTCCCGACTAGACCATTCTAGACACATCAACATTTTAGTTGAAAAGAACGCGACGTGCACATTAAATAAACAATACTTCAGACACAACATGATTGACAGCAGTTATAGAGTGGTGTACTTAAGACGCGCCCTCCTATTACGTGACGCGATTCATCAGGCTCTTGAGGGTGAATGGTTGAGTGCGTTTTCCAGGCCTGGTACCGGACTCTGGCTTCTGGTGGCCCACTGCAGAGGGTGCTTTTACCAACTGAGCTATTTTGGCGGAATAACATATGAACACTGAGGGCCACATGAGCCTGTCCAAGGTCTCGCTCTTCATCCTGCTGTTGGGGCTGGGCCTCCTCATTTTTGGTTCAACAGCTATGACAACTTAAATCCAAACGACAGTGGTTAATTTGTAAAATAAAAAGTGCCGGTGCTCTCATCAGGAGGCAGCGCTAACAGGAGAAATGTGCTGGTGCAAACTGCCTCCCAACTAGAGCCCCAGCACTTATTACCCTGGAGAGGACTTGGCCTAATGGCTAGAGCTGCTGATTTCGGAGCTGGAGAACCTGTGCCCCTCTGTGCACTTGTCTCCAGTAAGCACCTCATGTGCCCTCCTCTTGTGCCCTCCCCTCCTGCCCCCTCCCCTCCTGCCCCCTCCCGCCCCCCACCCTTCTGCCCGGCTCCTGTGCACGCACATGTACAAGTCACATTCAGTGCTGTACATTAATTGTGCAGTTTGTGCTCTGAGATTGGAGGTCACATGCCCCCCCCCCCCCCTCGGGCTCCCCTGAGCCCCTCCCCCACTCATCACCCCTATCTTGAGGCCGCCTGACGCTGTTTGTAGATTTTCAATCATACTTGTGCACCTTCTATGATCTGTAATGTTTTATTCTGGGAGTTCCATCCACCCTTCGTCTCTGAGCCTCAAAGACAGCACAAGGCCAGGGAGACGAAGGGAAGGCTCCGCCCAAAACCCTCCGGCCTGTACCCTTTCCCCACCCTTTGGTTGGGGGGGATTGGAGGGGGTTCTGGGGCTCCCCCCCCTGACCATCCCCACTGGATGGAGCGCCTCTGACGTCACTGGTCATGGCGGGGCGACAAAAAGTATCAACGGGGGTAGGTAGAGTTTAGAGATAGGATTCTCACTCCACGGGCACTGATAATTAAACAAAAAGAATCCTACTCGGAGTGTACACCTCAGGGACAGGGGACACTCAGTGTTTTGTTAAATACCCCTCACTCACCAACAGGCCCCTTGGTGTCATGCTTCATCATCGGGGTCTTCGCATCCCGCTAGAGGGATGCGGCGTGCTGCGACCAGCGACTATGCGGGAGCACTGAAGAGGTTGACTATGTGTGGTGTGTGTTACGTGCATGTGCTGGAGTATTAGGAAAATGTGAGTGAAGGGTGTGGTGAGGATTTAAAAAGACTCCTGGCCAGTAGGTTATAAGAAAAAACTTTATTCGAAACCTCTGGCTGGTGCTGTTAAAAAAGGTGCAAGGCGAGGTCAGTAGTCTTTATTATGGACACTACCTCTGGTGTGCGTCAACATGTTTCGGAACTCAGTGTTCCTTCTTCAGGACGGGTGCACAACTTCCCAACCCTACTTACGTATTTTTAAGAAAAAATGTTTTTCTCTTAAATTAGAAAAAAGTGAAAGTATTTACAGTGAAAATAAGGCTATTATGTGCCTACAGCGGTTTCTCGGGATCATGCAGTTGCATGTCCTAAAAAGAAAAGAAAAGATAAATAAGTTTGGTTTCCACACGGGAATGGCTCAGACAGGTGCAGTCACCTGGAGCCCCAAACGGTTAAATAAACCTGTAAAGGAAACACATACACAAATACATAAATGACACACTATCAGTTTGTAATAGTTCTGAAATCATACTCATTATGACTGTCTTGTTCTGCCTCATGAGCATGTCCAGAACGTCAGGGTAGGTAGGTGGACTCCTAATCTGTGAGGGTAAAAAATGGTTTCAGTCTTTTACTCACTATCCTAGCTGTGCCAGGTGGGTGTCTATAAAAAAGTTTTCACTGATACTCACAAAGTCCGCCAAAGTCCGCCTCCTTCCACCACCCTGCGATGCTCCGCTGGTAATGCTTAGCGTACAGGGTTGTGGTATATAAGGGGCCTGTGGTGCTCTTTGATTCGTTAATTGACGGATGCGGTACACAGACCATATATGGAACATCCGCCTCTAGGCCTATCATGATCATGGACCTGTTGGAGGAATACCATGTGTCGCTCTGAGCATGTAAAGTGAACTAGTGACTCTTTTTCCCAAAATGCGCATGCGCGTATGTCATGGGTTGATTAGAAGGTCGTTACTACTAGGCGCATGGGTAGATGGTAAGGTTTACGAGGAGTGCGCTTAGGTACACTGCTCCTTTGTTAAAGACTCTGGTTCAGTTTATATTTACGCGGCTCTTAGGCTAGTGTGTGTGACATGAATCTGTGAGTATTTTTAGAACCACTTGGACTTAATAGAGGATAGTGGAGGAGGAAGCATAGACATGGCTACCACAGTTTTATAGATTTTTGGGATACAGTTTTGTATGCATATTCCATACATTCCGTGTTTTTTTGGGTTTTATCCAGACAATTGACCCCAAGGAATATCATCATTTAGGCCGTCCAGATGGGTACCCAAACGGAAGTGCACAGAGGGGCACAGGTTCTCCAGCTCCGAAATCAGCAGCTCTAGCCATTAGGCCAAGTCCTCTCCAGGGTAATAAGTGCTGGGGCTCTAGTTGGGAGGTAGTTTGCACCAGCACATTTCTCCTGTTAGCGCTGCCTCCTGATGAGAGCACCGGCACTTTTTATTTTACAAATTAACCACTGTCGTTTGGATTTAAGTTGTCATAGCTGTTGAACCAAAAATGAGGAGGCCCAGCCCCAACAGCAGGATGAAGAGCGAGACCTTGGACAGGCTCATGTGGCCCTCAGTGTTCATATGTTATTCCGCCAAAATAGCTCAGTTGGTAAAAGCACCCTCTGCAGTGGGCCGCCAGAAGCCAGAGTCCGGTACCAGGCCTGGAAAACGCACTCAACCATTCACCCTCAAGAGCCTGATGAATCGCGTCACGTAATAGGAGGGCGCGTCTTAAGTACACCACTCTATAACTGCTGCCAATCATGTTGTGTCTGAAGTATTGTTTATTTAATGTGCACGTCACGTTCTTTTCAACAAAAATGTTGATGTGTCTAGAATGGTCTAGTCGGGAGGTTCCCCCGAAGGCCTCCCAGCGTTGTGCGCGTCCCGAGCCTGACAGGGCTGCCCTCGTGTTGGCATCTTTGTACAGCTGGGCGATCTTGGAGTAGCCGCTGGCAATATGGCTCAGTGAGTTAAGTTTCCTTGCTGATGTCTAGTGTGGTTTGTGCGTTACAGCTACAAATTCTTTCAAGGCCGACTCCGACTTTCATCAGTACTAGGCTGACACTGTTAATCTGGTTAGGAGCAGCCCCAGTTACTTACAGTGCATCTAAGCGATAGCAAACTAAGGTGTGGAGTTCTGTTGAGGTCTTCTATGTGATACAGCAGTAGATTTAGAAGTACCATGTAAGACAATACATTTAAAATGTTATTTTATTAGAACTAGCTCCCACTGTGCCTGTGTTGCACGTTCTTTGTTTCCTTAACTTCACCCCTACGGCCCAGCCCCCTGCGCCCACTCGCTGACCCCTGCCTCCCGCCTCCCAGCCGCTCCTCCCTCCCAGCTCCCCTTAAATTGGCAGCAGCTGCGCAGTGAGGAGAGCGACCCTTGACCTTCCAGGTAGGTCGCCCCCCCCGCTGCAGCTCCACCAGCGCTTTGTGCCCTGTGCCCTTGGCTTTGTTCCTTTCCAGCTGCCCATTCCATGCACGCTGTTTCCTCACCCCCCCCCTTGCCCACTGATCGCTTTCCCGCGGCTGCTACCCCTGTGGCCCCACTCCTGTGCTCACTCACTGACCCCTGACACCCGCCTCCCAGCTGCTCCTCCCTCCCAGCTCCACTAAAAATGGTGCCAACTGTGCGGCCGCGCCTAAGGTAAGCCCGTCTGCGCCCATCCGTGCCCAGAGCCAGACCCCTGGCCTCCGCACCAAAATTCTTGCATTCGAAGAATTGGTCATCCAAGAAGTGGAGAAGACTGTCAGTGAGCCCAAATACATCAGATTCAATTTAAGTGCCAACCAAAAACTGGCACTTAAAAACTTTGAAAGAAAATGCCGATATAGTCATCAAGCCCGCCGACAAGGGCGGGGCGATTGTGATTCAAGACACCACTGCTTATAAAAAAGAAATTTACAGGCAATTAAATGATGGAATCAGCTATAAACTAATCCAGAGTGACCCTTCTAAAGACTTAGCCCTAGAGATACTCCGAATTACACAAAGAGGATTGGATGAAGGTTTTCTTTCCCAACAAGAATTCAAATTCTTGAACCAAAGTCACCCACGGCTAGCAACTATATATACCTTGCCAAAGGTGCACAAAGGCCTTGACAATCCCCCCGGATGCCCGATAGTGTCCGGTTGTGGATCAATGTTAGAACCACTCAACCAATATATTGATTTCTTTCTGAAACCGCTGGCTATAGGAACAAAGACATATCTCCGGGACACAACCCAGGTTATCAACTTGATCGATCAGAGACCTTTCGACCCAGATATTGAACTGCTAGTAACCTGTGACATCGTGTCATTGTACACTAGCATCCCTCAGCATGATGCCATTATGGTTATGGAGAAGGCCCTTGAAACTAGAATGGCTCCAGTCCCAGTACCCACGTACTTTATCCTAGAGCTCCTGAGAATAGCCATGATGAAAAATTTCTTTATGTTCCAAGGGGAGTTCTTTTTACAAACTAAGGGAGTAGCGATGGGGGCTACTTTTGCCCCTAATCTGGCTATACTCTATATGGACGATTATGAGAAACGGGTCATCTTCAGTGACATGAATCCATTCGGACACCACATCAATATGTGGGTCCGATATATAGATGACGTACTTTGCCTGTGGATTGGCACGCGAGAAGAACTTATGTCGTTCCATTCTTGGCTTAATTCACAGAGCACGGACATACAATTCACCATTGAGGCCAATCAGGAGAAGATTGCATTTCTGGATATAACCATCTTTAACAATTCTGAAACAAAATCACTAGAGACTACTTTGTTTCGCAAACCCACTGAGCGGAACTCATTACTTGAATATAATAGCCACCATCCTAGGGGACTTAGAGACAACCTGCCTGTCGGACAGTTCCTCAGGATCAGACAGAACTGTTCCTCAAAAGAGAACTACATGCTGGAATCGCAAGATCTTACAGATCGACTAACAGCACGGGCAGTGGCGTAACAAAACATGAGGGGGCCCCCCTGCAAACTACATGGAGGGGGCCCCCCTCCCATTCTCCGTGCCAGTCTAGAGCTCTCAGGCCAGCGACCCGCCATACTGTAGGGGATGCAGGGCGATTGTTATGCCACTGTCACCAATACAGCTGTTATAAGTAACACTTACCTTGCATCCTTCTCCTCTCTGCCTTGCACCCTTCTCCCCCGCCGCCTTGCACCCTTCTCTACCCTGCATCCTTCTCCCCTCTGCCTTGCACCCTTTTCCCCTCTGCCTTGCACCCATCTCCCCTTTGCCTTGTACC
Source organism: Lissotriton vulgaris (assembly GCF_964263255.1). NCBI lineage: Eukaryota > Metazoa > Chordata > Amphibia > Caudata > Salamandridae > Lissotriton > Lissotriton vulgaris. The sequence goes on from NC_141694.1 coordinate 1,905,622,796, forward strand.
CTTCTCCCCTTTGCCTTGCACCCTTCTCCTCTCTGCCTTGCACCCTTCTCACCTCTGCCTTGCACCCTTCTCACCTCTGCCTTGCACCCTTCTCCCCTCCGCCTTGCACCCTTCTCTACCTTGCACCCTTCTCCTCTCTTCCTTATACCCTTCTCCCCTCTGCCTTTCACCCTTCTCCCATCTGCCATGCACCCTTCTCCCCCTCCGCCTTGCACCCTAATCTACCTTGCACCCTTCTCCCCCTCCGCCTTGCACCCTTCTCCCCCTCCGCCTTGCACCCTTCTCTACCTTCCACCCTTCTCCTCTCTTCCTTGCACCCTTCTCCTCTTTGCCTTGCACCCTTCTCTTCTCTGCCTTGCACACTTCTCCCCTCTGCCTTGCACCCTTCTCCCCACTGCCTTTCACCCTTCTCCCCTCTGCCTTTCACCCTTCTGCCCTCTGCCTTGCACCCTTCTCCCCTCTGCCTTGCACCCTTCTCCCCTCTGCCTTGCACCCTTCTCCCCTCTGCCTTGCACCCTTCTCCCCTCTGCCTTGCACCCTTCTCCCCTCTGCCTTGCACCCTTCTCCCCTCCGCCTTGCACCCTTCTCCCCTCTGCCTTGCACCCTTCTCCCCTCTGCCTTGCACCCTTCTCCACTCTGCCTTGCACCCTTCTCCCCTCTACCTTGCACCCTTCTCCCCCTCCGCCTTGCACCCTTCTCTACCTTCCACCCTTCTCCTCTCTTCCTTGCACCCTTCTCCTCTTTGCCTTTGTTGGACAGGCCACGTGAAGGGCCGCTCCCCCTCTACCCGACCAGGCCCGAGCCCGGTCCCTCAAGTGTCACACACCACCACTTCACGTTTTCCGTCCCCTCCGGGACCCTTGCCTCTGAACATATCGACCTCGTGGGCCCGATCCACTACTGGCCCGCGCGCCCAGCCTGGGCGCCATCTTGGACACTCCGCCACGAGGCTGCGTGGCCCCCGATCGACCCCAACCCTGGGCCTGGCCAGGCCTCAGACATCCCGGCACCACCATCCACCCAGGAGGTGAGCGGACTACTTGGCAGGTCAATGGGAGAAAGAGGTGTCGATGGCTCTCCCCCGCCAGGTGCCGCTCGCCCACAACCTCCCCGGGCGCTGGCTCCACCCCCCTGCTGGGTGTCTGGACTCCTTCATCCCGGACCCCCCGACCTCCAAGTGCGAGGGTCCGGACATCAAAGGGCACCAGCCCTATAACTGGGGCAGCTCCAGAGCAGGAAGGCAGTTGTATCCTGGAGTCGAGAGACGCAGTGAAGAACTCATCCTTGACGGACTACTGGCGCTGCCGTAGCCCTGCCTTGCGAACCATCGTCCTGCCTGCTGGCGCTGCCGCAACCTTCGTAACCTTCATCGTCGTCGGGACCTGCTGGCGTGGCCGCGGACCGTTTGTAACCACCATCTTCATCGGGACCTGCTGGCTCGCCGCGGACCGTCGCTTCCTTCATCCATCTCGGGACCTGCTGGCTCCGCCGCGGCCCGATCATCTAGAACGCCGAGCTCGAGGATTGAGAGCTATTTTCATCTATTGGTAACAAGACTGTCCCGCTACCCTTTTCCCAATCCAGAGACCAGAATCGAGGGGACCCCTGAGTCCAGACCTCCTTGTATCATTTTACCGTACTTAAAGAATTGCTGATAAAGTATCGTTGAACCTTATCCTGGTGTGGTGTCCGTCTGTGGGGGGGAAGTTACTTGTCTGTACGATCGCTGGAGACGGCTCTCCCCGGAGACCTCTCCCCTTATCCTCGGCCGACCCTCCCGGTCCGTCTAACAGCCTTGCACCCTTCTCCTCTTTGCCTTGCACCCTTCTCTTCTCTGCCTTGCACCCTTCTCTTCTCTGCCTTGCACACTTCTCCCCTCTGCCTTGCACCCTTCTCCCCTCTGCCTTGCACCCTTCTCCCCTCTGCCTTGCACCCTTCTCCCCTCTGCCTTGCACCCTTCTCCCCTCCGCCTTGCACCCTTCTCCCCTCTGCCTTGCACCCTTCTCCCCTGCGCCTTGCACCCTTCTCCATTCTGCCTTGCACCCTTCTCCCCTCTACCTTGCACCCTTCTCCCCCTCCGCCTTGCACCCTTCTCTACCTTCCACCCTTCTCCTCTCTTCCTTGCACCCTTCTCCTCTCTTCCTTGCACCCTTCTCCCCTCTACCTTGCACCCTTCTCCCCCTCCGCCTTGCACCCTTCTCTACCTTCCACCCTTCTCCACTCTGCCTTGCACCCTTCTCCCCTCTACCTTGCACCCTTCTCCCCTCTACCTTGCACCCTTCTCCCCCTCCGCCTTGCACCCTTCTCTACCTTCCACCCTTCTCCTCTCTTCCTTGCACCCTTCTCTTTGCCTTGCACCCTTCTCCCCTCTGCCTTGCACCCTTCTCCCCTCTGCCTTGCACCCTTCTCCCCTCTGCCTTGCACCCTTCTCCCCTCTGCCTTGCACCCTTCTCCCCTCCGCCTTGCACCCTTCTCCCCTCTGCCTTGCACCCTTCTCCCCTCTGCCTTGCACCCTTCTCCCCTCCGCCTTGCACCCTTCTCCACTCTGCCTTGCACCCTTCTCCCCTCTACCTTGCACCCTTCTCCCCCTCCGCCTTGCACCCTTCTCTACCTTCCACCCTTCTCCTCTCTTCCTTGCACCCTTCTCTTCTCTGCCTTGCACCCTTCTCTTCTCTGCCTTGCACACTTCTCCCCTCTGCCTTGCACCCTTCTCCCCTCTGCCTTGCACCCTTCTCCCCTCTGCCTTGCACCCTTCTCCCCTCCGCCTTGCACCCTTCTCCCCTCTGCCTTGCACCCTTCTCCCCTGCGCCTTGCATCCTTCTCCATTCTGCCTTGCACCCTTCTCCCCTCTACCTTGCACCCTTCTCCCCCTCCGCCTTGCACCCTTCTCTACCTTCCACCCTTCTCCTCTCTTCCTTGCACCCTTCTCCTCTCTTCCTTGCACCCTTCTCCCCTCTACCTTGCACCCTTCTCCCCCTCCGCCTTGCACCCTTCTCTACCTTCCACCCTTCTCCACTCTGCCTTGCACCCTTCTCCCCTCTACCTTGCACCCTTCTCCCCTCTACCTTGCACCCTTCTCCCCCTCCGCCTTGCACCCTTCTCTACCTTCCACCCTTCTCCTCTCTTCCTTGCACCCTTCTCTTTGCCTTGCACCCTTCTCCCCTCTGCCTTGCACCCTTCTCCCCTCTGCCTTGCACCCTTCTCCCCTCTGCCTTGCACCCTTCTCCCCTCTGCCTTGCACCCTTCTCCCCTCCGCCTTGCACCCTTCTCCCCTCTGCCTTGCACCCTTCTCCCCTCTGCCTTGCACCCTTCTCCCCTCCGCCTTGCACCCTTCTCCACTCTGCCTTGCACCCTTCTCCACTCTGCCTTGCACCCTTCTCCCCTCTACCTTGCACCCTTCTCCCCCTCCGCCTTGCACCCTTCTCTACCTTCCACCCTTCTCCTCTCTTCCTTGCACCCTTCTCCTCTTTGCCTTGCACCTTTCTCCTCTTTGCCTTGCACCCTTCTCTTCTCTGCCTTGCACCCTTCTCTTCTCTGCCTTGCACACTTCTCCCCTCTGCCTTGCACCCTTCTCCCCTCTGCCTTGCACCCTTCTCCCCTCTACCTTTCACCCTTCTCCCCTCTGCCTTTCACCCTTATCCCATCTGCCATGCACCCTTCTCCCCCTCTGCCTTGCACCCTTCTCTACCTTGCACCCTTCTCCCCTCCACCTTGCACCCTTCTCCCCTCCGCCTTGCACCCTTCTCCCCTCCACCTTGCACCCTTCTCCCCTCCGCCTTGCACCCTTCTCCCCTCCACCTTGCACCCTTCTCCCCCTCCGCCTTGCACCATTCTCTACCTTCCACCCTTCTCCCCTCTGCCTTGCACCCTTCTCCCCTCCACCTTGCACCCTTCTCCCCTCCGCCTTGCACCCTTCTCCCCTCCGCCTTGCACCCTTCTCCCCTCCGCCTTGCACCCTTCTCCACTCTGCTTTGCACCCTTCTCCCCTCTGCCTTTCACCCTTCTCCCCTCTGCCTTTCACCCTTCTCCCCTCTGCCTTGCACCCTTCTCCCCTCTGCCTTGCACCCTTCTCCCCTCTGTAGGGGATGCAGGGCGATTGTTATGCCACTGTCACCAATACAGCTGTTATAAGTAACACTTACCTTATATCCTTCTCCTCTCTGCCTTGCACCCTTCTCCCCCGCCGCCTTGCACCCTTCTCTACCCTGCATCCTTCTCCCCTCTGCCTTGCACCCTTTTCCCCTCTGCCTTGCACCCATCTCCCCTTTGCCTTGTACCCTTCTCCCCTTTGCCTTGCACCCTTCTCCTCTCTGCCTTGCACCCTTCTCACCTCTGCCTTGCACCCTTCTCACCTCTGCCTTGCACCCTTCTCCCCTCCGCCTTGCACCCTTCTCTACCTTGCACCCTTCTCCTCTCTTCCTTACACCCTTCTCCCCTCTGCCTTTCACCCTTCTCCCATCTGCCATGCACCCTTCTCCCCCTCCGCCTTGCACCCTAATCTACCTTGCACCCTTCTCCTCTCTGCCTTGCACCCTTCTCCTCTCTGCCTTGCACCCTTCTCCCCTCTGCCTTGCACCCTTCTCCCCTCTGCCTTGCACCCTTCTCCCCTCTGCCTTGCACCCTTCTCCCCTCTGCCTTGCACCCTTGTCCCCTCTGCCTTGCACCCTTCTCCCCTCTGCCTTGCACCCTTCTCCCCTCCACCTTGCACCCTTCTCCCCTCCGCCTTGCACCCTTCTCCCCTCCGCCTTGCACCCTTCTCCCCTCCGCCTTGCACCCTTCTCCACTCCGCCTTGCACCCTTCTCTACCTTCCACCCTTCTCCTCTCTTCCTTGCACCCTTCTCCTCTTTGCCTTGCACCCTTCTCTTCTCTGCCTTGCACACTTCTCCCCTCTGCCTTGCACCCTTCTCCCCACTGCCTTTCACCCTTCTCCCCTCTGCCTTTCACCCTTCTCCCCTCTGCCTTTCACCCTTCTGCCCTCTGCCTTGCACCCTTCTCCCCTCTGCCTTGCACCCTTCTCCCCTCTGCCTTGCACCCTTCTCCCCTCTGCCTTGCACCCTGCCTTGCACCCTTCTCCCCTCTGCCTTGCACCCTTCTCCCCTCCGCCTTGCACCCTTCTCCCCTCTGCCTTGCACCCTTCTCCCCTGCGCCTTGCACCCTTCTCCACTCTGCCTTGCACCCTTCTCCCCTCCGCCTTGCACCCTTCTCCCCTCCGCCTTGCACCCTTCTCCCCTCCGCCTTGCACCCTTCTCCCCTCTGCCTTGCACCCTTCTCCCCTCTGCCTTGCACCCTCCTCCCCTCTGCCTTGCACCCTTCTCCCCTCTGCCTTGCACCCTTCTCCCCTCCGCCTTGCACCCTTCTCCCCTCCGCCTTGCACCCTTCTCCCCTCCGCCTTGCACCCTTCTCCCCTCTGCCTTGCACCCTTCTCCCCTCTGCCTTGCACCCTTCTCCCCTCTGCCTTGCACCCTTCTCCACTCTGCCTTGCACCCTTCTCCCCTCTACCTTGCACCCTTCTCCCCCTCCGCCTTGCACCCTTCTCTACCTTCCACCCTTCTCCTCTCTTCCTTGCACCCTTCTCCTCTTTGCCTTGCACCCTTCTCCTCTTTGCCTTGCACCCTTCTCTTCTCTGCCTTGCACCCTTCTCTTCTCTGCCTTGCACACTTCTCCCCTCTGCCTTGCACCCTTCTCCCCTCTGCCTTGCACCCTTCTCCCCTCCGCCTTGCACCCTTCTCCCCTCTGCCTTGCACCCTTCTCCCCTGCGCCTTGCACCCTTCTCCATTCTGCCTTGCACCCTTCTCCCCTCTACCTTGCACCCTTCTCCCCCTCCGCCTTGCACCCTTCTCTACCTTCCACCCTTCTCCTCTCTTCCTTGCACCCTTCTCCTCTCTTCCTTGCATCCTTCTCCCCTCTACCTTGCACCCTTCTCCCCCTCCGCCTTGCACCCTTCTCTACCTTCCACCCTTCTCCACTCTGCCTTGCACCCTTCTCCCCTCTACCTTGCACCCTTCTCCCCTCTACCTTGCACCCTTCTCCCCCTCCGCCTTGCACCCTTCTCTACCTTCCACCCTTCTCCTCTCTTCCTTGCACCCTTCTCTTTGCCTTGCACCCTTCTCCCCTCTGCCTTGCACCCTTCTCCCCTCTGCCTTGCACCCTTCTCCCCTCTGCCTTGCACCCTTCTCCCCTCTGCCTTGCACCCTTCTCCCCTCCGCCTTGCACCCTTCTCCCCTCTGCCTTGCACCCTTCTCCCCTCTGCCTTGCACCCTTCTCCCCTCCGCCTTGCACCCTTCTCCACTCTGCCTTGCACCCTTCTCCCCTCTACCTTGCACCCTTCTCCCCCTCCGCCTTGCACCCTTCTCTACCTTCCACCCTTCTCCTCTCTTCCTTGCACCCTTCTCTTCTCTGCCTTGCACCCTTCTCTTCTCTGCCTTGCACACTTCTCCCCTCTGCCTTGCACCCTTCTCCCCTCTGCCTTGCACCCTTCTCCCCTCTGCCTTGCACCCTTCTCCCCTCCGCCTTGCACCCTTCTCCCCTCTGCCTTGCACCCTTCTCCCCTGCGCCTTGCATCCTTCTCCATTCTGCCTTGCACCCTTCTCCCCTCTACCTTGCACCCTTCTCCCCCTCCGCCTTGCACCCTTCTCTACCTTCCACCCTTCTCCTCTCTTCCTTGCACCCTTCTCCTCTCTTCCTTGCACCCTTCTCCCCTCTACCTTGCACCCTTCTCCCCCTCCGCCTTGCACCCTTCTCTACCTTCCACCCTTCTCCACTCTGCCTTGCACCCTTCTCCCCTCTACCTTGCACCCTTCTCCCCTCTACCTTGCACCCTTCTCCCCTCTGCCTTGCACCCTTCTCCCCCTCCGCCTTGCACCCTTCTCTACCTTCCACCCTTCTCCTCTCTTCCTTGCACCCTTCTCTTTGCCTTGCACCCTTCTCCCCTCTGCCTTGCACCCTTCTCCCCTCTGCCTTGCACCCTTCTCCCCTCTGCCTTGCACCCTTCTCCCCTCCGCCTTGCACCCTTCTCCCCTCTGCCTTGCACCCTTCTCCCCACCGCCTTGCACCCTTCTCCACTCTGCCTTGCACCCTTCTCCCCTCTACCTTGCACCCTTCTCCCCCTCCGCCTTGCACCCTTCTCTTCTCTGCCTTGCACACTTCTCCCTGCCTTGCACCCTTCTCCCCTCTGCCTTGCACCCTTCTCCCCTCTACCTTTCACCCTTCACCCCTCTGCCTTTCACCCTTATCCCATCTGCCATGCACCCTTCTCCCCCTCTGCCTTGCACCCTTCTCTACCTTGCACCCTTCTCCCCTCCACCTTGCACCCTTCTCCCCTCCGCCTTGCACCCTTCTCCCCTCCACCTTGCACCCTTCTCCCCCTCCGCCTTGCACCCTTCTCTACCTTCCACCCTTCTCCCCTCTGCCTTGCACCCTTCTCCCCTCTGCCTTGCACCCTTCTCCCCTCCGCCTTGCACCCTTCTCCCCTCCGCCTTGCACCCTTCTCCCCTCCGCCTTGCACCCTTCTCCACTCTGCCTTGCACCCTTCTCCCCTCTACCTTGCACCCTTCTCCCCCTCCGCCTTGCACCCTTCTCTACCTTCCACCCTTCTCCTCTCTTCCTTGCACCCTTCTCCTCTTTGCCTTGCACCCTTCTCCTCTTTGCCTTGCACCCTTCTCTTCTCTGCCTTGCACACGTCTCCCCTCTGCCTTGCACCCTTCTCCCCTCTGCCTTGCACCCTTCTCCCCTCTACCTTTCACCCTTCTCCCCTCTGCCTTTCACCCTTCTCCCCTCTGCCTTTCACCCTTCTCCCCTCTGCCTTGCACCCTTCTCCCCTCTGCCTTGCACCCTTCTCCCCTCTGCCTTTCACCCTTCTCCCCTCTGCCTTGCACCCTTCTCCCCTCCGCCTTGCACCCTTCTCCCCTCTGCCTTGCACCCTTCTCCCCTCTACCTTGCACCCTTCTCCCCCTCCGCCTTGCACCCTTCTCTACCTTCCACCCTTCTCCTCTCTTCCTTGCACCCTTCTCCTCTTTGCCTTGCACCCTTCTCCTCTTTGCCTTGCACCCTTCTCCTCTTTGCCTTGCACCCTTCTCTTCTCTGCCTTGCACCCTTCTCTTCTCTGCCTTGCACACTTCTCCCCTCTGCCTTGCACCCTTCTCCCCTCTGCCTTGCACCCGTCTCCCCTCTACCTTTCACCCTTCTCCCCTCTGCCTTTCACCCTTATCCCATCTGCCATGCACCCTTCTCCCCCTCTGCCTTGCACCCTTCTCTACCTTGCACCCTTCTCCCCCCACCTTGCACCCTTCTCCCCTCCGCCTTGCACCCTTCTCCCCTCTGCCTTGCACCCTTCTCCCCTCTGCCTTGCACCCTTCTCCCCTCTGCCTTGCACCCTTCTCCCCTCTGCCTTGCACCCTTCTCCACTCTGCCTTGCACCCTTCTCCCCTCTACCTTGCACCCTTCTCCCCCTCCGCCTTGCACCCTTCTCTACCTTCCACCCTTCTCCTCTCTTCCTTGCACCCTTCTCCTCTTTGCCTTGCACCCTTCTCCTCTTTGCCTTGCACCCTTCTCCCCTGCGCCTTGCACCCTTCTCCATTCTGCCTTGCACCCTTCTCCCCTCTACCTTGCACCCTTCTCCCCCTCCGCCTTGCACCCTTCTCTACCTTCCACCCTTCTCCTCTCTTCCTTGCACCTTTCTCCTCTCTTCCTTGCACCCTTCTCCCCTCTACCTTGCACCCTTCTCCCCCTCCGCCTTGCACCCTTCTCTACCTTCCACCCTTCTCCACTCTGCCTTGCACCCTTCTCCCCTCTACCTTGCACCCTTCTCCCCTCTACCTTGCACCCTTCTCCCCCTCCGCCTTGCACCCTTCTCTACCTTCCACCCTTCTCCTCTCTTCCTTGCACCCTTCTCTTTGCCTTGCACCCTTCTCCCCTCTGCCTTGCACCCTTCTCCCCTCTGCCTTGCACCCTTCTCCCCTCTGCCTTGCACCCTTCTCCCCTCTGCCTTGCACCCTTCTCCCCTCCGCCTTGCACCCTTCTCCACTCTGCCTTGCACCCTTCTCCCCTCTACCTTGCACCCTTCTCCCCCTCCGCCTTGCACCCTTCTCTACCTTCCACCCTTCTCCTCTCTTCCTTGCACCCTTCTCCTCTTTGCCTTGCACCCTTCTCCTCTTTGCCTTGCACCCTTCTCTTCTCTGCCTTGCACCCTTCTCTTCTCTGCCTTGCACACTTCTCCCCTCTGCCTTGCACCCTTCTCCCCTCTGCCTTGCACCCTTCTCCCCTCTACCTTTCACCCTTCTCCCCTCTGCCTTTCACCCTTATCCCATCTGCCATGCACCCTTCTCCCCCTCTGCCTTGCACCCTTCTCTACCTTGCACCCTTCTCCCCTCCGCCTTGCACCCTTCTCCCCTCCGCCTTGCACCCTTCTCCCCTCCACCTTGCACCCTTCTCCCCCTCCGCCTTGCACCCTTCTCTACCTTCCACCCTTCTCCCCTCTGCCTTGCACCCTTCTCCCCTCCACCTTGCACCCTTCTCCCCTCCGCCTTGCACCCTTCTCCCCTCCGCCTTGCACCCTTCTCCCCTCCGCCTTGCACCCTTCTCCCCTCTGCCTTGCACCCTTCTCCCCTCTGCCTTTCACCCTTCTCCCCTCTGCCTTTCACCCTTCTCCCCTCTGCCTTGCACCCTTCTCCCCTCTGCCTTGCACCCTTCTCCCCTCTGTAGGGGATGCAGGGCGATTGTTATGCCACTGTCACCAATACAGCTGTTATAAGTAACACTTACCTTGCATCCTTCTCCTCTCTGCCTTGCACCCTTCTCCCCCGCCGCCTTGCACCCTTCTCTACCCTGCATCCTTCTCCCCTCTGCCTTGCACCCTTTTCCCCTCTGCCTTGCACCCATCTGCCCTTTGCCTTGTACCCTTCTCCCCTTTGCCTTGCACCCTTCTCCTCTCTGCCTTGCACCCTTCTCACCTCTGCCTTGCACCCTTCTCACCTCTGCCTTGCACCCTTCTCCCCTCCGCCTTGCACCCTTCTCTACCTTGCACCCTTCTCCTCTCTTCCTTACACCCTTCTCCCCTCTGCCTTTCACCCTTCTCCCATCTGCCATGCACCCTTCTCCCCCTCCGCCTTGCACCCTAATCTACCTTGCACCCTTCTCCTCTCTGCCTTGCACCCTTCTCCTCTCTGCCTTGCACCCTTCTCCCCTCTGCCTTGCACCCTTCTCCCCTCTGCCTTGCACCCTTCTCCCCTCTGCCTTGCACCCTTCTCCCCTCTGCCTTGCACCCTTCTCCCCTCCACCTTGCACCCTTCTCCCCTCCGCCTTGCACCCTTCTCCCCTCCGCCTTGCACCCTTCTCCCCTCCGCCTTGCACCCTTCTCCACTCCGCCTTGCACCCTTCTCTACCTTCCACCCTTCTCCTCTCTTCCTTGCACCCTTCTCCTCTTTGCCTTGCACCCTTCTCTTCTCTGCCTTGCACACTTCTCCCCTCTGCCTTGCACCCTTCTCCCCACTGCCTTTCACCCTTCTCCCCTCTGCCTTTCACCCTTCTCCCCTCTGCCTTTCACCCTTCTGCCCTCTGCCTTGCACCCTTCTCCCCTCTGCCTTGCACCCTTCTCCCCTCTGCCTTGCACCCTTCTCCCCTCTGCCTTGCACCCTTCTCCCCTCTGCCTTGCACACTTCTCCCCTCTGCCTTGCACCCTTCTCCCCTCTGCCTTGCACCCTTCTCCCCTCTGCCTTGCACCCTTCTCCCCTCCGCCTTGCACCCTTCTCCCCTCTGCCTTGCACCCTTCTCCCCTGCGCCTTGCACCCTTCTCCATTCTGCCTTGCACCCTTCTCCCCTCTACCTTGCACCCTTCTCCCCCTCCGCCTTGCACCCTTCTCTACCTTCCACCCTTCTCCTCTCTTCCTTGCACCCTTCTCCTCTCTTCCTTGCACCCTTCTCCCCTCTACCTTGCACCCTTCTCCCCCTCCGCCTTGCACCCTTCTCTACCTTCCACCCTTCTCCACTCTGCCTTGCACCCTTCTCCCCTCTACCTTGCACCCTTCTCCCCTCTACCTTGCACCCTTCTCCCCCTCCGCCTTGCACCCTTCTCTACCTTCCACCCTTCTCCTCTCTTCCTTGCACCCTTCTCTTTGCCTTGCACCCTTCTCCCCTCTGCCTTGCACCCTTCTCCCCTCTGCCTTGCACCCTTCTCCCCTCTGCCTTGCACCCTTCTCCCCTCTGCCTTGCACCCTTCTCCCCTCTGCCTTGCACCCTTCTCCCCTCTGCCTTGCACCCTTCTCCCCTCCGCCTTGCACCCTTCTCCACTCTGCCTTGCACCCTTCTCCCCTCTACCTTGCACCCTTCTCCCCCTCCGCCTTGCACCCTTCTCTACCTTCCACCCTTCTCCTCTCTTCCTTGCACCCTTCTCCTCTTTGCCTTGCACCCTTCTCCTCTTTGCCTTGCACCCTTCTCTTCTCTGCCTTGCACCCTTCTCTTCTCTGCCTTGCACACTTCTCCCCTCTGCCTTGCACCCTTCTCCCCTCTGCCTTGCACCCTTCTCCCCTCTACCTTTCACCCTTCTCCCCTCTGCCTTTCACCCTTATCCCATCTGCCATGCACCCTTCTCCCCCTCTGCCTTGCACCCTTCTCTACCTTGCACCCTTCTCCCCTCCGCCTTGCACCCTTCTCCCCTCCGCCTTGCACCCTTCTCCCCTCCACCTTGCACCCTTCTCCCCCTCCGCCTTGCACCCTTCTCTACCTTCCACCCTTCTCCCCTCTGCCTTGCACCCTTCTCCCCTCCACCTTGCACCCTTCTCCCCTCCGCCTTGCACCCTTCTCCCCTCCGCCTTGCACCCTTCTCCCCTCCGCCTTGCACCCTTCTCCCCTCTGCCTTGCACCCTTCTCCCCTCTGCCTTTCACCCTTCTCCCCTTTGCCTTTCACCCTTCTCCCCTCTGCCTTGCACCCTTCTCCCCTCTGCCTTGCACCCTTCTCCCCTCTGTAGGGGATGCAGGGCGATTGTTATGCCACTGTCACCAATACAGCTGTCATAAGTAACACTTACCTTGCATCCTTCTCCTCTCTGCCTTGCACCCTTCTCCCCCGCCGCCTTGCACCCTTCTCTACCCTGCATCCTTCTCCCCTCTGCCTTGCACCCTTTTCCCCTCTGCCTTGCACCCATCTGCCCTTTGCCTTGTACCCTTCTCCCCTTTGCCTTGCACCCTTCTCCTCTCTGCCTTGCACCCTTCTCACCTCTGCCTTGCACCCTTCTCACCTCTGCCTTGCACCCTTCTCCCCTCCGCCTTGCACCCTTCTCTACCTTGCACCCTTCTCCTCTCTTCCTTACACCCTTCTCCCCTCTGCCTTTCACCCTTCTCCCATCTGCCATGCACCCTTCTCCCCCTCCGCCTTGCACCCTAATCTACCTTGCACCCTTCTCCTCTCTGCCTTGCACCCTTCTCCTCTCTGCCTTGCACCCTTCTCCCCTCTGCCTTGCACCCTTCTCCCCTCTGCCTTGCACCCTTCTCCCCTCTGCCTTGCACCCTTCTCCCCTCTGCCTTGCACCCTTCTCCCCTCTGCCTTGCACCCTTCTCCCCTCCACCTTGCACCCTTCTCCCCTCCGCCTTGCACCCTTCTCCCCTCCGCCTTGCACCCTTCTCCCCTCCGCCTTGCACCCTTCTCCACTCCGCCTTGCACCCTTCTCTACCTTCCACCCTTCTCCTCTCTTCCTTGCACCCTTCTCCTCTTTGCCTTGCACCCTTCTCTTCTCTGCCTTGCACACTTCTCCCCTCTGCCTTGCACCCTTCTCCCCACTGCCTTTCACCCTTCTCCCCTCTGCCTTTCACCCTTCTCCCCTCTGCCTTTCACCCTTCTGCCCTCTGCCTTGCACCCTTCTCCCCTCTGCCTTGCACCCTTCTCCCCTCTGCCTTGCACCCTTCTCCCCTCTACCTTGCACCCTTCTCCCCTCTGCCTTGCACCCTTCTCCCCTCCGCCTTGCACCCTTCTCCCCTCTGCCTTGCACCCTTCTCCCCTGCGCCTTGCACCCTTCTCCATTCTGCCTTGCACCCTTCTCCCCTCTACCTTGCACCCTTCTCCCCCTCCGCCTTGCACCCTTCTCTACCTTCCACCCTTCTCCTCTCTTCCTTGCACCCTTCTCCTCTCTTCCTTGCACCCTTCTCCCCTCTACCTTGCACCCTTCTCCCCCTCCGCCTTGCACCCTTCTCTACCTTCCACCCTTCTCCACTCTGCCTTGCACCCTTCTCCCCTCTACCTTGCACCCTTCTCCCCTCTACCTTGCACCCTTCTCCCCCTCCGCCTTGCACCCTTCTCTACCTTCCACCCTTCTCCTCTCTTCCTTGCACACTTCTCTTTGCCTTGCACCCTTCTCCCCTCTGCCTTGCACCCTTCTCCCCTCTGCCTTGCACCCTTCTCCCCTCTGCCTTGCACCCTTCTCCCCTCTGCCTTGCACCCTTCTCCCCTCTGCCTTGCACCCTTCTCCCCTCCGCCTTGCACCCTTCTCCACTCTGCCTTGCACCCTTCTCCCCTCTACCTTGCACCCTTCTCCCCCTCCGCCTTGCACCCTTCTCTACCTTCCACCCTTCTCCTCTCTTCCTTGCACCCTTCTCCTCTTTGCCTTGCACCCTTCTCCTCTTTGCCTTGCACCCTTCTCTTCTCTGCCTTGCACCCTTCTCTTCTCTGCCTTGCACCCTTCTCCCCTCTGCCTTGCACCCTTCTCCCCTCTACCTTTCACCCTTCTCCCCTCTGCCTTTCACCCTTATCCCATCTGCCATGCACCCTTCTCCCCCTCTGCCTTGCACCCTTCTCTACCTTGCACCCTTCTCCCCTCCGCCTTGCACCCTTCTCCCCTCCGCCTTGCACCCTTCTCCCCTCCACCTTGCACCCTTCTCCCCCTCCGCCTTGCACCCTTCTCTACCTTCCACCCTTCTCCCCTCTGCCTTGCACCCTTCTCCCCTCCACCTTGCACCCTTCTCCCCTCCGCCTTGCACCCTTCTCCCCTCCGCCTTGCACCCTTCTCCCCTCTGCCTTGCACCCTTCTCCCCTCTGCCTTTCACCCTTCTCCCCTCTGCCTTTCACCCTTCTCCCCTCTGCCTTGCACCCTTCTCCCCTCTGCCTTGCACCCTTCTCCCCTCTGTAGGGGATGCAGGGCGATTGTTATGCCACTGTCACCAATACAGCTGTTATAAGTAACACTTACCTTGCATCCTTCTCCTCTCTGCCTTGCACCCTTCTCCCCCGCCGCCTTGCACCCTTCTCTACCCTGCATCCTTCTCCCCTCTGCCTTGCACCTTTTTCCCCTCTGCCTTGCACCCATCTGCCCTTTGCCTTGTACCCTTCTCCCCTTTGCCTTGCACCCTTCTCCTCTCTGCCTTGCACCCTTCTCACCTCTGCCTTGCACCCTTCTCACCTCTGCCTTGCACCCTTCTCCCCTCCGCCTTGCACCCTTCTCTACCTTGCACCCTTCTCCTCTCTTCCTTACACCCTTCTCCCCTCTGCCTTTCACCCTTCTCCCATCTGCCATGCACCCTTCTCCCCCTCCGCCTTGCACCCTAATCTACCTTGCACCCTTCTCCTCTCTGCCTTGCACCCTTCTCCTCTCTGCCTTGCACCCTTCTCCCCTCTGCCTTGCACCCTTCTCCCATCTGCCTTGCACCCTTCTCCCCTCTGCCTTGCACCCTTCTCCCCTCTGCCTTGCACCCTTCTCCCCTCTGCCTTGCACCCTTCTCCCCTCCACCTTGCACCCTTCTCCCCTCCGCCTTGCACCCTTCTCCCCTCCGCCTTGCACCCTTCTCCCCTCCGCCTTGCACCCTTCTCCACTCCGCCTTGCACCCTTCTCTACCTTCCACCCTTCTCCTCTCTTCCTTGCACCCTTCTCCTCTTTGCCTTGCACCCTTCTCTTCTCTGCCTTGCACACTTCTCCCCTCTGCCTTGCACCCTTCTCCCCACTGCCTTTCACCCTTCTCCCCTCTGCCTTTCACCCTTCTCCCCTCTGCCTTTCACCCTTCTGCCCTCTGCCTTGCACCCTTCTCCCCTCTGCCTTGCACCCTTCTCCCCTCTGCCTTGCACCCTTCTCCCCTCTGCCTTGCACCCTTCTCCCCTCCGCCTTGCACCCTTCTCCCCTCTGCCTTGCACCCTTCTCCCCTGCGCCTTGCACCCTTCTCCACTCTGCCTTGCACCCTTCTCCCCTCTACCTTGCACCCTTCTCCCCCTCCTTCTTGCACCCTTCTCTACCTTCCACCCTTCTCCTCTTTGCCTTGCACCCTTCTCCCCTCTGCCTTGCACCCTTCTCCCCTCTGCCTTGCACCCTTCTCCCCTCTGCCTTGCATCCTTCTCCCCTCTGCCTTGCACCCTTCTCCCCTCCGCCTTGCACCCTTCTCCCCTCCGCCTTGCACCCTTCTCCCCTCCGCCTTGCACCCTTCTCCCCTCTGCCTTGCACCCTTCTCCCCTCTGCCTTGCACCCTTCTCCCCTGCGCCTTGCACCCTTCTCCACTCTGCCTTGCACCCTTCTCCCCTCTACCTTGCACCCTTCTCCCCCTCCGCCTTGCACCCTTCTCTACCTTCCACCCTTCTCCTCTCTTCCTTGCACCCTTCTCCTCTTTGCCTTGCACCCTTCTCCTCTTTGCCTTGCACCCTTCTCTTCTCTGCCTTGCACCCTTCTCTTCTCTGCCTTGCACCCTTCTCCCCTCTGCCTTGCACCCTTCTCCCCTCTGCCTTGCACCCTTCTCCCCTCTGCCTTGCACCCTTCTCCCCTCTGCCTTGCACCCTTCTCCCCTGCGCCTTGCACCCTTCTCCATTCTGCCTTGCACCCTTCTCCCCTCTACCTTGCACCCTTCTCCCCCTCCGCCTTGCACCCTTCTCTACCTTCCACCCTTCTCCTCTCTTCCTTGCACCCTTCTCCTCTCTTCCTTGCACCCTTCTCCCCTCTACCTTGCACCCTTCTCCCCCTCCGCCTTGCACCCTTCTCTACCTTCCACCCTTCTCCACTCTGCCTTGCACCCTTCTCCCCTCTACCTTGCACCCTTCTCCCCTCTACCTTGCACCCTTCTCCCCCTCCGCCTTGCACCCTTCTCTACCTTCCACCCTTCTCCTCTCTTCCTTGCACCCTTCTCTTTGCCTTGCACCCTTCTCCCCTCTGCCTTGCACCCTTCTCCCCTCTGCCTTGCACCCTTCTCCCCTCTGCCTTGCACCCTTCTCCCCTCTGCCTTGCACCCTTCTCCCCTCTGCCTTGCACCCTTCTCCCCTCTGCCTTGCACCCTTCTCCCCTCCGCCTTGCACCCTTCTCCACTCTGCCTTGCACCCTTCTCCCCTCTACCTTGCACCCTTCTCCCCCTCCGCCTTGCACCCTTCTCTACCTTCCACCCTTCTCCTCTCTTCCTTGCACCCTTCTCCTCTTTGCCTTGCACCCTTCTCCTCTTTGCCTTGCACCCTTCTCTTCTCTGCCTTGCACCCTTCTCTTCTCTGCCTTGCACACTTCTCCCCTCTGCCTTGCACCCTTCTCCCCTCTGCCTTGCACCCTTCTCCCCTCTACCTTTCACCCTTCTCCCCTCTGCCTTTCACCCTTATCCCATCTGCCATGCACCCTTCTCCCCCTCTGCCTTGCACCCTTCTCTACCTTGCACCCTTCTCCCCTCCACCTTGCACCCTTCTCCCCTCCGCCTTGCACCCTTCTCCCCTCCACCTTGCACCCTTCTCCCCCTCCGCCTTGCACCCTTCTCTACCTTCCACCCTTCTCCCCTCTGCCTTGCACCCTTCTCCCCTCCACCTTGCACCCTTCTCCCCTCCGCCTTGCACCCTTCCCCCCTCCGCCTTGCACCCTTCTCCCCTCCGCCTTGCACCCTTCTCCACTCTGCCTTGCACCCTTCTCCCCTCTACCTTGCACCCTTCTCCCCCTCCGCCTTGCACCCTTCTCTACCTTCCACCCTTCTCCTCTCTTCCTTGCACCCTTTTCCTCTTTGCCTTGCACCCTTCTCCTCTTTGCCTTGCACCCTTCTCTTCTCTGCCTTGCACACGTCTCCCCTCTGCCTTGCACCCTTCTCCCCTCTGCCTTGCACACGTCTCCCCTCTGCCTTGCACCCTTCTCCCCTCTGCCTTGCACCCTTCTCCCCTCCGCCTTGCACCCTTCTCCCCTCCGCCTTGCACCCTTCTCCCCTCTGCCTTGCACCCTTCTCCCCTCTGCCTTGCACCCTTCTCCACTCTGCCTTGCACCCTTCTCCCCTCTACCTTGCACCCTTCTCCCCCTCCGCCTTGCACCCTTCTCTACCTTCCACCCTTCTCCTCTCTTCCTTGCACCCTTCTCCTCTTTGCCTTGCACCCTTCTCCTCTTTGCCTTGCACCCTTCTCTTCTCTGCCTTGCACCCTTCTCTTCTCTGCCTTGCACACTTCTCCCCTCTGCCTTGCACCCTTCTCCCCTCTGCCTTGCACCCTTCTCCCCTCTGCCTTGCACCCTTCTCCCCTCTGCCTTGCACCCTTCTCCCCTCCGCCTTGCACCCTTCTCCCCTCTGCCTTGCACCCTTCTCCCCTGCGCCTTGCACCCTTCTCCATTCTGCCTTGCACCCTTCTCCCCTCTACCTTGCACCCTTCTCCCCCTCCGCCTTGCACCCTTCTCTACCTTCCACCCTTCTCCTCTCTTCCTTGCACCCTTCTCCTCTCTTCCTTGCACCCTTCTCCCCTCTACCTTGCACCCTTCTCCCCCTCCGCCTTGCACCCTTCTCTACCTTCCACCCTTCTCCACTCTGCCTTGCACCCTTCTCCCCTCTACCTTGCACCCTTCTCCCCTCTACCTTGCACCCTTCTCCCCCTCCGCCTTGCACCCTTCTCTACCTTCCACCCTTCTCCTCTCTTCCTTGCACCCTTCTCTTTGCCTTGCACCCTTCTCCCCTCTGCCTTGCACCCTTCTCCCCTCTGCCTTGCACCCTTCTCCCCTCTGCCTTGCACCCTTCTCCCCTCCGCCTTGCACCCTTCTCCCCTCTGCCTTGCACCCTTCTCCCCTCCGCCTTGCACCCTTCTCCACTCTGCCTTGCACCCTTCTCCCCTCTACCTTGCACCCTTCTCCCCCTCCGCCTTGCACCCTTCTCTACCTTCCACCCTTCTCCTCTCTTCCTTGCACCCTTCTCCTCTTTGCCTTGCACCCTTCTCCTCTTTGCCTTGCACCCTTCTCTTCTCTGCCTTGCACCCTTCTCTTCTCTGCCTTGCACACTTCTCCCCTCTGCCTTGCACCCTTCTCCCCTCTGCCTTGCACCCTTCTCCCCTCTACCTTTCACCCTTCTCCCCTCTGCCTTTCACCCTTATCCCATCTGCCATGCACCCTTCTCCCCCTCTGCCTTGCACCCTTCTCTACCTTGCACCCTTCTCCCCTCCACCTTGCACCCTTCTCCCCTCCGCCTTGCACCCTTCTCCCCTCCACCTTGCACCCTTCTCCCCCTCCGCCTTGCACCCTTCTCTACCTTCCACCCTTCTCCCCTCTGCCTTGCACCCTTCTCCCCTCTGCCTTGCACCCTTCTCCCCTCCGCCTTGCACCCTTCTCCCCTCCGCCTTGCACCCTTCTCCCCTCCGCCTTGCACCCTTCTCCACTCCGCCTTGCACCCTTCTCCCCTCTACCTTGCACCCTTCTCCCCTCTACCTTGCACCCTTCTCCCCCTCCGCCTTGCACCCTTCTCTACCTTCCACCCTTCTCCTCTCTTCCTTGCACCCTTCTCCTCTTTGCCTTGCACCCTTCTCCTCTTTGCCTTGCACCCTTCTCTTCTCTGCCTTGCACACGTCTCCCTCTGCCTTGCACCCTTCTCCCCTCTACCTTGCACCCTTCTCCCCTCTACCTTTCACCCTTCTCCCCTCTGCCTTTCACCCTTCTCCCCTCTGCCTTTCACCCTTCTCCCCTCTGCCTTTCACCCTTCTCCCCTCTGCCTTGCACCCTTCTCCCCTCTGCCTTGCACCCTTCTCCCCTCTGCCTTGCACCCTTCTCCCCTCTGCCTTGCACCCTTCTCCCCTCTGCCTTGCACCCTTCTCCCCTCCGCCTTGCACCCTTCTCCCCTCTGCCTTGCACCCTTCTCCCCTCCGCCTTGCACCCTTCTCCACTCTGCCTTGCACCCTTCTCCCCTCTACCTTGCACCCTTCTCCCCCTCCGCCTTGCACCCTTCTCTACCTTCCACCCTTCTCCTCTCTTCCTTGCACCCTTCTCCTCTTTGCCTTGCACCCTTCTCCTCTTTGCCTTGCACCCTTCTCCTCTTTGCCTTGCACCCTTCTCTTCTCTGCCTTGCACCCTTCTCTTCTCTGCCTTGCACACTTCTCCCCTCTGCCTTGCACCCTTCTCCCCTCTGCCTTGCACCCGTCTCCCCTCTACCTTTCACCCTTCTCCCCTCTGCCTTTCACCCTTATCCCATCTGCCATGCACCCTTCTCCCCCTCTGCCTTGCACCCTTCTCTACCTTGCACCCTTCTCCCCTCCACCTTGCACCCTTCTCCCCTCCGCCTTGCACCCTTATCCCCTCCGCCTTGCACCCTTCTCCCCTCCGCCTTGCACCCTTCTCCTCTCTACCTTGCACCCTTCTCCTCTCTACCTTGCACCCTTCTCCCCCTCCGCCTTGCACCCTTCTCTACCTTGCACCCTTCTCCTCTCTTCCTTGCACCCTTCTCCTCTTTGCCTTGCACCCTTCTACTCTTTGCCTTGCACCCTTCTCTTCTCTGCCTTGCACCCTTCTCCTCTTTGCCTTGCACCCTTCTCCTCTTTGCCTTGCACCCTTCTCCTCTTTGCCTTGCACCCTTCTCCCCTCCGCCTTGCACCCTTCTCCCCTCCGCCTTGCACCCTTCTCCCCTCCGCCTTGCACCCTTCTCCCCTCCGCCTTGCACCCTTCTCCGCCTTGCACCCTACTCTACCTTGCACCCTTCTCCTCTCTTCCTTGCACCCTTCTCCTCTTTGCCTGGCACCCTTCTCCTCTGTGCCTTGCACCCTTCTCTTCTCTGCCTTGCACCCTTCTCCTCTTTGCCTTGCACCCTTCTCCTCTCTGCCTTGCACCCTTCTCCTCTCTGCCTTGCACCCTTCTCCTCTCTGCCTTGCACCCTTCTCCTCTCTGCCTTGCACCCTCTCCTCTCTGCCTTGCACCCTTCTCCCCTCTGCCTTGCACCCTTCTCCCCTCTGCCTTGCACCCTTCTCTACCATGCATCTTTCTCCCCCTCTGCCTTGCACCCTTCTCTACCATGCATCCTTCTCCCCCTCTGCCTTGCACCCTTCTCCCCCTCTGCCTTGCACCCTTCTCGGCCCCCCATTTCCCTCTCCCTGCGGACGCCCATGGTGTGTTCTAACAAGCGTGCTTACCTGAGGGCACCATTTTGCTGCCTCGTCCCTTCTCATGTGAGCTTTGCCCTGGAGAATACTCTGTCTGGGGGCCCCCACTCCCACCCTTGTCAGGGTCCCGAGCACTGCTCTGTGCTGTCTCTTGCTCTTGCTCTCTGAGGCCCCCACCCCATCCTTGTCCCTGTCTCTTCTCTTCTCTTGTGGGTGGGCCCCCCACCCCATCCTTGTCCCTGTCTCTTCTTGTCCCTGTCTCTTCTCTTCTCTTGTGGGGTGAAGCCCCCACCCCATCCTTGTCCCTGTCTCTTCTGTTCTCTTGTGGGTGGGCCCCCAACCCCATCCTTGTCCCTGTCTCTTCTCGGATGGGGGCCTGTCCCTGTCTCTTCTCTTCTCTTCTCTTGTGGGGTGGGCCCCCCACCCTCTCTTCTTTTCTCTTGTGGGGTGGGCCCCCCACCCCATCCTTGTCCCTGTCTCTTCTGTTCTCATGTGGGTGGGCCTCCCACCCCATCCTTGTCCCTGTCTCTTCTCGGATGGGGGCCTGTCCCTGTCTCTTCTCTTCTCTTCTCTTGTGGGGTGGGGCCCCCACCCCATCCTTGTCCCTGTCTCTTCTCTTCCCTTCTCTTCTCTTGTCTTGTGGGGTGGGCCCCCCACCCCATCCTTGTCTGTCTCTTCTCGGATGGGGGCCTGTCCCTTTCTCTTCTCTGCTCTTCTCTTGTGGGATGGGCCCCCACCCCATCCTTGTCCCTGTCTCTTCTCTTCTCTTGTGGGGTGGGCCCCCCACCCTCTCTTCTATTCTCTTCTGGGGTGGGCCCCCCACCCCATCCTTGTCCCTGTCTCTTCTGTTCTCTTGTGGGTGGGCCCCCCATGGGCCCCCACCCCATCCATGTCCCTGTCTCTTCTCGGATGGGGGCCTGTCCCTGTCTCTTCTCTTCTCTTCTCTTGTGGGGTGGGGTTCCCACCCCATCCTTGTCCCTGTCTCTTCTCTTCTTTTGTGGGGTGGGCCCCCCACCCCATCCTGGTCTATCTCTTCGCGGATGGGGGCCTGTCCCTTTCTCTTCTCTGCTCTTCTCTTGTGGGGTGGGCCCCCCACCCCATCCTTGTCCCTGTCTCTTCTCGGATGGGGGCCTGTCCCTGTCTCTTTTCTTCTCTTGTGGGGTGGGCCCCCCACCCCATCCTTGTCCCTGTCTCTTCTCTTCTCTTGTGGGGTGAAGCCCCCACCCCATCCTTGTCCCTGTCTCTTCTCTGGGCTAGGGGAGGAGAGGAGAGAGTGGGGGCCGGGCTCTGTGCTGCCTCAGAGGAGCAGTGGAGACTGCTGTCTCTGGGGCCCCCATCCTCTTTCCAGGACTGCCTCTGACTCTGACTGAAGAGAAACAATGTATATTGATACTTTGTTTCTCTTCAGTCAGAGGGAGAGGGCTCCGAGCAGGCTGCACCTGCTTCAGATGCAGAGAGAGAGGCTTGCTTCAGCGCAGACCTCTCTCACAGCTCTCAGAAGAGCTGAGGGTGCCGGGGCCCCCTGGGGGCCCCTTCATTACCTGTAGAGAGTGAGGCCCCCCCGCACTGCGGGGTCTGCGGGGGCGTTTGTTACGCCCCTGAGCACGGGGCTATCCGACACGTCTAATAAAACGGGCACGAAAAAGAGCCTGGTATAGTCCCAGAGAGCACCTACTGAATTGTGAAAGCAAAGAAGACTCAGCTGCTGGACGAATCATCTGTGTAACCACATTTTCCACCCGCAGTAATGATATAAAAAAAGTTATCAACAAACACTGGCGTTTGATAGCAGATGATATTGGACAACAGACACCACCCCTACACTCTTTCAAAAGAGCTCGTAACATCAAGGATCAGGTTGTACGTTCTTTCCTTCCCACACCGCCGAATCCCACCATCCAATCATTATGGCATCTTCCTCCGGTGGTGGAACACACTAGATGTGGATCATGCACCGCATGCGCAACCACAATCCAAACGAAAGAGTTGAAGTATAGAGGCAAAACATATACCCTGAAGTCACATACTAATTGTAACTCCTCAAATGTTATTTATTGGATTAAGTGTCCCTGCGACTTGGCATATGCAGGACAGACCCAACAAAAGGTCAAAGCCCGTATTTTACAACACGGCAGTAGGATCAGGTGCCAAGTTCAGGGTGCCCCCCTAGTGGATCATTGCACTTTGAAAGGTCACGGTCCGGAGTCCTTACAATGGTTAGTTCTAGAAAAAATCAACCTCGACCCTAGGGGCGGGAACATCGCACGCATTTTAACTCTGAGAGAATCCAAATGGATGACCATTTTGGACACTATCCGTAATGGCCTAAATGAGTCAGAGAGCAGCCATGCCCAATTAGCTACCTTTGGTCGCTGACATATGAATATGTCTGCTATACGAATGGGTCACCTTGCCAAACGTCATTGTTAGACGGACCGGGAGGGTCGGCCGAGGATAGGGGGAGAGGTCTCCGGGGAGAGCCGTCTCCAGCGATCGTACAGACAAGTAACTTCCCCCCCACAGACGTACACCACACAAGGATAAGGTTCAACGATACTTTATAAGCAATTCTTCAAGTACGGTAAAATGGTACAAGGAGGTCTGGACTCAGGGGTCCCCTCGGTTCTGGTCTCTGGATTGGGAAAGGGGTAGCGGGACAGTCTTGTTACCAATCGAATAGATGAAATAGCTCTCAATCCTCGAGCTCGGCGTTCGAGATGATCGGGCCGCGGCGGAGCCAGCAGGTCCCGAGATGGTTGAAGGTAGCGACGGTCCGCGGCGAAGCCAGCAGGTCCCGATGAAGGTGGTGATTACAAACGGTCCGCGGCCACGCCAGCAGGTCCCGACGACGATGAAGGTTTCAGAAGGTTGCGGCAGCGCCAGCAGGTAGGACGATAGTTCGCAAGGCAGGGCTACGGCAGCGCCAGTAGTCCGTCAAGGATGAGTTCTTCTCTGCGTCTCTCGACTCCAGGATACAACTGCCTTCCTGCTCTGGAGCTGCCCCAGTTATAGGTCTGGCGCCCTTTGGTGTCCGGACCCTCGCACTTGGAGGTCGGGAGGTCCGGGATGAGGGAGTCCAGACACCCAGCAGGGGGGTGGAGCCAGCGCCCGGGGAGGTTGGAGGCGATCGGCACCTGGCGGGGGAGAGCCATCGACACCTCTTTCTCCCATTGACCTGCCAAGTAGTCCGCTCACCTCCTGGGTGGATGGTGGTGCCGGGATGTCGGGGCCTGGCCAGGCCCAGGGTTAGGGTCGATCGGAGGCCACGCGGCCTCGTGGTGCTGTGTCCAAGATGGCGCCCAGGTCGGGCGAGTGGGCCGGTAGGGGATCGGGCCCATGAGGTCGAGATGTTCAGAGGCAGGGGTCCCAGAGGGGACGGAAAACGGGGAGTGGTGGCGTGTAACACTTGAGGAGCCGGGCTCGGGCCTGGTCGTGCGGGGAGGGAGCGAGCCCTTCATGTGGCCTGTCCAACATGCGTCCCCCCCAGCTGAAGGCGGGGAGAGTCACCCATCCTCTTGGGGATTCTCCTCGTCGAGGCGGAAAAAGCGTGACAGGCCATCTGCGTTGGCGTGGTCTTGCCCAGGTCGATGTTCCACAGTGAAGTCCATCCCCTGCAGGGAGATGGACCAACGTAGTAGTTTCGGGTTTTCCCCCCGCATCTGCATTAGCCACTGCAGGGGTCGATGATCGGTCTGTACCCGGAAGTGGGTGCCGAAGAGATAGGGCCGGAGCTTTTTGAGGGCCCATACCACGGCGAAGGCCTCCCTCTCGATGGTGCTCCAGCGTTGTTCTCGGGCCAGGAGTCGCCTGCTGATGAAAGCCACTGGCTGGTCAAGTCCTTCGGGGTTCAACTGGGAAAGGACTGCCCCAATGCCATGGTCGGAGACGGACCGGGAGGGTCGGCCGAGGATAGGGGGAGAGGTCTCCGGGGAGAGCCGTCTCCAGCGATCGTACAGACAAGTAACTCCCCCCCCACAGACGTACACCACACAAGGATAAGGTTCAACGATACTTTATAAGCAATTCTTCAAGTACGGTAAAATGGTACAAGGAGGTCTGGACTCAGGGGTCCCCTCGGTTCTGGTCTCTGGATTGGGAAAGGGGTAGCGGGACAGTCTTGTTACCAATCGAATAGATGAAATAGCTCTCAATCCTCGAGCTCGGCGTTCGAGATGATCGGGCCGCGGCGGAGCCAGCAGGTCCCGAGATGGTTGAAGGTAGCGACGGTCCGCGGCGAAGCCAGCAGGTCCCGATGAAGGTGGTGATTACAAACGGTCCGCGGCCACGCCAGCAGGTCCCGACGACGATGAAGGTTTCAGAAGGTTGCGGCAGCGCCAGCAGGTAGGACGATAGTTCGCAAGGCAGGGCTACGGCAGCGCCAGTAGTCCGTCAAGGATGAGTTCTTCTCTGCGTCTCTCGACTCCAGGATACAACTGCCTTCCTGCTCTGGAGCTGCCCCAGTTATAGGTCTGGCGCCCTTTGATGTCCGGACCCTCGCACTTGGAGGTCGGGAGGTCCGGGATGAGGGAGTCCAGACACCCAGCAGGGGGGTGGAGCCAGCGCCCGGGGAGGTTGGAGGCGATCGGCACCTGGCGGGGGAGAGCCATCGACACCTCTTTCTCCCATTGACCTGCCAAGTAGTCCGCTCACCTCCTGGGTGGATGGTGGTGCCGGGATGTCGGGGCCTGGCCAGGCCCAGGGTTAGGGTCGATCGGAGGCCACGCGGCCTCGTGGTGCTGTGTCCAAGATGGCGCCCAGGTCGGGCGAGTGGGCCGGTAGGGGATCGGGCCCATGAGGTCGAGATGTTCAGAGGCAGGGGTCCCAGAGGGGACGGAAAACGGGGAGTGGTGGCGTGTAACACTTGAGGAGCCGGGCTCGGGCCTGGTCGTGCGGGGAGGGAGCGAGCCCTTCATGTGGCCTGTCCAACAGTCATGTAAAGCAATCCCCTATGACCCTCCTGTGTGAAAGGTCGTATGTTCGGATTGACTAGGCTGAGTAAGTGTATTGAGTATCGGACATAACATATGCCAGAACCCGGTATGCTGCCTACCCCCGATATAGCACATTTCTCAAGTTCTATACATTGATGTTCTGAACAGGACCTCATGTCAGAGACATTGAAAGAGATCTTCACCCTCGTGTTTGGGAGGTGCATCTCTTCGTGTACATATAACGTATTGAGTAAAGTACTTGTAATGTTTATAATGACCGTTTTACGCCATTTTCCCATAAAGATGAATGTATGATTACTTTGTTAACTTTTCACCAAATCACTAACTTATACAACTCAATGTCGAAATAATGGAAGAGATCTTCACCCTCTTGCTTGAGAGCTGAGTATCAGACATAACATGCCAGCGCCCTGTATGCGGACTACCCCGTTATAGCTAGCACATTTCTCAAGTTCTATACATTGATATTCTGAACAGGACCCCATGTCAGAGATACTAAAAGAGGTCTTCACCCTCTTGTTTGGGAGGTGCATCTCTGTATGTACAAATAACGTATTGAGTAAAGTATTTGCAATGTTTATAATGACCGTTTTTATGCCAATTTTTTCATACAGATGAATCACTAATTTATACAACTCAATGTTGAAATATTGGAAGAGATCTTCACCCTCGTGTTTGAGAGGTGCATCACTTCCTTCATTAAATGAATGCAGTATTTTTACTGAGGCCTCAGGTATCCACAACTTTGATGTGCATTGACCACTTCCAACAATTTGGTTTTACTGACATTTTTGACATGCTGTGTCTAGTAGCCATTCCAAGGTTAAAAACATGTTCAAAGTGATCTTCACCCTTGTGCCGGGTAGTTGTATCAATTCTAATAGTTAGAAATGGACAACCGCTATTGATGTCACAATATATTTATTACATCACGGAAATGATTTGGGTGTATTAAAACATTACGCGGTGCACTCAGTATCGATCCCTTTTGCCGCGTCTCATTTCACTTAATTAGGTTGCCATTAGTGACGCCCGGGACTCCATGTCCGCCCTTGATTTCTGGGATAGACCCGGAACAGCCTTCAGCGCCTCACGTTGCCACTAGCAACGGTCCGGAGGTATAGTCCTCCCTTTCTCTTTATAAACTTACCGGCAGGCCACGCCCATTCACTTTCAGCTATCAAACGCGGAAAGACGGAAGTTTTGGACTCCGTGCTCGCTTACACAAGGTAAGGTTACCCCCGCCTTAGGCAATTCCTGAGTCCACCGAAACCCTCATCGAGTCGGCAAATTACCTACCACATCTATTCCTTCATCCACAGATGCGGTAAACGCGAGGCGATCTTAATGGACGCTCCGCCGAGGCAAGGATATTTTTGTGAAGCCACATACATCTAACCCTCTCGGGCTATATAGGTAAGCCCGCACTTCACATGGTGCATGTCTTAGATATTCACGGTCGATTGTGTGATGAATCTATTAATACTTGGCCACCCGCCCACAGGTCCGGGGTGTAAAAGCAACGTGATCAACTTCGTTAATGAGCGACGAGCTTCCTTTGCAGTGAGGCTTCTATTTGTAACTCCATAACTCAGGTGAGCCTTTCTCCCTAGTCAGGCCTGAGACACCTTACTGGCGATGTAGTTTTTATAAAAATACACACCCCCTGGCTTAATATTTACAGATGTGGCACTTTTGAGAGGACTGGTAATTCTAGGCAGCGCAGAGCTGCGGGAGTCCTTTTTCTCCTATTACACTGAACACACACTGAACACACACTGAGACACACACCTTACTCAAAAGAAGCCAGCGGTCTAATTCTTTTTAAAAATGGAGGACGAACATGGCCTTACCTTTCCAGAGTATGAAATTGACAAAATCCTATCAGACTCCAACCTCTTTGAAGGCTTGAGTAACCAGGAAACTGGTCCGAACACCAATGATTGGAATGAACTACTGAACCTAAGACGCAGCCAAATAAAAGCAGCCCTTCACGGTCTTTTCATGACCGAGTACCTTCGCAATAAAATGGCACCACCGGGACTGATTGTAAAAAACGAACCATTCATTTTTCAAAATGACCTAGTATTTAAAAAGGAATGGTCACTGATATCCTGGCATTGCTCGAGAGACTGGTTGGTACTCATAGCAAAAACTGCCGCCAGAATAACGCATGAACTAAAAATTGAAATCAACAAGATAGAGGTCCAACTCAACACGTACATAAGTCCAGAAGAGTTGAAAACGAGACTGGACGAATTGAACCAGCAGATGACAGACTTCGAGTGCACTTTGAAACAAAGCAAAACAAACAAACTGGCCAAAGATGTAGCAAAATTCACCCCGGAGAACGCGTATCCATATACAAAAGCGGACTATGTCTCCAGGAATACTAATAGCGATGCGGACAGCGACGTCTCAGACACTGGCTCCTCAGGATCAAATTCAAGTGGCAATAGAGGATCCAGACAACGACGAGGTGGGTGGAGACAACGAAGACAACAATTCCCTAAACAAAGAGGATGGAGAGGCTACCAACCGCAGAACCAATATCCACAGTACCTAGGCCCCCCACAATTCAACCCCTTCCAATTCGGACCACCCCCAGTAGCAATGAACTACCCACAGTGGAACCAGGAATATAACGAAGGTTTCTATGGCCAACAACAGCCTTTTGGAGGACAACAACAGCCTTTTTTAGGCACACGCCAGACCACACGAGGAAGAAACCGGAAGGGCAACAACGTGGCATGGCAAGACCAGGAACAGCCCAACACACGGACAACCAGGAGCATGACTGGGTCCCTCCCCAACCAGCCATCGACAAGCAAGAGAGGAACCTAATAGTCAACCTAACACCGTTGAGACTAACAACGACACAGGAGAATATATTAAACAAAGGATTGGGGTTTGTACCTACCCACAAACCAGACATATTTAAACTAAATATGGAACTGCAGGAGTTCTTTCGGAAATTGAAGCTACAAGCTTTTTTAAAAAATAAACCACCAGCAGAGGACAAAACAGACACCGGCTTGAAGTTGAAATCAACCTTCACCCCGCCGGACACAGCAATACCGGTGGAAATTTTAACTTTTGAAAAAGCAGTCATCACAGAGGTCAACCAAATGAACTCGAATGAACGGACCACCTTCCACAACACCAGTGGTGACGAACATCGAGCACTGAGGGAACTAACAAACAATAGCGAACTGATTATAAAACCAGCAGACAAAGGGGGAGCCATCGTACTACAAACCCTTGAGGTCTACGACACGGAGTGCAAACGTCTATTATCAGATGAGCGGAATTACAAAATCCTACACAAAGATCCAACGGAAAGATTACGCATCAGGATCGGTGGAATGGTAGAGGAAGGCTTAGCCCACAACTGGTTGAGTAAAAAAGAGGCGGACTTCTTACAACAACCATCACCGAAGATACCGTACTTTTATTGCATCCCCAAAATCCACAAAAACATCAGCAACCCACCAGGGAGACCAATCGTCTCCGGGATAGGGTCTATCCTGGAACCCCTGTCCAAGTTTGCTGACGCTTTTCTGCGCCCTTTGGTACAATCCACCAGTACTTACCTTAAGGATACCAAGGCCGTATTGCAACTACTGGAAGACAAACAATTTGACCCGTCCAAACCGTTCCTACTAAGTCTCGATGTAGAGAGCTTATACACTAGTCTCCCTCATGATGAGACATTACAAATCATAGAGGAAGTTCTCTTCAGCGGCAGATGGAAATACCAAACCCCGCGGAACCTGGTCCTGGAATGCATCTCCATAGCCTTGCAAGAAAACTTTTTCCAATACGACCAGACATTATACCTACATGTTAGACGGACCGGGAGGGTCGGCCGAGGATAAGGGGAGAGGTCTCCGGGGAGAGCCGTCTCCAGCGATCGTACAGACAAGTAACTTCCCCCCCACAGACGTACACCACACAAGGATAAGGTTCAACGATACTTTATAAGCAATTCTTCAAGTACGGTAAAATGATACAAGGAGGTCTGGACTCAGGGGTCCCCTCGGTTCTGGTCTCTGGATTGGGAAAAGGGTAGCGGGACAGTCTTGTTACCAATTGAATAGATGAAATAGCTCTCAATCCTCGAGCTCGGCGTTCTAGATGATCGGGCCGCGGCGGAGCCAGCAGGTCCCGAGATGGTTGAAGGTAGCGACGGTCCGCGGCGGAGCCAGCAGGTCCCGATGAAGATGGTAGTTACAAACGGTCCGCGGCCACGCCAGCAGGTCCCGACGACGATGAAGGTTTAAGAAGGTTGCGGCAGCGCCAGCAGGCAGGACGATAGTTCGCAAGGCAGGGCTACGGCAGCGCCAGTAGTCCGTCAAGGATGAGTTCTTCTCTGCGTCTCTCGACTCCAGGATACAACTGCCTTCCTGCTCTGGAGCTGCCCCAGTTATAGGTCTGGCGCCCTTTGATGTCCGGACCCTCGCACTTGGAGGTCGGGAGGTCCGGGATGAGGGAGTCCAGACACCCAGCAGGGGGGTGGAGCCAGCGCCCGGGGAGGCTGGGGGCGATCAGCACCTGGCGGGGGAGAGCCATCGACACCTCTTTCTCCCATTGACCTGCCAAGTAGTCCGCTCACCTCCTGGGTGGATGGTGGTGCCGGGATGTCGGAGGCCTGGCCAGGCCCAGGGTTAGGGTCGATCGGAGGCCACGCGGCCTCGTGGTGCTGCGTCCAAGATGGCGCCCAGGTCGGGCGAGTGGGCCGGTAGGGGATCGGGCCCATGAGGTCGAGATGTTCAGAGGCAGGGGTCCCAGAGGGGACGGAAAACGGGGAGTGGTGGCGTGTAACACTTGAGGAGCCGGGCTCGGGCCCGGTTGTGCGGAGGGGGAGCGAGCCCTTCAGGTGGCCTGTCCAACATGCGTCCCCCCCAGCTGAAGGCGGGGAGAGTCACCCATCCTCTTGGGGACTCTCCTCGTCGAGGCGGAAAAAGCGTGACAGGCCATCTGCGTTGGCGTGGTCTTGCCCAGGTCGATGTTCCACAGTGAAGTCCATCCCCTGCAGGGAGATGGACCAACGTAGTAGTTTCGGGTTTTCCCCCCGCATCTGCATTAGCCACTGCAGGGGTCGATGATCGGTCTGTACCCGAAAGTGGGTGCCGAAGAGATAGGGCCGGAGCTTTTTGAGGGCCCATACCACGGCGAAGGCCTCCCTCTCGATGGTGCTCCAGCGTTGCTCTCGGGCCAGGAGTCGCCTGCTGATGAAAGCCACTGGCTGGTCAAGACCTTCGGGGTTCAACTGGGAAAGGACTGCCCCAATGCCATGGTCGGAGGCATCCGTCTGGACGATAAATTCCCGACTGTAGTCGGGGGCCTGGAGCACAGGGGCGGAGCACATGGCGGCCTTCAGTTTCTCGAAGGCCGCTTGACAGTCTGGGGTCCAGTTGACCTTCTTTGGTTGGTTTTTGGATGTGAGTTCCGTGAGGGGCCCCACAATGCTACCATAGTCTCTCACGAACCGCCGGTAATAGCCTGTGAGTCCCAAAAAGGCGCGTACCTCGGTCTGGGTGATGGGGGGCTGCCAAGACTGGATGGCGGCGATCTTGAGCTGCAGAGGGGCCACCAGACCGCTTCCCACCTGGTGTCCGAGATAGGTCACGGACCCCTGGCCAATTTGGCATTTGCTGGCCTTGATCGTGAGGCCAGCTCGCTGAAGGGCCTGTAGCACCTCTCGGAGGTGGTGGAGGTGGTCGGACCAGTGGTGGCTGTATACAGCGATGTCGTCTAGGTAGGCGGCGCTGAATCCTTCAAGTCCCGCCAGGACCTGATTAACTAGCCGCTGAAACGTTGCTGGGGCATTCTTCATGCCGAAGGGCATGACCTTGAAGTGATAATGGCCATCAGGAGTGGAAAACGCAGATCGTTCTTGGGCCCGGGGTGTGAGGCCGATCTGCCAGTAGCCCGCCGTCAGGTCGAAGATACTGAGGTAGCGGGCAGCTCCCATGCGGTCGATTAGTTCATCTGCCCGGGGAATGGGATGTGCGTCTGTTCTGGTGACCGCATTCAAGCCCCGGTAGTCGACGCAGAACCGGAGTTCCGGTGTGGTGCCGGGGGCGGCCGCTTTGGGGACCAGTACTACTGGGCTGGCCCAGGGGCTGTCGGAGGGCTCAATGACCCCGAGCGTGAGCATCTTGGCCACCTCCTCTTGGATGCAGGCCCGTACCCGATCTGGTACGCGGTAGGCCCGGTGGCGGATAGGGGGACTGTCCCCCGTGTCCACGTCGTGTACGCACCAGGGGGTGACCCCTGGGGTGAGGGAGAACAGGCTGGCGAACTGCAGCAGGAGGTCTCGGCATTCTTGGCGTTGTTCCAGGGTGAGGGCCTCCGAGAGTCGGACCCCGTCCACGGAGCCGTCTTTCTCCCGAGTCCGTAGGAGGTCAGGGAGGGGTTCGGAGTCCTCCTCGGCTCCATTGTCTGTGGCCATCAGGAGGCTGAGTTCTGAACGCACAAAATGGGGTTTCAGTCTATTAGCGTGGAGAACCCGGAGGGGGTTCCGTGAAGATTCCATATCGATGAGATAGGTGACAGGGCCCTTGCGCTCGATTACTTTGAAGGGCCCCGTCCATTTGTCTTGCAGGGCGCATGGTTCGGTGGGGGACATTACCCATACTTGTTGGCCGGGTTCAAATTCGATGGAGGAGGCATTTTGGTCGTACCACCTTTTCATGTCCTCTTGACTGGCCTCCAAGTTTGCTTTTGCCATCTCTCTGAATCGTCGGGTCTGGTTGCGGAGGGTTAGGAGGTATTTGAAGACATCTGGAGGGTTCTTGAGAGGGGGCATTTCCCAGCCTTCTTTGACTAGGCTGAGCGGTCCTCGTACCGGGTGTCCATACAAGAGTTCAAACGGGCTGAAGCCGAGGGATTTCTGGGGGACTTCTCGGTAGGCAAAGAGAAGGCACGGTAGTAGCACATCCCACTGGCGACGGAGGGGCTCTTCCAACCCCCCGATCATCCCTTTGAGCGTGCGGTTGAACCGCTCAACGAGTCCGTTTCCTTGAGGGTGATAGGGGGTCGTGAATCGGTAGGTGACCCCACACTGTTGCCAGAGGGACTTCATGTATTTTGAAATAAAGTTTGTGCCCCGGTCACTGACGACTTCTCAGGGGAAGCCCACACGGGAGAAGATCCCCATCAGGGCCCGGCCGACTACCGGGGCTGTCACAGTTCGCAGGGGGACAGCCTCAGGGTAGCGGGTGGCGTGGTCCACCAGTACCAGGATGAACCGATGTCCTTGTGCTGTACGGGGGTTGAGGGGCCCCACAATGTCTATCCCCACCCTCTCGAACGGGGTGGTGACCACTGGAAATGGTTGCAGGGGGGCTTTCAGTTTGCGGCCGCTCTTCCCACTGGCTTGGCACGTGGGGCAAGATCGGCAGTGCTGGAGTACATCGTTCCTCATTTTAGGCCAGAAAAAGTGGGTCACCAGGTGGCTGTAGGTTTTATCCTGACCCAGGTGGCCAGCCAGGGGGACATCGTGGGCCAGGTTTAGCAAGAAGTCTCTAAAGCGGAGGGGCACCACTAGCACTCGACTGGCCCCTAACTCCGCGATTCTCTGTTCACTGTACAGCAGGTCATTGTCCCAATAGACCCAATGTGTTCCGGAAGTATCCCCTGCGCTCTGAGCGAGGGCTTGTTGGCGGAGTCCCTCGAGGGAGGGACAGGTCTTCTGTTCTTGGCGAAACTGCTCCTGGGTGGGCCCCCCCTCTTGATGCCACTGATCCAGGCCGGAAAGGTCCTGAGGTTGAGCGGAACCCTCGGGAGCTTGTTCTGGGGGGACGGCACGGTCGCCGTCTTCTACTGGAGCGACCGGGGGAGGAGGTGCCGGCCATTCAGGTTCTTCGGGTCGGGGGATGGCACGGGCGGCCATGGACCGGGTGGTGACGCACGCCCAGTCCGGGATGCCCAACATCCCCAGGTGTTCTCTCCGTTCTACGGCGGCCCACGGAGAGCTTTCAAGGTCATTCCCCAGGAGACAGTCTACGGGGGCGTCATCTCGGACCGTCACCTTTAACATGCCGGAGACTCCTCCCCACTCGAAGGGGACGCAAGCCATCCGACATAGACTCTCCGAATTATCGGCTGAACGGACAGGGCAGAAAATGTTTGGTAGGATCTGTTCTGGGGTCACCAGGTGACAGCGGACGGCTGTTACACTGGCCCCGGTGTCACGTAGGGCTTCGGCCCGGCGTCCATTAATGCTCACCCATTGACTGTACTTCCGGGTGTTAGCGGGTAGGGGGACCCGCGGGACCATGTCTCTCCCCCCTAAGCATGCTAGAGCCATGGCGGCTGGCTCCCATTCTTGGTGTTCTTGCTCATATTCTTCATGTTCCTCGGAGATTTGTTCTTCCCCCAGGGCAGCAGCAGCCACCTGGCGGGGTCTCGGAGTCTGGTTCTGTGGACAATTTGGGTCGTTTGCGTAGTGGCCGACTCGCTGGCATCGGTGACACGTGACATTGGCTCTGTATCCC
This sequence comes from Lissotriton vulgaris, assembly GCF_964263255.1. NCBI lineage: Eukaryota > Metazoa > Chordata > Amphibia > Caudata > Salamandridae > Lissotriton > Lissotriton vulgaris. Next base: position 1,905,656,504 of record NC_141694.1, read on the forward strand.
GGCCGCGCCGGGGTGTTGCCCCGGTTGGCCGGGGGTGTGGTGCTGGTAGCGGGGGCGGCCGGAGCGTTGTCTCTTCCTCGTCCTTGGCCCCCTCCTCCTCCTCGGGGACGGTGCTGACCGTGGTGGTTCCGGTTCTGTTCATAGGACCCATTTCGGCCCACTCTGGTGATTTCCCACCGGTCAGCCTCGGCGGCGAGCTGCCGTGGATCAGTCAATTTGCTGTCGAGGAGGTGCTGCCTGAGCTCGATGAAGCAGTTGTTTGATAGATGCTCCCACACCATGAGATTGAAGAGTTGTTCGTAAGTTGTGACATTGCTTCCTTTGATCCAACCCTCGAAGGCTCGGCTGAAATAGTTCACGTATTCCACCCAAGTTGTACCCGAGATGCGGGTGCAGTCTCGGAACCTCTGACGGTACATCTCGGGTGTGAGCCCATAGCGGGTGAGGAGGGCAGCTTTCATGTGGTCATAGGAGGTCATCAGATGGTCCGGGAGCTGAGCAGGGCATCGCGGCCCTCATTGAGGAATCTCCCCCATAGACCGGCTCCCCAGTCGCTTCGATCGATCCGGTGGGAGGTCATAGCGATCTCGTAGGCCTTGAACCATTGCTGGATGTCGTCCTCTCGGAAGTATTCTCGAACGACATCCTTGGGGATGTGTACCTTTTTATCTGTTGCCCCTGGGGTGCGGGGTTGCTCGGGCACCCCTAATTCTTTGTTCTGCTTGCGTAAGTCTATCTCAGCTAATTTGCGCTCATGTTCATATGCCAGTCTTTTTTCCTCGAGCTCTCTTTGTCTCTGTTTCTCTTCTCGTTCTTCTCGGAGCCGCAGATGTTCTAGGTTCAGTTTCTGTTCGGCTAACTTGAGTTCACCATCCATTTTGAGCCGGGCCATTTCTAGTTCATGTAGTCGGGTTCTTTCTCGTTCCTGGATCTCGTCTTGCGAGAGACCCGTTCTTCGCTCCTCGGGAGCCGTGGTGTCTTTTTCTACTGCTGCGACATTTTGGTCCGGGGGTCTGACGGCCCCGGTTTCTGCCCAGGACTCCAGGGCATGCTTGAAATCGTCTTTAGTACTTAGACCGGTGGTAGCGATACCTAGTTCGATGCAGAATTGTTTTAATTGACGATGGCTGTATTCTTCCAATTTCTCCATCTGGAATTTCTCGGTGGATCCGCTTTCTTTGGTTGTCATCGTGATTTCGTCGTGGGGTGAGCTACTCTCTGTACGATTATGCGGTGATTCGGATCGCGCCGCTGGCCACCAATGTTAGACGGACCGGGAGGGTCGGCCGAGGATAAGGGGAGAGGTCTCCGGGGAGAGCCGTCTCCAGCGATCGTACAGACAAGTAACTTCCCCCCCACAGACGTACACCACACAAGGATAAGGTTCAACGATACTTTATAAGCAATTCTTCAAGTACGGTAAAATGATACAAGGAGGTCTGGACTCAGGGGTCCCCTCGGTTCTGGTCTCTGGATTGGGAAAAGGGTAGCGGGACAGTCTTGTTACCAATTGAATAGATGAAATAGCTCTCAATCCTCGAGCTCGGCGTTCTAGATGATCGGGCCGCGGCGGAGCCAGCAGGTCCCGAGATGGTTGAAGGTAGCGACGGTCCGCGGCGGAGCCAGCAGGTCCCGATGAAGATGGTAGTTACAAACGGTCCGCGGCCACGACAGCAGGTCCCGACGACGATGAAGGTTTAAGAAGGTTGCGGCAGCGCCAGCAGGCAGGACGATAGTTCGCAAGGCAGGGCTACGGCAGCGCCAGTAGTCCGTCAAGGATGAGTTCTTCTCTGCGTCTCTCGACTCCAGGATACAACTGCCTTCCTGCTCTGGAGCTGCCCCAGTTATAGGTCTGGCGCCCTTTGATGTCCGGACCCTCGCACTTGGAGGTCGGGAGGTCCGGGATGAGGGAGTCCAGACACCCAGCAGGGGGGTGGAGCCAGCGCCCGGGGAGGCTGGGGGCGATCAGCACCTGGCGGGGGAGAGCCATCGACACCTCTTTCTCCCATTGACCTGCCAAGTAGTCCGCTCACCTCCTGGGTGGATGGTGGTGCCGGGATGTCGGAGGCCTGGCCAGGCCCAGGGTTAGGGTCGATCGGAGGCCACGCGGCCTCGTGGTGCTGCGTCCAAGATGGCGCCCAGGTCGGGCGAGTGGGCCGGTAGGGGATCGGGCCCATGAGGTCGAGATGTTCAGAGGCAGGGGTCCCAGAGGGGACGGAAAACGGGGAGTGGTGGCGTGTAACACTTGAGGAGCCGGGCTCGGGCCCGGTCGTGCGGAGGGGGAGCGAGCCCTTCAGGTGGCCTGTCCAACACTACAGACCCATGGAACAAGCATGGGTAGTACATTTGCGCGAGTCTGGCTGGTCTGTATGTGTACCACCTTGAACACACCAAGATCCTCAACACAGACAACCCATACCACTCCCAGATTAATACCTGGAAAAGGTACATTGACGATATTTTCATCATTTGGGATGGGGATATGGAGAGCGCCCTAAATTTTGTGACATGGCTAAATAATCAGAATCAGTTTCTGAAATTCACAAGTACCATATCCAATACAACAATGGTCTTTCTGGATTTAAGCATATACACGGAGGATGGTAGGTTGAAGAGCAGAACCCACTTCAAACCCACTTCCAGGAATTGCTTATTAAGGTACGACAGTTTCCACCCCAGACACCTCAGGGAGAACCTGCCTTATGGGCAGTTTTTACGCCTCAGACGAAACTGTACAGAACTGAATCAGTTCAACAAACAAGCGAAGGACCTCAAAAAGAAACTGATACAGAGGCAATACCCAGTTAAAACCATTGACAGGGCAATGAAAAGGGCCAAGAATAACCACAGGGATGCACTCCTTGAAGACAACCCAAAAACCAAAGAAGTAGAAAAAAGACCAATATGTGTCACAACATATACAACCATGTCCAACGAAGTATCGAAAGTGATCAACAAACACTGGAGGATACTGAATTGTGGCCAGTTGAACTTTGAAAAACCGATGTATGCACACCGTAGAGGCAGGAACATCAAGGACATACTGGTACACACAAGACCTCGCCAGAACCCTACAGGCAGACAAACCACCATAGGAGTACAAGGACATTTCCCCTGTGGAGACTGCAGTAGTTGCCACCTAACACGCAAAAGCAAAAACATACGTTTCAGAAATGGCACATCATGGGAGCAGCGACAATTTTCGAACTGCAACACAAAAAATGTAGTCTACATGATTACATGCCCATGTGGCCTTGAGTACATAGGCATGACCTCCCGACCAGTGAAAGTGAGGATAGGAGAACATAAAAGTAACATACGATGCAAAAAAACAACCACCAAAATGGCATCTCACTTTTTAGAAAAACAACACTGTGTCAATGACCTACACTGGACCGTAATTGAACGTATGCCGTCAGAAACCGGCCTACTTCAGAAAGAACAACGTTGGGTCTTCCGTTTGGGTACCCATCTGGACGGCCTAAATGATGATATTCCTTGGGGTCAATTGTCTGGATAAAACCCAAAAAACCACGGAATGTATGGAATATGCATACAAAACTGTATCCCAAAAATCTATAAAACTGTGGTAGCCATGTCTATGTTTCCTCCTCCACTATCCTCTATTAAGTCCAAGTGGTTCTAAAAATACTCACAGATTCATGTCACACACACTAGCCTAAGAGCCGCGTAAATATAAACTGAACCAGAGTCTTTAACAAAGGAGCAGTGTACCTAAGCGCACTCCTCGTAAACCTTACCATCTACCCATGCGCCTAGTAGTAACGACCTTCTAATCAACCCATGACATACGCGCATGCGCATTTTGGGAAAAAGAGTCACTAGTTCACTTTACATGCTCAGAGCGACACATGGTATTCCTCCAACAGGTCCATGATCATGATAGGCCTAGAGGCGGATGTTCCATATATGGTCTGTGTACCGCATCCGTCAATTAACGAATCAAAGAGCACCACAGGCCCCTTATATACCACAACCCTGTACGCTAAGCATTACCAGCGGAGCATCGCAGGGTGGTGGAAGGAGGCGGACTTTGGCGGACTTTGTGAGTATCAGTGAAAACTTTTTTATAGACACCCACCTGGCACAGCTAGGATAGTGAGTAAAAGACTGAAACCATTTTTTACCCTCACAGATTAGGAGTCCACCTACCTACCCTGGCGTTCTGGACATGCTCATGAGGCAGAACAAGACAGTCATAATGAGTATGATTTCAGAACTATTACAAACTGATAGTGTGTCATTTATGTATTTGTGTATGTGTTTCCTTTACAGGTTTATTTAACCGTTTGGGGCTCCAGGTGACTGCACCTGTCTGAGCCATTCCCGTGTGGAAACCAAACTTATTTATCTTTTCTTTTCTTTTTAGGACATGCAACTGCATGATCCCGAGAAACCGCTGTAGGCACATAATAGCCTTATTTTCACTGTAAATACTTTCACTGTTTTCTAATTTAAGAGAAAAACATTTTTTCTTAAAAATACGTAAGTAGGGTTGGGAAGTTGTGCACCCGTCCTGAAGAAGGAACACTGAGTTCCGAAACATGTTGACGCACACCAGAGGTAGTGTCCATAATAAAGACTACTGACCTCGCCTTGCACCTTTTTTAACAGCACCAGCCAGAGGTTTCGAATAAAGTTTTTTCTTATAACCTACTGGCCAGGTGTCTTTTTAAATCCTCACCACACCCTTCACTCACATTTTCCTAATACCCCAGCACATGCACGTAACACACACCACACATAGTCAACCTCTTCAGTGCTCCCGCGTAGTCGCTGGTCGCAGCACGCCGCATCCCTCTAGCGCAGAGGTCTTCAAACTTTTTGATGCCAGGACCCCCTTGTAAAACCTTTTTAGGCGTAAGGACCCCCTTCCGACAAAAGATTTTAGAAACTGGTACTCCTCATCATCAACAACTATCTACAACCCTAAATGTGCCTGTTAGACCTCATCACATCCATCCATCCATCCATCCATCATTCATCCACCCACACTTCCACACATCCATCCATCCTTCACCCATCCACCCTTTCATCCTTCCTTCCATCCATACATCCATCATCCATCCATCCTTTCATCCTTCCATCCATGCATTCATCCTTTACCTATCCACCCGTCCATCCATCCACCCATTATTCATCCACTCGCCTTTTCACACATCCATCCATCATTCATCCATGCAACCTTTTATCCATCCTTCATCCATCCATCCTTTTATCCATCCTTCATCCATCCACCCTTTCATCCTTCCATCCATACATCATTCATCCATCCTTTAATTATTCCATCCATATATCCATCCACCCTTTCATCCATCCATCCACCCATCCTTCATCCATCCACCCTTTCATCCATCTATCCTCAATCCACCTTTTCACACATCCATCCATCCTTCATCCATCCATCCACACTTTCATCTTTACATCCATCCACTCATCTTTACATCCATCCACTCATCATTCATCCATCCACTCATCATTCATCCATCCACTCATCATTCATCCACCCACCTTTTCACACATCCATCCTTTCATCCTTACATCCATCCATCCTTCCTTCATCCTTCCTTGCTTCCATCCATACATCCATCTACCCTTCCATCCATCCTTCATCCATCCACCCTTTCATCCATCCACCCTTACATCCATCCATCCATCCTCAATCCACATTTTCACACATCCATCCATCCTTCATCCATCCACCCTTTCATCTTTACATCCATCCACTCATCATTCATCCACCCACCTTTTCACACATCCATCCATCCTTTCATCCTTCCATCCATCCTTCATTCCATCCATACATCCATCCACCCACCCTTTCATCCTTCAATCCTTACATACATTCATCCTTCATCCATCCACCCTTTCATCCATCCATCCACCTACCATTCATCCCCCACCTTTTCACACATCCATCCATGCAACCTTTTATCCATCCATCCTTCATCCATCCACCCTTTCGTCCATCCATCCACCCTTTCGTCCATCCATTCATCCTCCATCTACCCACCTTACCACACATCTATCCATATATATATATATATATATATATATATATATATATATATATATATATATTCTCCATTGTTGGTTCCATTTGCCGCTCGTGCAGCGCTCAGAACGGGTGCGGCGCCCTGCAGCTGAACCACGCTGCTAATACATTCACCACTATTCCTCCAGAAAGGAACAAAATGGGTCGCACTCCACAGGTCAATTTTGCAGTTTTTTTTTTTTTTTTTAATTTTTCCATTACATTCCACAAACAAGGGCAGATGTTCCGATCTACGCGTTTCGGTATTACAAATACCTTGCTCACGATCGGAGTAGATCGGAACATCTGCCCTTGTTTCTGGAATGTAATGGAAAAATAAAAATAAAAAACTGCAAAATTGACCTGTGGAGTGCGACCCGTTTTGTTCCTTTCTGGAGGAATAGTGGTGAATATATATATATATATATATATATATATATATATATATATATATATATATCTGTAGGTACTGGATCCCACCAATTAGAAGGAAACAGAGACGGCACACCAGGAAACCTTGCACAAACCCTTTATTGTGCACTCGTTAACCCAAGTCTTGGGTTAACGAGTGCACAATAAAGGGTTTGTGCAAGGTTTCCTGGTGTGCCGTCTCTGTTTCCTTCTAATTGGTGGGATCCAGTACCTACAGACATTAAGGTAGTGGCTGCTGCTACCGACGGCATCAGCGTTGTTTGGGTGAGGGTCGTTCAAGCAGCAGTGTGGACGTGTATATATATATATATATATATATATATATATATATATATACATACATATATACATACATACATACATACATACATACACATGTACACACGCACACATGTATGCATGTGAACAACCCGAATGTCAGAGTGCGGGCAGCTAATGTGCGTGTTTATTTAACACTTTTTTATGCACAAAATGCATCTTCCTGTCTAAAGCTACAAACATCATCAAATGCCAGTTTTGAATTCCGAACACAATTGCTGAAATTTCGCATAATTGTGCAAAGGAAGTTAAGCAGACTTTGAACACCCCCCAGTTATAATGCGGAGAGGCTTGCAAAAGGACCACACGTTTCACTCACCCCTTTTGCAGGTAATGTCATGCAACAGACAATCCAAAGGATGATTGAAAGGTTTTCTGCATGTCTGTTTGTTTCAAACGAGTGTTGTCATTCTTACACAGAAATCCCAATTATCATGCGGGCGGGGGGGGGCAAAAAATCACGGACAGCGGAGTGCTGGCAGGTGGGGGGTGGTGCGAAATCCATCCAAGGACAACAGAATGCGGGCAGGGGTGTGCGAAAATGCACAGACAACGGAGTGCGAGGGGGGGTGGGACCCAGGAGAGGTGGCAGAAAGCAGGCGAGACCAGCAGCCACCAACACTGGCACACTAAGATACCTAGGCCCAGATGTATCAAGGCTTTTGCGACTCGCAAAGGCTGAAAACCGCAGAATTTCGGCCTTTGCAACTCGCAAACGGCCGTTTTGCGATATTTGACATGTATCAAAAAATCGCAATTTATTGTATCGCAATTATTTGCGATTCCTTCTTTTGCATAACATTTAAGGAATCGCAAATTTTGCGATTCCTTAAATGATATGTATGACACATTTTTGGTGTGCGAATTTGTGTAAAAAAATCGCATTTTACCATCAACTTGTAGTTGGTGGTAATTTGCGATTTTTTAAAAAAATGCCCTAATTGGCATTTGTAAGGGTGGCATGTGACACTCATACATGCCCATAGGGCATGTATGTGTGCCACATGCACACATATGTAGATTTGAGGGGTGCAGCAGGGTGTCTTTGAGACACCCCTGCACCCGTGAAATAATTCTCAAATTGCGATTAGCAAATTGCGAAATCGCAATTTGAGAATTATTGCACTATCATTCCTATGGGCCTCCTGGCCCATAGGAATGCATTGAAAATTATTCATTATTTGCGAATTCGCAAAATGCGAAATCGCAAATAAAGAATAATAAGGAATCGCAAAAAATTTGCGATTTTGTACATACATACCGTTTTGCTAATTCTAAATAGCGATTCGCAAAAAAACGCTATTTGGGATTCGCAAAACGGTATCTTGATACATCTGGCCCCTACAGGTTAAACTAGCGCTATATAAAACGTTACAAATTAAAATAAACTCCACAGCGAAGTCCATTGAACTCAAAGGGCTACAGCCTCCTCCCCCAGCCCCCCCAGCTCGTGTATGTGAGCCCTGCTGAAACGGCCTCAGGGACATATACAAAGGCACACCAGTGTACTTCACAGGTCTTCAAAAGACCTTTACTTGTTAATGAGGCTTTAATGTTTTTCACACCTTGGTGTGAAAAAGGCCTCCGCCGTGAGCACCCTCAATCAGCCCGACGCCAGGAACTGCACTCTGACAGAATCGGCGACCCCCTTCCCAGGACTCTACTTCCCCCCTGGGGGTCGCGCCCCACAGATTGAAGACCTCTGCTCTAGCGGGATGCGAAGACCCCGATGATGAAGCATGACACCAAGGGGCCTGTTGGTGTGTGAGGGGTATTTAACAAAACACTGAGTGTCCCCCGTCCCTGAGGTGTACACTCCGAGTAGGATTCTTTTTGTTTAATTATCATGGCGGGGCGACCCCAGAAGCCCTGGATGCTAAACTCTGACGGGAAGGCGAGTTATCTTCACCCCGAGTGAGCGCGCCGTGTGATCTGCTGCAGGTGAGTGCGCCATGTGATCTGCTGCTGGTTGGCGCGCCGTGTGATCTGCTGCAGGTGAGCGCGCCATGTGATCTGCGGCAGGTGAGCGCGCCGTGTGATCTGCTGCAGGTGAGCGCGCCATGTGATCTGCGGCAGGTGAGCGCGCTGTGATCTGCGGCAGGTGAGCGCGCTGTGATCTGCGGCAGGTGAGCGCGCCGTGTGATCTGCGGCAGGTGAGCACGCTGTGATCTGCGGCCGGTGAGCGCGCCGTGTGATCTGCGGCAGGTGTGGGTGCAGTGTGAGATCTGCTGCAGGTGAGCGTGCAGTGTGATCTGCGGCAGGTTTGCGAGCAGTGTGAGATCTGCTGCAGGTGAGCGCGCCGTGTGATCTGCGGCAGGTGAGCGCGCAGTGAGAGATCTTCTGCAGGTGAGCGCGCCGTGTGATCTGCGGCAGGTGAGCGTGCAGTGTGAGATCTGCTGCAGGTGAGTGCGCCGTGTGATCTGCTGCAGGTGAGCGCGCCATGTGATCTGTGGCAGGTGAGCGCGCCGTGTGATCTGCGGCAGGTGAGCACGCCATGTGATCTGCGGCAGGTGAGCGCGCCATGTGATCTGCGGTAGGTGAGCGCGCCGTGTGATCTGTGGCTATGAGCGCGCAGTGTGAGATCTGCTGCAGGTGAGCATGCAGTTTGATCTGCTGCAGGTGAGTGCACCGTGTGATCTGCGGCAGGTGAGCGCACCATGTGATCTGCTGCAGGTGAGCGCGCCCTGTGATCTGCTGCAGGTGAGCGCTCCGTGTGATCTGCGGCAGGTGAGCACGCCATGTGATCTGCAGCAGGTGAGTGCGCATTGTGAGATCTGTTGCAGGTGAGCGCGCAGTGTGAAATCAGCTGCAGGTGAGGGCGCCGTGTAATCTGCTGCAGGTGAGCGTGCAGTGTGATCGCTGCAGGTGAGCGCGCAGTGTGATCTGCGGC